>NC_047510.2:7885741-8235593 GCF_902827115.2 Pseudochaenichthys georgianus
GAAGGACACAAACATACCATATGAGGTTGTGCAGTGATGTGTTGTTCAGCCATGAATGCTGCATGGTAACAGAGATATCGCAACAGCTCTTTGATAGATTGCCTTGAAACTTGAAGTAGGCTATTGCATCATGTATTGATGGCACCAGTGGCGAGCCGTGAGTTTTATACCTAGGCCCTCTGACCCCCCCCTTCCATCGGAAAAAAAGAAGAGATATTACGTCTCAACGTAGACTTCAGCGGAATATCAAAACAGCGGTCCGGAGTGCAAAACGCATCAATGACAGCGACCCTCTACCACACAAAACAACATCATTTATACCTACACCCTATCATGACAGGGCACCCACAGCCAAGTAGCAATTACAAATGAATCAAGTCGGCATGGCGGCCCGCATTGAAAATGACTTTGATGATCAAATCACTGAAACACAAATTCCATCCTCCAGTCCTTTTGGATGAAGCACTTGCGGGTCATTCAGCTGATCCTTTGCCACTCCAGTTTATCATTGTAACTCAATCTTGAAAATGACTCGGTTAATAATTTCGCAACGATGTCATCACTATCACTGAAGTGAGCCATCATGAACGAACTTATGCTAATTATAAATCTATCGATCATAAATCTATCGATTAGATTTATGATTCGAAAATATTAAAAGTAGGGTAGACATGTGGATATTATCCTGCTGAACAAAACGTGCATTTATCTAACAGGTTCGTTTTCCACAGACCTTATTTCGAGCTATTTTCCAAAATCCTATGAAGAAATCCCACTGCTTTCTGTCGAGGGAATCCGAGCGAAGCTTACTTCCGGGTTTTAGGACGCGTCACTGCACCACTTGCATAGACCTCACAGCGGGCGAAACTTGTCATAAAGTCCGCGAAAAGAATGCCCGCCCATTTAGAGGGAAGATATGATTGGTCAATTGTACTGTCATTTGACATTACTCTCTCGTTGAGTTACTATAGCGGGCCCTCTGTGGATGTAGAGAGGGACCAACAAGCTCTCCCGTCTTCACAGAACTCGCAGAGACGGCATTTAACCCTTCACATTCCAACAGAAAACTGAACAGGCAGATTCGAAGGATTTATTTATTTGGAAATATTATTTTAAATACAATTAAATCAAGTTATTTTTGTAAAACTAATGAAAAATGTAACAACAACAAAAAATATAAAAAATAATATTTAAAAAAAAAATGTTTTTTTTAATGTTTTCAAATATTATTTATTAGAATATCTTAGGCCCTCACAGAGGGCCTAGAGGGCCCTGACGGCTCGCCACTGGATGGCACACACATCGCTACAGACAAACATGATCCCCAGAGGTTAAACTCTAATAACCATCTTTTTAATTTGCCACAATGAGTTAAACATTTATGGTACAGTAAAATGTCTATTAGATTGATTCATGGTTCCCAGATGACATATACCCACTTTGGTGATTTACTGAGTATCTGTCTTTTCAAATGTTTTGTTGAAAGTAAAATGTCTTGACAATAATTGGAATCAGTCAATCAATCAATCAAAATACGTTATTAACCCTACGGTGAAATTAGGTTTGTGACACTTGCACCAAGGAAACATTGGAAACATTGTTATGTTAACATTCCCTCTATCCCTTAACGTAAAAATGCCAAAGTAGTCCAAAAGCCACCTGTGAAACGTTACCGTCAGATATATCCTAGTGCAGACATGTTTCTGTAAAACAAATTAAACTACACTCCAGATATTCCGTCTGAATCCTAGCTAAAGCCGTTAGCTTGTCCATTATTAGCCAGTGATCTTCCGTTTAGAGGGAGGAGACACAGCTTATATATATTGTTTCTCCATAAATCAGGACCCAACCTATCCTGCTTTGTCTCTTTGGTTTACCCTGCATCCTCTGAGTCCTTCTCCAGATTTCAGTAGGAATAGCCGTTGTTCCGACCACCATGCTAACTTGCATTAGCGCTATCAGCTGTCCGTGGTGTAAATTGTGAAGCGGATGCACAACAGCGGATGCACAACAGCGGATGCACAACAGCAGCAACTCAAAGGCGAAAAAAGGCTGATCCTTTCACTATTCATTTAGCAGGTCAACATTTTCTCTAATATTAAGCTTATGACCAAATACTTTTAGACCACAGCATTGATTTTGAGCAAGACTTTGATAAGATGATATCCCTGCAAGCATAATAGTTGCATCACTACGCTGACATTTGAGTAACATCGACAATTACAATGGGGTGTTGCATACTCATGCATGTGTTACAAGTATGCTGTTTGCTTTATTCAGTGAAAAACAAGTGAAAAGGAACAAGACAAACTAATTGCTTGTTGCAAATTTGGTGAAAAGGGCCCCAGGGTCTAGTTAGTATACGATACATTTAAAGCCCCATTATCTGCTTCTAGTAACCACTTTCATGGTGTATACTATTGCTCTTTTTGTCATGCCTGTCAATGCAAAAAGTGGAATAGTAACATCGCGTAAAACCCCATTTCACGTTCTTATTGCAAACTGAAGAAGGAAAAAGGTGAATCTGTCATCATTCAGTTGTACCTCTGTGACAGTTCCATCTGTAGGTAAGTCATGAAATAAACAAGGAGAGAGTCCTGCAGCAGTCAGGCAGCAGACAGAGCGTGGACGTTTGAGAGGAACGGCTAAATGAGCAGCGTGGTGGAGAATGTGGAGAGAGGCTTGTGGGAAGTGCTCCATGAGAAGAATAAAACTAATATGAGTCTTTGGGGCTCACAGACAGACTCATTTCCAGCTGAATAAATGGCCATTCCTTCCTACCGCCCTCTCAGCTCTCCTGTTTACTGCTTCATATAAAGCGTCAGAAAAGGTTATTCCTCTTTTTTGAATGCTTATTTATTCTTTTAACTCAACCAAAGTCATTTCCCCCTAGTCTCTGTTTGCTTGCCATCCTTGAGCTTTGGCACCTTTTGCTCCAAATATTTCAACCCCTGGTTTATTCCAGGAATCGATATCATATCATTTTTTCTTTGACAGAAGTTCCCACAGAACGTAATAATTCATTTCATGCTGGGAACGCATGTTGTTATGGGACAGGCAGGCTATTTCTGACAAAGCATACTTTATGACAAAAATACAATACGACCAACACACTCTCACTCCATAATCGTCCAAGAGCGACGTTTGGTCAGGGTCCCGTGGCGTGCAGTTTGTGAAGCTCCTAGGCTCCTTCAGCTTCATAAAGGGACGCAAATAGCTTTCAACTGATTGCAATGTATTCCCATCTGCGGCGGGATTTGACGCTCATGGAAGCACGGCATTCGTTTGTGTCGGCTGCCCTTAAAGGCAATGTGAGCGTCCATTCCCATTGGATAACGGAGAATTGTACACCCGGAAGTAAGTATTCCCCTTACTGTCGATTGATTTTACAGTGATATCTGCACTACTCATCGACTAAAAAACACCAGATTATCTTTGTTAATTACACAACATTGATTGGTTTAAATTGTGTGCAATGCTTTTGTATTTTCCCCCTTCGATTCGGAGAAACAAATATTTTTTCTGAGTAAAGGATGCCAGAAGACACTCCACTACCCAGAATCCGCAGCTATCGTTGACTACACCATGTGCCCTGTTTGACAAACCCCGTTTTTGTTTCACCATTCATTCCAATGGCTGGCGTCTATGTCACGTGATCTTCAAATTTCTCCCTGCAGAAAAAAAAACATGGCCGAACTTCGTTTTATTCTCGGTGGAAAATGCCTATTTTAAAGTTAGTTTGGCCATTAAAATGCGTTTTGATGTCATTTGATGCGTGAAATATGAGTTGGTATTTCAGATTATGTGTGCAGTGGATGTACATGATCTTTAGTTTGCTAGTTATTACGAAGATTACTTCAGGAAATTGCGTCCATAGAACGTTTTCATTGTTACCAAGGTGGTTGCTAGGGACGCTGCTATCGATATTATTTCTGTTATGTTGTGTAACTGTTTAATGGTGTTATCTTTATTGCTACCCCCTTCCCCGTCAATGTATAGTGTTGGTCCACAGCGCAAACGTATTAGTTTAACAAAATCCGCATCCAAAGATACGTTATTTTCCCCTGTGCAATTCCAGTCTCACATCTCACAGCACATCGTCATTAACAAATACCGGAAACAGACCGAAAACATTTAAAAAATATATATATATACTTTATTCCGAGTGTGCTTGCTTTTCTCTTTGAAAGTCATCACATAACGGCATTGTAATACACGGTTCGGCTGCATTACATATTACATATCTGCCGTAGTTCTGTATTTATAGAGCCCTGACGAGAAGACTTCTAGACAAACATGAGGAACTGAAAACGTGACGTGGATCATAAATATATCAGCAATTAAACAACATCTTACATTTCTTTTCACACAATACGTCTCCTTGCAGTATCAACACTAATTCGGCTGACTTTTATATTTGATCCAATTGGTAGATAGGCTGTATTTACACCATAAAGGTGCACAGCTGATATAAAGGGACACCTAGTGGTTAAAGCATGTTATTGAATGTCATTATTATTTTTATTATTAGATATTAATACGATCCCTATAAAGTATATTCATTACTCGTTATTCTATACTAATAGTTAATTAAAGACTGTATATAATGACTATTTTGCACATCCATTTCAAGATTTTCTAAGGTTTATTTACATATCATATTCACAACTATGGTGTAGTTATGCATTGAATAAAAAACTTGGGTCGCAGGTTCCTCAATAGTGCATTACAAGACATCTATCAATATTTTTGCATACCTCCAGCAATGTTAACTATGTTGAAGCACTTATTTTAACTGATATTATACATAATGTATTATACTCTTATAAGATGTATGTAGATATTTCATCTCCGGCCTTGTCAGGTATTGAACAATCAATAAATAAAGAACACAGAATTGTTAAATATAAAACACAGAATTTGTGTGATTATACTAAATGATTTACAAATAACGGGTGGAACAGTTCAAATCCAGTTTTGGACAGCCTGCCATGGTTCCATCCCATTTCAAGTGCTGTTCGACGCTCTGCACACTCTCCAATCACAGAGCTTGAGGACTATCACAGGGTTTGTCAAGCGAAGTGGAGAGAATACTTATTTCCCGGTGTAATATTCTCTAAAGCAAATGAGCTGCTCCGACCCTCGGTCCTTACGGACTCAAACTTGTGTTTATTAATCAAACAAATAAATAAACACAAGGATAATTATGTGTTATTGTTGAGTAAATGGAGAATTGCACAGGGGAAAATAACGTAGGCTATCTATGCCACAATTTTAGATGCGGATTTTGTTAAACTAATACGTTTGCGCTGTGGACCAACACTATACATTGACTGGAAAGGGGGTAGCAATAAAGATAACACCACAGTTACACAACATAACAGAAATAATATCGATAGCAGCGTCCCTACCAACAAGTAACAAGTAGTTAATAATAATAAAAGACATTAAGAAAAGGCATTTTAAACAGTCATTAAAAAGCAACACAATCTACCTGCATTACATTACTCTAAACGTGTAATAAAGTGCTTTAACCAGTAGGTGGTTTGGGTTAAAAAGCTGTCAAGTTTACAGTGTTAACAAAATAAAATATACTGCTGTTTCTGGTTTAGTTTACGACGGATATATTTAGTTATTGTTTTTGATATTTGTAACACAAAAACGATGGAAAAACCCACAGCAACACAGAAAAGATGGTCTTTAACATGACCCAGCGGTCTAGTAGTTAATAAAAAACAATAATATCAAAACAAAATATTACTAACTTTATTGTGAAATTCAAACTGAACGGTAAAAGAATAGTTTCCGGTCTATTCTGAGCCCGATCTCTGTAGATAAATAAAAATAGGAGCGGTCTTTCCCCCTCCTGAATGATTATCCTGCAAACTGGGGCCTAATCGCCAAACACCATTTCATAATCTGTCAATCACTATTCATTCATGTGTCCCGGTAATAAACATGTATTTCCTACATCACGTCCCTCCTGATTGAACTATTTGTGTCTTCATCCTTAAATAACTTAGTTTGATAATTCTATTTCCAATAGATAATTTCTTGTATAAAACATATCAGAGTACTGTTGGCCGAGTGTAAGCATGGGACAATGATAAACATCCATTGTGTTGCATTGATCATATAATACCAGTGTTGGGACTAACGCGTTACAAAGTAACGCGTTACTGTAACGCCATTATTTTTGGCAGTAACTAGTACTCTAACGCATTACTTTTTAAATTCAGTAACTCAGTTACCATTACTACATGGTGCGTTACTCCGTTACTGCGTTAGTTTTTTATATATAGTCAACAGCCAGGCGAACAGAGATGAGAACTGTACTTAAGTACAGTACTTGAGTAAATGTACTTAGATACTTCCTGTGTCACATTCGGAGACGGGCTGTGGGCGTGTTTGTGTTGTTTACTAACAAGACTATCATGGCGGTGGCGGAGCTCAAGTCTAGTTTCTCCACCTGGAGATATTCTCACTATTTCACTTTTGTCGAGCACAAAGAAAAGAACGTTTTAGTTAAATGTAAGTTGTGTCCTGGCGGGTCAAAGAGCCTATCTACTGCCCAAACCAGTCATTCAAATCTCTTAAAACATCTGCAAAAACAACATGCTGGGACGAAGCTAGTAGCTAAGACCACAGAGACTCAGCCGACGCCACTCCACCTGCACCTACTGTAAGCAACAGTGGCTGGATTTTAACCGAGGGACTGCTAGCCAGGGAAAAGTCGATAAAGCCATTGCAGGCTATTGCTACAGTGGAGTCACCCGCTTTCAGGGAGCTAGTTAGCATGATAGCATGTCCGGGGCGGCACACGGCATATGAAACGGAAAACTTTTTCCAACTACCTGGAGAAAGAATATACAAAAATGTAAAGCCAGCTAATATCGATGCAATCCAGATTGCATATAATGCATGTCAAGTTGATCAACAGATTGTATTATTCTCCAATGCAATAACAGTACTGAAATGAAGGCTATAAGGGCATTAATATAATGGGAGCCCTTTCTTAAAGGAATGGTATGCTCATGACACTCATTTTTTAAAAATTATCATCCGATAAAACAGACCAGTCTCTGCCAGTCTCTCTTTTTTTTTTTTTAATCCGATGACATTATCAGTGATTTTAAACTGATTATATACCGAAATAACATCAACACTGTGGGCGCCGCCATTTCCCGGACGTGACGTAATCCATGCGTTTGGTTTTCGAAGACACGTTGATCTCCATGTTATTTACTGTAGTTTCTCTATTCAAATATGCCTCACTGTATCGCGAAATATTGCCATAATTCGGATAGGAACAATCCACGGAATGCTCGGTTCCATCTGTTGCCAAAAGGTAAGCATAAGAAGTACATTCGGAGGCAGTGGCTAGCGAAATGTGGCCGGCCCGAACCGAGAGATTTACAGGCTCATGTATGCAGCGAACATTTCACATTTCCGGACGACTACTCTGAGAGTATGATCAAACATAACATGGGATTTAAAGAACAACCATTACTCAATGGAGATGCAGTACCATCGGTCTTTCTGGTGTCATCACCGACCAGGACACCAGTTCGGCCAGTAGAGAAATCGCCCTCTGCAAGTGTGAAGCGACGGAGGAGCAGAAGTAGTAAGAATAAGGTATGTTATAGCGCATTTCCATTGCAGCGGCTAGCCCCGTTTTAACGTCCAGGCCAGGACAGTTTTTGGTGGCCTTTCCATATAGCGTAGTACCGGCTAGTGTGTATTTCCCCCCAGTTTTTCCGGCTCCATAAAATCGTGATTCTATGGCCAGGGACAACGAAGCTGAGTATGCTAAACTAGAGAGGGAATCGCTAGCAAGGGTGGTACTACATGCATACATATAGTATCTTATATAATCTTCCCATTATACACACATGCATTTCCAAACATTTGGACTACCTATGTTGCAAATGTATTATCTTTTCAATTTACACACGGCATCTATTGCACGTCTGTCCGTCCTGGGAGAGGGATCCCTCCTCTGTTGCTCTCCCTGAGGTTTCTCCCATGTTCCCTTTAAACTGGGGGTTTTCTTCGGAAGTTTTTCCTTGTACGATGTGAGGGTCTACGGACAGAGGTCGTATTGTCATACTGATATGTATGGCTGAATTCCCCCATCCAATCTCTTCACATTGGTCAAAACTTGTTCCTCTGCTGACGAGTTCGAACTGAAATACTCCGTGTGTTGACAAAGTGAACGCATGGATGACGTCACGACCATCACGTGACTACTGAAAATGGCAAACATGGCGGCGGCCAGACGGAATATACAGGTCTTGATAAAAAAGAGCTATAAAATCATTATTTACCGGGGAATATCGCTGATTTCTTCAGGGTATGGTTTAAACATAACGTTTCACTAAATACTGAAGTTTTGATTAATTATCTAATGAGTGGACCATTCCTTTAAGTAACTAAAACGTTACTTTTCACAGTAACGCATTACTTTTTGGTGTAAGTAATCAGTAAAGTAACTGAGTTACTTTTGAAATGAAGTAACTAGTAATGGTAACTAGTTACTGGTTTTCAGTAACTAGCACAACACTGTATAATACAGGAAACCATGGAAATCATCTTTATTAGACTTGGAATAAAAAAATCTGTAACTGATTAATCCACTGCACTTATTTTTTCAATCTTCAGAAATGTAATTCCATACTGAATGTATGATCTCATTTAAATTATCACAAGACCAAACAGAAAGGCTAAAAGTGTCATTTTGTTTGTGTGTGATGGCACAAGGAAGTTGAAGGTGGTTTTGGAAATGTATCAGGAGTCATTATCTCACATTGCTGTCATCCCTGTCTCCTAAATATGATGTTTATATATTCCTAATTAGAGGCACGATAATTGACTGGATTCACATTTTTAACAAATCCAGAAGAATTCTAACAAATGGGGTAAAATACTTAAAATATATTGTATTTCTCCTACAAAATCAGAGAAAATGGGACACCTCTTGTGCCCAAACCAAACTCACATAGACCAGATTAAACTTGGCATGGCATGAGTTACGAGAATGAAGCAAACCGTGGGTTCCCAGTTATAACCAGAGATCGATGTTTGGCTCCAGAAATGTCAGAAACGACACAAAGGTCAATTCCGTTCAAAGGGCCAGAGTTAATTAGCTATTGGAAGAAGGAACACAGTGAGGCTCCTCTCTTTTGTCTATGAGGATTTCACTTTGTAAAGGCAGGATAAACTGGAGACCAATTTCCTGCTCGGAGATATTTAACTTCTTCCTTGCTCGACCTCAGCTTCTCAGATGCTCATTGGTCAATAGAGAAAGGTTTGCTCAGTGGTCAATGAAATGTTCAGGAGATGATTTATACTCTTAGTATTAAGTTATTTCTGGCATCGTATTGTAACAAAATAACACATGTATCAATGGAATGGTGTTTTGCTCCTTCAAATGATTGTATTTCTCTGGTTGATTTGCAGAATTTGTAAATGTTATGCTCTAAAAATATGTATTTCTTGCGATTAATAACTTGTTCTTGCATTAAAAATAGAAATTGCAGTTATTAATTTATTCCAGTTTTTAAGAATAATTTCTCATGTCATGTTACAGCCCTGATGCCAGTTGTAACTGTCTGAGTGTGTCCTGTTACACATTAATATGTTGAGTTTAGTTGAATACTCAATGCTGATTGGTGAATTGACTGGTCTGTTATTTTTTGCTAGGAGGACGATCAAGGGACTCAGTCATATCAATCCGGTCAATTTATCTTTGGTCAAAAACTAAAGAAAGTTTTTCTCTTTCAGAAATCACAGCGCTTTACTTTTTTAATATTTCTTTTATGGGTAGAGCATGTTACTTTGTATTCATGAAGGCTAACCTGTCCCCAGTGGAATCGTTGGTACTTGGCCGTGTAATTAACAGTCATGAAAAAGAACACCTTCAGCCAGGTTGATTCAAGATCCTGTTCACCCTGTCGGTGTTCTTTTTTCTTTCAATGACCGGCTCGCAGCACATTATCTCATTCTATAATCTCTGCCCCGTCCTTTTTCTAACTTTGGTCCCGTTTCAGAGTTGGACCTTTTTGTGGGGAAATCTGCGAACTTGCAGTCAACTTCTGATCAAAGCAGCAGCTGTGGTTGGTGTGTGAGGGAGGGGCAGAGTCTGGCCTCCCCCTGGGTAATCAATTTGCAAAGGCAGATGCTCAGCAGGGCACACACTTCTGTGGCTTAGAGCAGCTGTTCTCAAATACATATCAAGGAACATTGTCTTCTTCTAGAATCATTTGTTTATTGATCCTCATATGAGGCGTCGCGCGGGGAGCAGGTTACATGAAACTTGTGGCAATTTTTTAAACGCACCAAACAGCCCGACACCAGCAGAGATAAAGGTGATGTGTTTATGACTGATTATCTCAGTGGAAGTCTGCCTTTTGTTCCATGGTGCAGCACATGTTTCCATGATAATCTGTGGGTATTAATCTACACCTTTCCCCCCCCCTTCTCTCCTTTTCTCACAGGTGGAGCTGGAGCTCTAAATATTAATTTCTCATGCAGCACCTCCAGCGCCGGACATGTGGAGACAGATGGTGCGATGTTGGCGGCCGCTCAGGATAAAAGTTTCATGAATCTTGGACACTGATGAATAGCAGGTAAAGTAGCTGCAAGCAAAGAGAGGAGTCTGTGTCAATGAGTCAAAGAGGGAACGCAGAGGAACAGGAAGTCAAATCGTTAGAGTAAGTGGATGGATTTAATGTGTCGAAACATTTATCATCACAGAGAGAGCCACCTGTCTTACCTGTATGAAGCTCTGCGTTTTATTTAGAGTCGGAATTACTTACAGCAAGTAGACTTTTAGTGTTTAATTATAGTAAACTGACACGTAAAAGCAATTATACATGGAATCACGAAATTAGCATTTAAATGATTAAAGAACACCTACACATAATAAGCAGTTCGCTTCATTGATTAAATATGTAATTTATTTCAGAAACACTTTTTGTTATATTCCATGGAATGCTCTTAACATCCCGATAGCAATGAATATATGAAATGCTTTGACAATAAATACATAAACATTTTTAATCTGTGGAAGCCGTAGTACTGTAAAAAGCACAGGTATAAGCTCCGCCCCCTCTTTGTTCTTCAATTATTTTATTTTTAAAAAGCTTTATACCCCAAATCATGCAGCACTTCTCTAACAGGGTTGAAATTGAGGGATATGAGGCATGGCTAGAATGGGTGATCTGTTTGGTATTTTGAGCAAAACACTTTATAGACATGTTTTTATATATTTGTATATATCTGAGACCTATGCTATTGCCTAAAAATAGCATAATAGGTAACCTTTAAGTCGTTGTTATTGTTTGTTTGTGTTTTTTATTGTTCTTACTTTTCCTCTTTGTACATATAATCAGTACAAACCACTGTCTCATTTGTATATGCATATATTTTGCTTTGCATTGTCAAATGACAAACCTTGGTTATGCATTGTCGAAAGATTTATTTCGGTTTGACCAACAGAGACCTTGCCACGGGGATACGTCTACTGTAGACGTAGAACTGCAGTCAACAAACTGTCAGAGGAAAAACTTTCTTCCACCTATTTGGAGAAAAACAAATCTGTAGTTGCCGGCACAGTAACATCTGTTGCTTGACTTACGTAAGAGGTTGGAGAGTCAGACTTCTTTTTATTCTTTAAACCTTCTACCATTAAAGTGCTGCTACCTCTGAAGTTCAGCAGGAAAGTAAACTGGATGCTTGTGTCTATTTGTTTTTCATTGGAATTCATGAATGAGTCAGTGCGTGTTATTCTCTGACGCTTGAGCTCGCTCCACTTTTATATCCAGCACAAAATGGGCTGCAAATTGAGAGGCTTAACACCAGGTAGAGCGTGCTGAAGGTCAAGGTAGCTCGGCTCCCTGAGATGTGGGGGTTTGTAACATAATTTCTTTGCTATATGGAGGAGTGAACATATAAATGGTTTCTACTTTCTCGCTGATTTCCTCCGGGGAAATGTCCACTTCAGAGAAGAGAGGCTGTAAACCCACGACTCCTTACCTCTCCCACTCACACAATATATGTCTGCAGATGTGTGGGTGTCTCTCACCTCTATTTTTTGTTTCATTTATTAAATGCATGTTGGTTTTTGTAACACTTACTTTAGTGTCAAGAAGTTTCTTGTAATAAAATGTGCTATATGATATAAATAGATATTACCCTTGCCTGTCTTCCATGTGGGAGAGGAGGAGATTAATGTTTACCCTTGCTGGAGAAGATTTGCATCTCCTTGTATCACACAAGGAGATGCAAATCTTCTCAGATCTAGATATGAATGCAAGTATCATAAGAATGTATTAAGATGTTGTTACTGTCCTACATTTTATATTATACAGTTTGATTCATGAGTCATTCAAACAAATAGCAAGATAAAAGTAGAAACACCAATAACTTTTCGGGAAGATGTAAAAACTTAAACCACACCACATATTATTTTTAGTGTCTATTTGCACCCGGGTGAAAAAAGACTCACGGAATCTACTCAACTTTGTATACCCGGGGGCACATATTATTGAGTCACTCATATAATGCATTAACCGTGCTTTGCCTGAACCTCGTCATGGCACTAGAGAGGACGGCAGGATTGTGGAAGCTAAACAGCTACTGCCTTTTTATAAATACACTTTTTTTGTGTGGATTTTTTTGTGGATCCTAACGTCCTGCAACTATTTGTTTAAAAATCCGTTACCACCAACAGAAAAATGAAGCAACACACAAACAACTAAAGAAGCAATATCAACTCCCCATTTAAAGTAAAGTACATTTTATGAGTGCTGCTTTATTTCAGTTCATAAATCATTTAGGTTTTTCTGTTGATTTGAGGACAATATCCTGAAATGTATTGATTTATTTATTATGATCCCCATCAAACACCATCAATGAGGCAACTACTACAACTACTAACCCAGATAAAACAAAAATGATGGCACTAAACAAGAGCAGTGTAACCCCCTAATCCCACCAGGAGCGTCTGCGCTGCGCTGCGCTGCGCTGCGCTGCGCTGCGTTTTTAGCGATCGCGGCCACTCTAGTCAATGGGTGCTATTCCACCAGACCCGCTGCGCCGCACTTACTGCAGGCAGGAAGTGGAACGTTCATCCAACAACTGCGAGGCTGCACACACGACGCTCCGCTTCCGCAACGTTTTGAAACGCGCCTGGTGGGTTACGGCCCTTACACACGGCGGCGTGCGTTGCCGCTTGGCGGTGGGCGTGTCTTGAGCTTGGGGAGTCAACGCAAGCAACGCGACCAACAACCAATCACATGAATGTCCCGCCCCGGACATACAAAGCAAAAAAGCCCGGTTCTTCTATCCACTCTAGCCAAAATGGATGCCGGTTTGGTAACAAGGGTGGCATTGGTATATGCATTGTATCTCGGGAGGCGACGTTGTGTGCATCACTGTTGGGTACATCCGATACTCCGAAAACGTCTGCAACGGGGAGAATACCACATTCTGGTCCAAGAGCTCCGTCTGGATGACGAACTGTTTCAGCAGTACTTCAGAATGAGCAAAGGCCATTTCGACGAGTTGCTCGGCAAAGTGGGTCCACTGATAACAAAGGCGGACTTGCCGAGCGACTCGCCATCTGCCTACGGTATGTTTAGTGTATTTCTACTTCTTTAATCTGACTCTGTATAGAAAGAGAGAGAGTGCATGCCATTGACGAATGAAGTCTGTGATTTATTTCAGATGGATAACATTAATTAAGATAGCTAGGTTAACACAGTATTGCTCCCCTGTGTGTGGGGTCTGTGTGGTATATGTGGGGTCTGTGTGTGCGGGGTCTGTGTGTGTGTTTGTGGGGTCTGTGTGTGTGTTTGTGGGGTCTGTGTGTGTGGTCTGTGTGTGCGTCGGGTCTGTGTGTGTGGTCTGTGTGTGTGTGTTTGTGGGGTCTGTGTGTGTGTGGGGTCTGTGTGTGCGTGTGTGTGGTCTGTGTGTGTGTTTGTGGGGTCTGTGTGTGTGTGGGGTCTGTGTGTGGTCTGTGTGTGCGTGTGTGTGGTCTGTGTGTGTGTGGGGTCTGTGTGTGTGTTTGTGGGGTGTGTGTGTGTGTGTGTGTGGGGTGTGTGTGTGTGGGGTGTGTGTGTGTGTGTGTGTGTGTGTGTGTGTGGGTCTGTGTGTGTGTGTGTGTGTGTGTGTGGGGTGTGTGTGTGTGTGGTGTGTGTGTGTGGGGTGTGTGTGTGTGCGTGGGGCGTGTGTGGTGTGTGTGTGTGTGGGGTCTGTGTGTGTGTGCGTGGGGCGTGTGTGGGGTGTGTGGGGTCTGTGTGTGGGGCGTGTGTGGTCTGTGTGTGCGTGGGGCGTGTGGGGTCTGTGTGTGTGGGACGTGTGTGTGTCTGTGTGTGGGGTCTGTATGTGGTCTGTGTGTGTGCGCGTGGGGCATGTGTGTGTGTGCGCGTGGGGCGTGTGTGGGGTCTGTGTGTGTGTTTGTGGGGTCTGTGTGTGTGTGTGTGGTCTGTGTGTGTCTTTGTGGGGTCTGTGTGCGGTCTCTGTGTGCATGTTTGTGGGGTGTGTGTGGGGTCTGAAATTGTTTTATTTTTTAAATCATGTATATTACTTTTTTCTCAGGTACCTGGTAACCGGTGACTCGTACAGTCAATCAATCAATCAATCAATCAATCAATGTTTATTTATATAGCCCAATATCACAAATGTTACATTTGTCTCAGTGGTCTTCACAGTGTGTACAGAATATCAGTATGACAATACGACACCCTCTGTCCTTAGACCCTCACATCGTACAAGGAAAAACTTCCGGAGAAAACCCAGTTTAAAGGGAAAAATGGGAGAAACCTCAGGGAGAGCAACAGAGGAGGGATCCCTCTCCCAGGACGGACAGACGTGCAATAGATGCCGTGTGTAAATTGAAAAGATAATACATTTGCAACATAGGTAGTCCAAATGTTTGGAAATGCATGTGTGTATAATAGGAAGATGAATCCACGAGGAAATCCATCCAGGACCGATGATCCAGGACCACAGCCACGACTCAAGATCCAGCGCTCGCACAGGACCATAGCATTCAGCTATCGGGTTGGTCATATAACAGTGGCTGTCATCATCAGGGAGGTTGCGGGTGCCATCTGGACTGCTCTGGTTGAGGAGACCATGCCGGTACCACAGACGGAGGACTGGAGAGCCATCGCTGCTGAGTTCCAGGAGTGCTGGAACTTTCCGAATTGCGTTTGATGGGAAGCACGTGGTGGTCCAGGCTCCGGCAAATTCTGGGTCCCTCTACTTCAATTATAAGTCCAGTCACTCCTTGGTACTGCTGGCTGTCGTGGATGCCCAGTACCTCTTCAGGGTAGTGGATGTCGGAGGCTTTGGAAGGAGCAGCGACAGTGGGAGCCTGAGGAATTCCGCTTTTGGAGAGGGCCTCCGAGATGGCAGTCTGCAGCTACCACCTGACACCGTCATCCCAGGAGCAGAGCGGCTCGGCCTTCTTCCCCATGTCTTCGTTGGAGATGAAGCTTTTCCGCTGCTGGATAACCTGCTGCGTCCGTTCCCTGGACGTCACCTCACCCGTGAAAGGAGGTTGTTCAACTACCGCCTCAGCCGGGCCAGGTTGGTGGTTGAATGTGCGTTTGGCATCCTCTCATCCCAGTGGAGAATGTTCGGCGTGTCATCACCACCAGCCCGGAGGTAACAGAGTTGTGTGTGAAGGCCGCCTGTGTGTTGCACAACTTCCTCCGCAGGAAGACGATAGGAAGGAAATCACGCACACCTGTCGAGGAGTCCACGGATGAAGCTCCAGATACTCCAACCCTGCGTGATGTACCGAGGATGGGCTCCAACAATGCCACACGCAGATCGCTCCAACTGCGGGAGAACTTCTGCTCCTATTTCAATGAGGAGGGTGCAGTGCCATGGCAGCAGAATGTGGTGTAGGGTCACCATGGCTCTTTTAAGAGCCTCCAAACCAAAAGCTCTTTTAAGAGCTACCCATATTTTCTTTAAAAAGCAAATATTCCAAATGAGCCATTTCAAAATAAAACATTCCTTATAAACATGTTTCTTGAATTGATATTATGATATTGCTAACAACCTTTTTCCTTCAGCCCTGTTTTTACTGATAAACCACTCATAATTTCAATAGGTTTTCACATGGACAATTGTACAGAAGACAGCACATTATATATCGACATACATGAAGCTTCTGGTATGTTGCAACTGACAAACCACATGAACAAGTGAAGACACAATATAGTCATAACATACTTTTAAAATAACTTTATTTATGTAAGTGTGTGATGATTGGATAAGTGTAAAACATGTAGTGTAGTGTAGTATGTGTGTGAATTACAAAAAAAAAAATCAGTTCTCTTCCATCTCCTGCTCTGCCTCAAAAATTAATTTGTACATTTCAAATCGGACTCTTGTCCTCTTTGATATGGACAGCCTTCGCATGGCAGGCAAGAGGCTCCTGAAAAATAACTCATCCTCATCCTCCACCACTACTGGTGGGGGTGGTGGAGGTTGAGGTGGTGGCACGAACAGAGGACTGATGGCTGACATCAAGCCTTTTTCGAAGGAGGACATCTCCCTTCCCCTTCTCCTCTTTCCCCGGTCCTCAACAATCGCCTCCTCCTCCTCCTGTCCTGTCTCCCTTGCCTCGGCTTGTTGACTGTCGGTCGGCTGGCTGACACTTGGCTGGCTTTCTAGCTGGCTCTCTGCCTCTGGCACCAGGTTGGATGGAGGCAGGGTTTGCCGGGGGACATTGCTGGACGTCTCACGGTCAATGATAAATGGGGTTAAAAACCCCATCACTGCCGTGAAACGCCAGGGCTTATATCCCCCGGACGACCCTGCCCCGCTTCTCTTTGCCTCTTTCTCCTTGGTTTTCTCCTTTCTGAATCTGTCCCTCAGTGACTTCCATTTTGTCCTGCATACTTCCTCTAATGAAATGAAATAATAAACTTAATTTCTTGAATTACTTGAAGAATTTACTAAATTGTTCCTCCATTAATGAAAACCAAATCCCTTTATCACTGTCAATTGCATACAAGGTTTTACATGTCACACTTTATATGATGAACATGTATGACATTAATGTCTATGGTGCTATTTTATGCAACATTCATGCTACATCCATGCTGGCTAAATATACTGTCTATGCTTGCTAGCTGTCCATTCAAACGAAGTACACTGGATATAAACTCCACAAACAGGCGAAAACCTACCAGTTTCACCCACTGTCCCTGCCACCTCCCCCAATGCCTGGCTCCTCCGGTTTGTGTCCCTGTAGGTAAAGAGGGACTGGTCATATAATACCGGGTGATTCCATACCGCCACGATAATTTGATTGGCTGACGCCTCCGTCGAGGCGGCAAAAGTAGAACATTGCTCTACTTTTGCAGCGAGCACCGCAAGAGAAGCTACGCTTTGCTCCCACAATGCAGTTTGGCGAATCGTGACGTCACCCCATTCAAAGTGAATGGGCAGAAGCGTTGAAGCGGCAACGCACGCCACCGTGTGTAGGGGCCGTTATGACGCAGGAGGAGGTCGCAGCGCGTCGCAGCGCGTCGCAGCGCGTCGCAGCCGCAGTGCAGACGCAGTGCAGACGCTTCCGGTGGGGTCAGGGGGTAAGGCTTTTAATTGTCTCCGCTGAGATTGAACTAAGTGCAGGAAAAGAGTCGATATTGTGACAAAAGTACTAAAAGACAATTAAAGGACAAAAGCGATCGATGAATGACTGAATTTAGCAAGAACTTCTCTCAACCTCCAAACTTGAAAGTTATTTTAGGCGAAGTCCTCTTTTCTTTTCAACTCCAACCAAGCTTGTCAGTGTGACCCTCACTATCCTGATCACTAATCTTTGTCAGTGCGGCAGACTGAGCACATTTGGCAGAGTAGATCCTCCTGCTTGTATCACTGCAGATTTATGTGGTCATTTCTCCTGCGTTGTTGCTCTGCCACATTTGGCCTTGTGACGAAAATCAATAGCAAAAATGATCAGGAGTCAACCATCTGTAATGGCTGTGATGGTGAAATCCATAGGAGAGTATGAGGATGAGTCGATTCCTTGTTGCCGGCCTGCGGGCTCATTAAGTACGGAGCGGAAAACCATTCATGGATCAAGTCGATCTGATAGATGGTGTTATCTGGAGGGAACTGAGGATATGCTTTATGACACTGCTACTGTAACTACATTTCCGGCCTTGAAGACGTCTTCGAGGTGTTGCTAGTTGTTTGTGATGTTGATATACAACAGCTGATTGATATCCGTTGCGGCTGCTGTTGATTTTATTTATGCTTTATTTATCCAGGGAGGGTTTGCTGAGCATGAGCAAACTTTTTTAACAAACGCCTTGTCTCAATATACTTCAGTTACACAAAGTCACACCTGCAATCTGCCCAGCGTCAGGTTGATAGTGATGTGCACAGAGTTTATAAGGACAGATGCTAACCATTTACCATGAGGGTCATTTCTAACGACAAAAGAGGTGCTTGAGCTCCGAGGAAAAAGCTCCAACTAGAAGAGCCTTTGGTTGACTAGAAGGTCATTAGGACAACTCAAAGGGCACTTGGGCTGACAAGATTGGGACCTAGTGTGAGTAAAGGATCATATGATGAGCAGAAGGGCACATGGACCAAGCAAAGGTCAATTGGATGTAGTAAAGAATAACTTTGGTTGAACAAATGGTCATTGAGATTTACTTAAAGAGCACTGAAAATCGATTTTATTTTTATTTGGCCGACGGTATTTGGTCATTTCAACCAGACGGCAATCCCCTGGTCTGAAAAGCTAAGCCAATGAGGAAGAGCCTTACACTTGTATTCCTCGTAATATCCAGTCCTTTTGTTCAGAGGTCTATGAGAAAACTTGATCAATTACTAGGTCAAGTCGTTGTTGACATGAGTTCACCGGGATTTGGCAGTTTGTTATTCCCATAAAAGCACATTTATCATAGGTTCATTAATCCGCTCGTTATCTGCTTCTAATTATTTTACAGTTTTAGTTTTTACCCCACATGTCACTTCCAGTTAAAAAAACACAATATAGCAATGACCAGCACGGCAAACCCGAGGCTTCAAAACCATTGTCCACACAAATAAATGGGGAAGTCATAGATTCTGGAGTCTATGTTGAACCTCGGAGAAAGAAGAGCCGCTGTTAGTGCTCATAAGCCGCGTTCACACTGCGGTACTTTTCCCACAAAGGTTCATGCGAACTTAGTTCATGATCGCGTGGTAATCATGAACTAATCATGTACTGAAGCCAGTCCCCAACTCCGGGGACTTCCGGCCGGGGACTTTGGGCGGCAGTATACGCCGTGAAGTGGTTTGCGGCCTGCCAGTAAACCCAAAGCAGAAGAAGAAGAAGTGACGTCAGCGGCTTCATTTGCCTAATCCACCCCCAGGGACTTTTTCTGGTGTGAACGCGATCTGTACTTAGTTCATGAGAACTAAAGAGTTCTCATGAACTAAGTTCTCATGAACCTTTGTGGGAAAAGTACCGCAGTGTGAACGCGGCTATAGTGGCTATGTTTGCTTCTTATATATATAGTCTTTGATTTAGACCGGCAAAGCTCTTGGGTATTTAGCCCGAAACGAAGGGCGCTTTTGTTGACCCGATAATCACTTGTGTGCTACCAATTGCCCTTCTGAGACATTTCTAGACTTTTTTTTTTTAAATGTATCAACTTGAAGACATTGAGGTTCTTGTGTACTTCCAAGCCTCGATTGATCAAGCCGGTCAAATTGGTTTTTTGAGTAAGACAACCTTTCATGTCAAAGCTGCCCTACTCATCATTTCACAGATTAAGAAAGGGTCTCATACTACTCAGTCCTCTTAGTAAATTGAATGATAGATTAATTGATATTCGTGCCTTTTAAGAAAACAGGAGGGGGTTAATTGCACAAACATGTTAACATCGTAGTCTCCTTAGGGAACATTAAACAATTTTACATTACATTACATTACATTGCATTTAGCTGACGCTTTTATCCAAAGCGACTTACGACTTTTATCCAAAGCGACTTACAATAAGTACACCACAATTACCACAATTACCACAATTTTATTACAAATGTACTCTGAGGAAAAGGTGAATGACTGGATAGGAAACACACTTTTCTTTTAATTATTTATTTTGTACTCAACCTTGGACCTGGCTCTGTCTCATTACCAGAAAGGGAATAGCTCTCCAAAATGATCCGGCCTTTCCTCCTCTCATGTGTCTCTCATCTTATACACATGGGAAATGAAATGGAGGTGGGGAGGGAGGACCCTATTAAAAGCACTCCCATTGCCCTTGCACCAGCCTTAACCAAAGACATGCACTGCAAGAGGATTAAGCACATGATGAGGAGGCGTAAGAGTGATATAGGATTTTGAAGGTTGATACCAAAGGACATCATACAGTAGATGGACAATGGTTGTTTACAAAGTGCTAATATTATTAATATTGGTCCAACATGTAACAGGTGTACATAAAGAGTGTTCCCCATGCATAAAGCAACATATACATAACACATTTTTTACTCATTCATTTCTGTTCTTTTTTGTTGGTACCAAATGATTTTTTGGGATATAAGTCTTTGTCTTAGATTATACATTTAAAAGTCTTCAAGAGTACATTTATCAAGACAAGAAAAAAAAACGAATTGTTTTCACGGACAATAACTCGTTTTTCCGTTTCAAGGGAAATGTGTTTGGGGGAACATAGTGAAAGACACCATTGTTCGTGTAATGTATATAACCAAAGTCAGAGTCAAGTCAAGTGTTATTCTTTGCTACACCGTAGTCTTGCTAAATACAATCAAGCAGTTCTGTTGCATTCAGTTTAGTTTAATATTAATTTAAAATGTTTGCCACATGTCTAAACCGTGAAAGAAAACCAAATTTCCCTTGAAATGGTACTGAAGTTGTAGAAAGAAATCTGTTCATTCTGGATGCCTGTTTTTACATGCATGCATTTTTGTAAAGATGTAACTGACTTGTGTAAAAAAATGTATGCTAATATGTGGTATAAGTTGCCCAAAAGGTGAAAAAACTCTAAAACAGACTCTTTAGTAATGTTAAAAACTGCCCTTTTTAAACCAAATGAAGGTGCACATTTTCTACTGTGCAACTTTTTATGTAATTATGTGGTTTTAAGCCCCAGATTCATCAGATCAGTTCATATTCTGTTCACATAGAAGCTCATTGTACTTATGTTGTGGGTAATTAACTTTTTTTTCCACATGTTCTCATTTGAAAAATTCACCAGAGCAGCCCAGAACAAAAAGCCCATTCATCGTACAAGGAATTATTATCCAGTTGGCTTTGACGATTTAGTGGAGGGTATAATTCCATGATTTCTGGGCTTAGTCTAGCCTGTAATGAATGAATCTATTATTCAACGTTAGCTATGAATAAAATACAAGCTTCTGGAATTTCAATTCTCACGAACATCAATCCAAGAGCCATCGTATCATACACACACGAAAAGTATGCATACATCACTAAAAGCACAGATTCTTAAAACATGTATCATCACTAAAGAATACCAGTAACTTATTGAGTAACAGAAATACATCTTTAACATTTGACCTGCGATTGCTTGATAGAACAAACGGAGCACACATACATCTTCTCATTACTGACATCACATCAGAGAAGCTTTAAGAATCAGTCTAGTTAGCAATGATTCAAGAAATCAATTATCCATCCAAGACAAATCAATCTCAGACATGACAGACACACTGCACCGCTGCAGTCAGCCTCAGTCTGATGTATTGTATGGATATTTCAGTCCAGCTCTTATATAAAATGTGATTTTATTGATTATATATTTATTGTAAAACTTGTTCGATTGTCTGATTTGCCTTAAACCTGAAGTATTTGTTATCATCTGGACTTTTATATAATGTTTAATTTGTCCAAAAAGATCAGTATGATATCAATATGGTATCACCCTATTAGAACTGTTTAAGTTGAAACCTGTTATTATTGCCAAATATTTGATATCAAGACAACAATATTTCAAGATATAGGAAACGTATTGATGATTGTTATCATTGTTTGGGATAAAGTGTACTCCTCAGTTTGGCAAGGCAAGGCAAGGCAAGGCAAGGCAAGGCAAGGCTATTTAGCACCTTTCAGCACCAGGCAATTCAAGGTGCTTTACAAAAATGAAAGACATTCAGACAAAGGCATTTAAAAACAGTAACAGATAATAAAAGAAACATTAAAAGAAAAACAAAAAATGAAAGACATTAAGAAAATGGCATTTAAAATCAGTCATTAAAAAGAAAAGCTAATAAAATAAACATTAAAAGTTACAGTGCAGTCTAAGATATGAATGGTTCAATTATTTCGGTTCTTGATTTTTAATTTATTCACAGAACCTCCCTTTGGAAATCCGAACATTTCCGTCCCGATTGTTAATTTAGACTGATTGTTTTCACCATGTTATGCTCGCATGACATCCACAATCGGACCCTCAGGAGGGTGTACTAGCCCCCTACTCTGCTTTGCGTTCCATAACAAAGTCTTTAAGTGTTACCTGAACACCCCGTGTTACCAAAACACTATTTTTCACCCGTCGGTGATGTGATACTTGTTTCTCAGTACAAATCACCCAAAAACTGATCGTAAACCCTGGCTACGATGGATATCCCAAATATCCTACTTTCGAGCAGTCCCTCTCATAAATATCATGGAGAAATTAATTACGTTTAAATTTAAAACATTAAAAGAAAAAATACATGGAAAAAAGTTACAGTGCAGTCTAAGATATGAATAGTTCAATTAAAAGCAGCGGCAAAAAGAAAAGTCTTCAGCCTGGATTTAAAAGTAGTCAGAGTTGCAGCGGACCTGCAGGTTTCTGGGAGTTTATTCCAGATATTTGGAGCATAATAACTGAACGCTGCTTTACCATGTTTAGTTCTGACTCTGGGGACAGAAAGCTGACCGGTCCCTGAAGACCTGAGAGATCTGGATGGTTCATAATTTAGCAGGAGGTCAGAAATGTAATTTGGGCCTAAACCATTCAAAGCTTTATAAACCAGCAGCAGTATTTTTGAAATATATTCTTTGACACACAGGAAGCCAGTGTAAAGACTTCAGAACAGGAGTGATCCACTTTCTTAGTGTCAGTGAGGACTCGAGCAGCGGCGTTCTGAATCAGCTGCAGCTTCCTAATAGATTTTTTAGTGAGACCTGTGAAGACACCATTGCAGTAGTCGAGTCTACTGATGATAAAAGCATGGACAAGTTTTTCCAAATCCTGCTGTAACATATGAGGTTAAATGTTAACATAGGTTCAGGAGCATGGCCACGCCTAAAACGCCGCCTCAAACCACGGCCACCCCTACTTATATCCGGCAAAACTTCCGGCCGATGCTTGTCTCCATCCTTTCAAGGACCGACAGGCAGACCGTGATTCACGCCGCGCGTCGTCACGGTTCAAACAAAGCTAAAACGCTACCACGAGAAACATTCGACTCACCATGAATCCCGAACTGCTGACCATCTCGCCGGAGTCAGATGAAGATGTCTTCAACATCGGCTACCCGCCATCCTCGGGTCAGCAGTCGGATTTAAGCCAAGCATCCGAACGGAGCCGCGTGCGCTCGGCAATCGGTGTTCCACACACCAGCCGCCACCGCTCCCACTCAAGCTCCCCCAACGAGATACCTCCAACTCCAGACAGGTCCCAGGCTTCGTCTACCCCGCCAGCGAGGGCAAACAACCGGGGCCACAACAGGCACAGCCAGCTCCAATCTCCCCACCACCGGCAGCCTGCCTCATTCGCAGCCCCCAGCCACTCGCAGCGGCGCACTCGACACGCCTCTCGGACGGAGCCGCGCTCCGCAACGGAGCCCGAACTACGGAGGTGGACAGTCCAACGTTTCCTGAGAGAAAATGGCATCCACTTTCGCCGAAACGACAACAAGGCTAGACTGTTCAATCTCTACAAAGCCTACAGCAGCACAACGGCAAGAGCAACGACACACACAGCTCCTCCTGCTCCAGAGCCAACTACCGCGCGGCGCGCACGCACCACGGGTCATGACTTCACAGGCCGCCGTCCTCCTCCACGGACACAGCCCGACTCACCAGCACCCCCCGGTGGGGGCCAGGTCGTATTGCCCTCTGTGCCATGCTACACGCTAACCCGTTATCCGACTCTTACCCAGTACCTTCCTTTTCAACTGGTCTATCCTTTCCCCCTCCCCCCAACCCCCCCCTTCCCCCAACACCCAAATGTTTTTCTCCCTGTGCAACCAGCTACACTCTAGCCACAGCAACACAACCCATCCAGCCAGCCTCCTCAGTCTACCACCCTTCCCCCGTGTCCCCCGTCTTGCGACAGCAGATCCTCCTGGGTAACTACATAGACCTGGCCCAGCTACTACAGCCATCAATCATCGACACTAGCCAGCCCAGGGAAATACAGACCAACTTCGGTTTAGTCCAGCTGCGAAATCCATCACCTACGAGGTCCAAGAACATAACCCCCGCAGAGTTCGCCCTAGCTTTCTCCCTTTACCGCAACGTCATATGCTCAGTCTACCCCACACGCAGAACCGAGCTAGACGAGTACCTTCGCATAGAGCTCGACATGGCCTTACGCTTCGGAGGCCCAGGGTTTTATACCTACCATGTCCACTTCGCTAGCCAAGCCGCCGGCCGCATCAAGCAGTTCAACCAGGGAACATACTGGGGCGCTCTGGACTCCGAGCTTTACTGCCGCATCTTTGCAGCACGCGCATCCCTCTCCTGCCAAGTATGCGGAGCCCCCTCCCACCCGGCCTCAGCTTGCATAGTCAGCGCCCCACCACCCGAACCACCCCGCTCACTCCCCTTTCCATCAAGAGGCAACGCCTCAACCTTCAACCGGCTATCAACCGCCGCACCCCCACCTCCCATCATCCCGCAAACAAACGACCATCAGCCAATGCCCCCGTTTCAAAGGGCGTCGACAGACGCGGAAGGCCATTACTCTACCAGGGAGGCAGGATGGTGTGTAACAATTTCAACGACCTAGGCTGTGCTCTTTCTAGCTGCCGCCTCATGCACACCTGCTCTTTCTGCGGCGGCACTCATGCCAGGAGCACCTGCCCTCACAACCCAACTACACCAACAGATTGACTAGCACGGCACCTTAGCACACCCGTCAAGGTAAGTAACCTCGCCACCGCCTTAGCAAATCATCCAGATAGACAGTTTGTTTACTTTCTCACCAGTGGCTTCTCCCACGGTTTCCACCCAGGCATAGCAATACTGCCTGACACATCTCATATCTGCCGCAACCTCCAGTCCGCCTTAAAGAACCTCACACCGTCGACACCTTACTAGCCAAAGAAGTCAAGAAGGGTTCATGATAGGCCCATTCGATAGTCCCCCCTTTCCAGTGTTCCGCATCAGTCCAATAGGCATAGCTACTAGGAAATACTCCGGGAAAAAGAGGCTCATAATAGACCTGTCTTCTCCACACGGCTCAGCCATCCCGAGCATCAACAGCGTCATTCCAAGCCCAGACTTTTCAATGCAATACGCAAACATCGACCACGCCATCACCCTCATCCGCTTAGCAGGCCGCGGAGCATGGCTCTCTAAGGCAGACATCACCAGTGCATTCAAGATCTTGCCTATTCACCCAGATTTCTGGCGTTTCTTCGGAGTGTACTGGAAGGGAGCCTATTACTTTCAGTACGCCTCACATTCGGCTGCAGAAGCAGTCCCAAAATCTTCGATTCCCTTTCAGAAGCTCTGTGCTGGATCTTGACAAACAACCACAGACTCCCCTACGTGCTCCATCTCCTTGACGACTTTCTCATCGTCACTCCACCATCCTCACCCCCCTACCACGGGCTGAGCACACTCATACAAACATTTTCAGACCTTGGCATCCCTCTGTCTGAAGAGAAAACCTCAGGGCCTAAAACCTCCATCGAGTTTCTAGGCATCACCCTGGACTCGATGTCTTTCCAGGCTTCTCTGCCCTCAGAGAAAGTACAGCGCATCACTCTCCTCCTGTCAAATTACTTACAGGCAGACAGATGCACGAAACGACAGCTGCTAGCCCTCCTCGGCCACCTAAATTACGCCATCCGCATAATACCTCAAGCAAAACCCTTCTTGTCCAACCTGCTGAACAGAGCGGCGTCAGTCCCCTCCATCCACGATCGACTAGTTCTCGACGACGCATGCAAAATGGAAATGCACCTTTGGCAGGACTTCCTGTCCTCGTGGAACGGCATCTCTTTCTTTTATGACGATTTCATTACCAAACCCGAGGATATCCAACTCTTCACCGACGCAGCCCCCTCCATAGGCTTCGGCGGCTACTACGCAGGGAGATGGTTCTCATCCACCTGGCCCCCTGAGTTCACAGCTCTCAATTCACAGACGCTTTCTCCTTCATCCGCACTTCACGAACTATATCCCATCATCATAGCCGCCATTCTCTGGGGGCACGAATGGTCTAGGAAAGCCATACTCATCCACACCGATAATAGCGCAGTCGTAGAGATCCTTAACAAAGGCCGATCTCGCTCCCTTGCCATCATGCAGTTCCTCCGCAGACTCACCTTAATCTCTGCCCAACACCAGTTCATCCTCAAAGCAGCACACATCCCAGGTCATGAGAACGGCATTGCTGACTCTCTGTCTCGTTTCCAATTCAGAAATTCAGAAACTTGGCCCCAGAGGCGGATCTCCATCCCATACCAGTCCCACCGTTTTCAGCCACCACATTCAACTAAACCCACAACTGGAACTACTCTCACACGCTTCACGGGAAGCCATCCTCAACAGCCTCGCCCCAAGCACCCTGTCAGCCTATCTCACCGGCTGGAACTGCTTTAAGGCATATCACGGAGCATACCAGCTACCATTCCCCACTCTGGATGTCATATCCGTCTGCAATTTCATTACTCACGCTCACTCCATCCGTAAGTGCCAGACATCCACTATCCAGACATATTTGGCCGGAATTAACTTCTTCATTAAAATAGCCAAACGACTGCCACTCACTTCCGACCTTCTCAGCCTCTGCATCCGTTCCCTACGCTCAGGATACGTATCACCAATGGTCGACCTTACCCTAGAATGCATGTTCCTGCTACCATTCTTCGGCTTCCTGCGATGCTCCGAATTCGCACCCACTTCATCTGCCTACAACCCTCACCACCACCCCAGCCTATCCGACATATCTCTGCACACAAACGACTCCCTCATATTCACACTCAGAAGGAGTAAAACAGATCAGCTGGGAATTTCTTTCCCCATCCACATCTTCCGCCTGAACTCGTATCTCAGCCCATACGAGCCACTAATCAAATACCTCAGCGCAAGGTACGCCGCAAATGCAACACCTCAACACCCACTCTTTCTCACTGAAACAGGGAAAATGGCCACACGTTTCTGGTTCCAGAAACATTTCCACAACGTCCTGCTTATTTCGGGGATATTCCTTCCGCATCGGTGCAGCGTCCACAGCAGCAAGACTAGGCACTTCCGACCAAACCATCCAGGTCCTGGGCCGCTGGTCATCCCTAGCTTACCACGCTTACATCCGTAACAACCTCAACGATCTCAGACGGGCACACGCTTAACTCGGTTCCATTTAATCCGACTCTTTTGGGGACCCGTAATCAGCCCACGCAGATTATGCCGGAGACGGAACCCCCACTCTGAGTCTCCCACTACACGGACCACAGCTCGTCCTCCCAGACCACCCCTTCACCCCCTCACATCATTTACATGTTAACCCAATAAACTTACAAACATCACATTGTTGTGGCGTGGTTCATGCTAGTGAAATGAGGTTAAATGTTAACATAGGTTCAGGAGCATGGCCACGCCTAAAATTCCGCCTCAAACCACGGCCACCCCTACTTATATCCGGCAAAACTTCCAGCCGATGCTTGTCTCCATCCTTTCAACCCACCCTCCCTCTCCCTTCTACACCCCTCCCCTCATCCCTCATCCCTACACCCCTCATCCCTACACCCCTCATCCCTACATCCCTCACCCCTACACCCCTCATCCCTACACCCCTCATCCCTACATCCCTCATCCCTACACCCCTCATCCCTACATCCCCTGCCCATCAACATCTATATTCAGATACCGTGGATTCTAACATCTAATTCCAGGTACCGTCTGGGGACCTGTAATCAGCCCACGCAGATTATGCCGGAGACGGACCCCCACTCTGAGTCTCCCACTGCACGGACCACAGCTCGTCCTCCCCGACCACCCCTTCACCCCCTCACATCATTTACATGTTAACCCAATAAACTTACAAACATCACATTGTTGTGGCGTGGTTCATGCTAGTGAATAGTCTTTTAATCCTAGATATATTCTTTAGGTGATAGTAGGCTGATTTAGTAACTGTTTTAATGTGACTGTTGAAACTCAGGTCAGAGTCCATGACTACACCTAGATTTCTGGCTTTTTCTGTTGTTTTGAACATTGCAGGCTGAAGCTCAGCGCTCACTTTTATACGTTCTGACTTTGCTCCAAAAACCATTACCTCAGTTTTATCTTTGTTTAATTGGAGAAAGTTCTGACCAGTTCTGATCCAGTCATTGATTTGTTCAATGCACTTACTCAGTGTTTGAATTGGAGCATAGTCTCCTGGTGAAATTGTTACGTAGATTTGTGTGTCATCTGCATAGCTATGGTAACTTATTTTGTTGTTTTTCATTATCTGAGCCAGTGGTAGCATGTAGATGTTAAAGAGAAGAGGCCCCAAGATGGAGCCTTGAGGAACCCCACATGTCATATTTGTCAACTCAGATGTGTATGTACCTATAGAAACAAAGTTGTTTCTGTCCTTTAGGTAGGATTCAAACCAATTTAGAACTGTTTCCGAAAGTCCCACCCAGTTTTCCAGTCGGTCTAGTAATATGCTGTGGTCAACAGTGTCAAACGCAGCACTGAGATCTAATAATACTAACACTGAAGTTCTGCCACTGTCTGTGTTTAAGTGGATGTCATTAAAGACCTTTACAAGAGCAGTCTCAGTGCTGTGGTTTGGACGAAAGCCTGACTGGAACACATCGAAAAAGTTTATTTAAATGCAAGAAATTACTCAACTGTTGAAAAACAACTTTTTCAATGATCTTACCTAGAAATGGGAGGTTTGATATGGGCCTGTAATTGTTCATTACTGAAGCATCTAGATTATTCTTTTTTAAGAGCGGTTTAATGACTGCAGTTTTCAGGGCCTGTGGAAAAATACCTGAGTGAAGAGATTTGTTTACTATATGAAGTAGATCTGAGGCCATGCAAGGCAAAACATCTTTGAAAAATCCTGTTGGAATAATATCAAGGCAGCAGAAGGAGGATTTCAGAAGTTGTATAATGTCCTCTAGGTTTTTATCATTAATCTGATGGAATTGTGTCATGGTGTTTGTCTTGATGTTAAGTGGACACAGAGACAACACATTTGCTGTACCTGATGCAGAGGCACTGACTGCTTGTCTGATTTTCTGAATTTTGTCAGTGAAAAAGGAGGCAAAATCATTGCACGCCCTGGTGGATAGAAATTCAGAGGCTACTGACACTGGGGGGTTAGTTAGTCTGTCGACGGTAGCAAACAAGGCACGTGCGTTGTTTTTGTTTTTGGTAATGATGTCAGTGAAGAACGATTGTCGTGCGTTTTTCAATTCCAAATTATAAAGGCCAAGTCTCTCTTTATAGATTTCAAAGTGAACCTGGGGATTTGTTTTTCACCACCTGCGTTCCGCTTTTCGACATTCTCTTTTTCCTATTTTCACGGTCATGGCCTTTCTCCATGGAGATATTTTCTTGCCAGACACTTTCTTTACCTTAGTTGGAGCAATGGCATCTATAACATTTTTAATTTTTGAATTAAAATCTACTAGCTCATTTACTGAGATGTTAGCAGGGGCAAGTGTGGAAGAAAAATTCTGAGTAAACATTTCCCTAGTATTTTCAGTTAAATATCGCTTTGTGGTTATCTCTTTTTGAACATTTTTGTGAACAGAAATAGAGCTCTCAAAGAAAACACAGGAATGGTCAGAGAATGCAACATCAGTCACCACAACCTTAGAGATATTCAGACCCTTTGAGATAATTAAGTCCAGAGTGCCCCTTATTGTGCGTGGGCTCCGTCACATGCTAAGTCAGCCCATAGCTATCAAGAACACAAAACAGTTATTTTGCCCCTCTGTCCTGGGGGTTGTCAACATGGATGTTAAAATCACCAACAATGACTAGACGGTCAAAGTCAATACACACTATAGACATCAGTTCAGTAAAGTCATCAAAAAAGCTTGCACAGTATTTGGGTGGTCTATAGATATTTAGGAACAGAGCTCGAGAGGAGCATTTCAGCTGAAGGGCCACATATTCAAAAGAATCAAAGTTTCCATACGATGTCTTCCTGCATTGAAGGGAATCATTGAACAAAACGGGCGGTGGAGACTCCTCCATGTGTCTCATAGGTTTCCCATAATCAGAACATTCCTCAGGCGGGTGCAGTGATAATTCTTCAGGGTTTTCTGCGTGATGTGTTGTGTCTTTCTCCTCTTTTGATTCCTCTTGCCGCTTGTCCTTGGCAGAGAGAACAGATTGATGACGCAGGCAGTTGAATATGTTAGAGATAAACAATTTCACTCCTGACTTGTTCAGGCAAACTCCATTTGCCTTGAAAAGATGTCTGCGGTCCCAGAAAAAGTTAAAATTGTCAATAGTAGATATTAGAGAGTCTGTTCAACTGTTATCATCTTCTTATTCTCATCCACACTTTCAACCTCACACAGCCCTACCCTCTTATTCTCAAAGTGACTATGAGCATCTGGGAACGTTTATGGAGTGTGCTTTGTGGACGAGGCTCAAGAGGGGAGTAGGCTGATACCAGTCGGTGTGTGTATGATGATGCATGTTATCAGAATGCATTTACTTCCATAAAGAAAAGTATCAAAGTTGGCAGGAGTAAAGGTGAGATGATGACCAATAACTTAATGACATTGTCGCCACCTTGTTTTTTATGAAGCGTAAAAGCAATCGCCTGAAGTAAAAAAATAACGTTTGCCTATAAACAAAACTACTTCACAGTCAAATGGAATGCGCATCACCACCGCTAAGCTAACGCCGGCTAATGTATGCCGTGACTACATTTAGTAGTTTAATTACACCGTTTTTATGACACATTAAAGCTTTGGATATTCATGTATGGAAAAAATTACTGATGTATTTCATGTTGTAGAACAAAACGTGACAATCGTTTTAGCTTAACGGACCTTATTTCCGGCATCTAACTCGAACAAGTTAAAAAAAAATTGAGTAATGGAAATAATTTTCAGGTTTTAGGAATCATTGCTGCACCACAATTTGCTTTTGCCACAAACGGTAGCACCCATGTTGCTATCTTACAGTTTTGAATGTGTGTGTTTGAGGTGTAATGAGGAGTAAAATATGGGCTTTTGTAGGACACCACTGACATGATCGGATAATTTGAATGCAAGCCTGTGTGCTGCAGAGCAGGTAAGTGGCAAGACATCAGTGACATGAATGTGGCTTAAAGGAGGAGGGAGGAGAACCAGCTGAGGTCAGAAAATCAATTGTGTTTCCAAATGGTTTCGAGTCACTACCTTTTATGTTAATTGACCAAACTCTGGCATAATTAATGGAATGCCACTTAAATTGAGAATAAATACTAATCAAGGTCACTAAGTCAACTCAGTAACAGAAACAGAAGGAGCATCATGTGGCTGCCATTAAGATTTAAAATCATTATGATATTTAAAAAATCACAGCAGAGGATTTTATGCAGTGGTGGAATGTAGTAAAGTACATACTCAAATACTGTACGTACAATTCTGAGGCACTTGTACTTTACCTAAGTATTTTCATTTTACTTTATTTTTCTTCTTCATTACATTTTGGAAGCCTTAGGTTTTTCAAACGTGTTTTTGGTAAGCCTGAAATAAGGTCTGTGGTCAACCCTAGCTTACTACAACAACATAAAATATGCGAGGTAATACTCTACTTGTGACTGTTCAAAGCTTCTATGTGTCATATAAAATGTAAAAAGTAAATGTGACTTCTAAACGTCATCACGTGTACACTAACCACAGTTGAATAAATATGATTCTGAAATGAGCAATTACACACTATAACTACTTTACTTTTGGTACTTTATGTATATTTTAATGCTGATAATTTTGTACTTTTATGCAAGATATGCAACGCATTTTATTTTCCAGTTTGGTATTGCTTATTTTACTTAAGTATGATTCCTTTTTCCACCATTGGATTTATGTGTTATATTGAAGATCACCCATGTACTCTACACTTGACATGAAAGAGCTCACACAGAAATAAAGTACAAACATTTAAAAGACTGCACTTTAAATCTGAACCTGTGTCCTCTCTCAGCTGTGGCATCTGAGAGTCTAAAAGAGTTAGGGTCATGTAAGTTCCACGATGGAGCTGATGGTGTTATCACCTGCGTCACAGTGTGGAGGAGTGTGTGTGAACAGCAGGTCACTGGTTTGAATGCCTGGGCCAGATGGCAAAATGCTGTTTGAGGAACTGAATGAGTAAAGGCTGAATTTGAACCTGCTTGGGATTTAAGAGGTAATGCCACATGGCTGTGTGTGCTTTCAAATCACCAAGGGCAAATGTGTCACAAACCAGAACAAAACATTGTCAATCACAACTATTTTGTACCCAAGGTATATGTATAAACATTTTTTCTTTTTCTTTTTGACTCTACATTACCCCTTTCTTCAGAGGACACAATTTACTTTTCTTGTTTTTAAAATGAAATTATAAAAATGAAGATACAAATATTAAATCCATCCATCCATCTTCTCCCGCTTCCCGCTTATCCGTGGTCGGGTCACGGGGGTAGCAGTTCCAGCAGAGAGCCCCAAACTTTCTTTTCCCTGGCCACATCAACCAGCTCTGACTGGGGGATCCCAAGGCGCTCCCAAGGCGCTCCCAAGGCGCTCCCAAGGCGCTCCCAAGGCCAGCGAAGAGATATAATCCCTCCACCTGGTCCTAGGTCTACCCCTTGGTCTCTTCCCAGCTGGACGTGCCTGGAACACCTCCCTAGGGAGGTGCCCAGGTGGCATCCTAACTAATATTAATATTAATAATGATAATATTAATAATAATAATATTGATAACAGTCATTATAGTTTGAAAGGATAACATTAGTAAATTATTTCCGAAGACAAAAATAAATAAATACCAAAAAGCGAATAAAGGCCGTGGGTTATTTTTTTGGTTGATTTAATTTATACTTTTTATATTTGTCCTACATTTTGGAAAAGTGCTATACAAAAATAGGAAATGATGCATAATAAACAAGGACACACTAAATTGAGCAGTTAAAGATATGGTACGAAATGCAGATGAGATGTGATTTAATTTGTTGATGGATGCTGCAGACAGACTTTGAATTTACTTTGAGTGCTTTAAAAATCAAATATACCTGTTAAAAGCTGAAGAAGGCCTTGATCTAGCAGGGAATTCCGAGGAATAATATTCACATTGGATGATCCCGCAACCCATGTGGTAAGTCCAATGCCAACCTTAAGTGCCAAAGAAAGAGGAAGTGAACCCATAGCAAGCAGGAATGATGGATGAGGAGGTCAGGGTAGTGGTTCAGCAGGTAGTGCATCTTTATATATATACTGCAAGGAACCAGAGACCAAAAAAACTTAAAGGTGTGTTACGCGCTCCGCCCTTTCATGCCCCCTCTGCTCAGGAGTTCCTGATCTGCCCTAATGACCTGTACAAAAGAAAAGCTGGTTTAGCTGTCAGAAACCACAGCACAAAGTCATCCCTAGTTTAGGATTTTACTCTTTTTTTGTACACTTTTTATTGTTCTTTTTAAGTAGGCAGAATCTGGTAGTCCAGTTTTCGCAGCTTTGTTTTCTTAGTTTAGTTCATGCAATTGCCTTTTAGTTTAGGGGAAAAGTTCTGGGTAGTAAGGCCCCTGGTGTGGCTGGCCCAGGCTTTGCATAGTTTGATTTAGTTAACATTTTTATTATAAAAGTATTTTTGTTAACTCTCTCGGGTTTAGTGTCTTGAATATACACTGCTGGTCACAAACTTAGCCACAAATGTTTTATGTTGTCAAGTGGCCGTAACAAGGTGCTGGATCAGAAAACAAACCTGATAAGTCAACCTACAGGCATCAGCTCACTATACTGATAATAAAAGTCTATACAAATCTCTAATACCGCAGCTCTAATTACATTTTATTGGGAGCTATCAGTGCAATGTATTCCCTACTGACTTCCGGCTTTAGCTGCCTGATCCTGCCTATTCCCTGGTATATTCACCATAAACCATGACCTTTTTCACTAAATCTAAGGTAGGTTGCTTAGATTTCTCAAATGTTGTTGTTGGAAAATGTTTGCAGAAATGTCCCATGCCATCTCTCTTATCAGGTGATAAGGTTCAAAGATGTGTTGAAAGTGGCATTAGTGAAAATCTCAAGGAAATGCCAGGATGATCTCGTCTGTGTTGTCAGTTGAAAGTAAAAGGTTTTGTGATATGTCAGACCTCAATCAAACATATCACCACACGCTTTTTCTTTGGATGAGAGACATTTCTAGACTCTCAACATACTTCATACAATATATATTATTTTTTTACGTGTTCTCCTACAAAGGTCCAACAACACATGTATCAATCTCATTTACATGCATCCTATGCAGTCTTGTCAAAATGAACTCCCCTCTTCACAGGAATACCTTGGTGAGGTTTTGATAAAAAAAACATGTGGTTAGATTAATGAAAATATCCTAGTTTTTGGTTAATATAGAAATGGCATAGTTACGTGACAAATAAGTCAATGTTTGGTTCCATTACCTATAGAAGTTGTGTTAAGTTGCGCTTGGGGACTCTCGGCCTTGATATGAAAAAGTAGAGGGATGCTATTGCTGTCACTTTACTGCTATCTTGTGATGGATATTGAGCTGAGCCAGAATGCAAAGCTCTCAAATCTACTGGTCCATCTTCGTTCCTACTCCCACCCCTTGAATAAATGTGAGTCATGACCAAAGAACGAGATTGAGGATAGAAGCGACCAAAATGTTTTTTTCTCCCTTTGGAGGTGTTCCAGGCATGTCCAAATGGGAGGAGACCAAGGGGCAGACCCCGGACCAGGTTGAGGGACTATATCTCCACACTGTCCTGGGAGCGCCTTGGAATCCCCCAGTCCAAGCTGGTTCATTTTAAGTTTGGGTCCTCTGCTGGAACTGCTTCCTCTGCGAATTGACTCCGGATAAGAAGTAGAAGTGGTGTTGTTTAATGCAGTGGTTCCCAAACTTTTTGTGCCCAAGGCACACCAAAGGACAAGTAAAAATCTCAAGGCACACCTATTGTGCAAAATAGCCCTTATAACACGTGTTATCACTCATATCATGTAAAATATCTGTAAATGTGCATAATTATTTACTAATGCCAAATAAAATGTGACAAAGACAACTATATTACTCATGACATATTTATTAACGAAATATTTCAGAAATTAATTTGAAACGTTATCAAATTAGGCTTCATCAAAGCAGCAACACACTCATTTAAACCAGACAGGTCACAACATTAAAAATGAGACAAAGGACATTCAGCACAGAGAACTGTCAATGCAAGGAAGCTGCATTGTCCATGGTCCTGAACTACAAATTATAAATGTAACATTTCAGCAGAGATGGGATCGTTACTAAAAAAAATATATATATTACATATTACATATTACTTTTTAAAAAGGTAATATATTACTTCGTTACTCTCTACATAAAGTAACTCGTTACTTTACTCGCAGGGCCGGCCCGCCCCTCCCTGCAGGCAGATCACGCAGACTGCTAAAGTTTCAAATGTTCTCTTTAGTTCAGTTTCCTTTGTCGCATAAGACTGATCCAGATCCTGAATGTTTTCCTATCTGACCATGGCTGTCCTCTGTCTCCTGCTATCTGTATATTTTGCGCAGTCTATCTATGCTCACTCTGTTGCGTCGGCGTGTTCTCCTGCGTGTTGGCCATGTGTTGCACTGGAACCAGACACCGCAAAGACTTCAGCCGAGCACGTACGAACTGCGCATGCGTGAGTGGCAATAACTCTCCTTACCAGCAGGCCGCGGTAGTGTGTATTCGTCATTCAAAACAGGCAACAACCGGAAGACGGAGAAGAAGAACAGACTGTGAAAAAACAAACAACAAATAGCGTGTGCGGTAGCTCCACCTTAGCATGTGTTCTTTGCAGGTGTTTGTTGAGGTTTTACATGGTGTTTACAGCAGTGGATAACAGCTGGCCTGGACACAGTTTGCACCTCACCGTCACATTCTTGTCTATTCTTCGGATGAACTCAAAATAATGGGCACACCTCCACCCCTCGAGAGTTATCGCTGACTCAGCCATGTTTATGCAGCACTCCACGTGGAGATGTGGACGCGCAAGTCGCGCAGATTACCTACATATAAACCTACAAAGTACTGATATAGTAAATTAAAAAATAATTATTTGTGTGTAGTTGTATATTGCAATAATAACGTATGGTTGTCACAAAATCCCACGGCACACCCGGACTTGCCTCACGGCACACCAGTGTGCCGCGGCACACCGTTTGGGAACCACTGGTTTAATGTACTGTATATGTTGCGTAACAAAAATTAAATTCCACACAGACACACACAGTGTTCTCCTGGTTGCTTTTATTTTTCATAGGAATATATGAACAGTGAATAAGAGCATGCTGCTGCGTGAGTTAGGTTTCTGTTTACGTCATCTCATTCCTTTCCTGGCACCACTGACCCTCACATGTGGTCCGCCATATTTTCCTGACAGGCCGTTCAGAGTAAGGCCCCTGTGGGACCCTGACTTAACAGCCGGCCTTGAATAATGTATGATGGAACTCAGGCTCCATCAGGACCAACAATCTGCTCCACGAGGGCTTCTGGCCCTGCGTATTGGGCGGCCCACAGACTCTCTCAGAGCCAGCACATGCTGATGGTTGCTCACTAACCCTGGGTCCAGGTACCCAGGCATCTGCCCACTAATACACTGTAAGACTGGAGCCCTGTGGATCAGGCTGGGTGCCAGCAGACTGGACCCATCAGGGGCCAGTCCCCAACCTGTCCCTCAGTTTATGGATCTGTCCTCTAAGGACTGAAACAACTTAACTTCGCTACTCGCTCAGGACGTTTGTAACTAACTAAACGAAAGGGCACTTATGTTGATTGATGAAATACAACAGACTTTTTATCAATTCATGACATTAAACATTTTTAATGTAAAAATGTATTTCATTTATGTGGTTAGTGACCTGAAAATAAAAGCTCTTGTCATGGCTATGTGATCAAATCTAGCAACTGAAAAAGACAAGTTGGAGCTTTCCTGTCAGAAATGAACTGAGTTTTGGAAAATGTGTCCAAACATTGTCTATAAAAAACTATATAAGTAAGGTGTAGTATAGAATTGGCGATATGAATGGTGAACATTGTTTCTATATTCCATAACCATCTGCTGAACTGTATTATTTCACATTAGCCTAATCATGTCAACACCCCACCTTTTCCCAACCAGGCTTCATACTTTAAATATAATAACCACATATCCTGATGTAAAATGGATGAAGTTCATCCATCAGAACTACATTTACATGACTGCCCTATTAGCGAACAACAATTTAGTTTTTTATTCCTTTACTTCACAGAAATATGTTTGTTGACACTCTAAGGTAACATTACAAAAAAATGTTTTGGGATTAATGGCTTAACAAATGTTTTGGGTTTTCCCTTGTCTGTAGTGTGTTATAGGTTTTAGTGCAGGTAAATGGTCTGCAAAGGCTAAAATCCCTGTGTTCCCTCCAGAGGCGATTTCTCTCCAACATACTCCCCCCCCCTGCCTGAAACGCCTCATTTGGAGTCCATTGTTTACTTCCGTAACAGAATGACATCACTATGTAACACTTGCGCTTCTATTCGCTAGTGCTCCCTCACATTGTACATAATAGGCTAAGGGGCAGGATATTTCTGACCCATCTCTAAAGCCCCTGTCACACTGTCCCGAAATTGACACCCGATGGACACACGATAAAGGAAATGTTCAAATTCGGCTGTGATCGTAGCAACATCGGGCCATTCGTGAGGGCATCTAAGCCATCGTATGACCGCCGGTGGAGTTTCTCAGGCTCCGGCAGCAACTTCGTGAGCGGCAACTTCGTAAGGCACTCGTGAGGGCATCTTGTCAAATCGTGTCATCTTCGTGTTACGAATGCCCGATGGCACCGATGATAACAAGATGCCCTCACGATGGCCTTACAAAGGGCAAAATTGACACACGAATTCAACACGAAAATGAACCTCTGCAAGGTCCTTCGGCAATTTTTTGGCATGCCAAAGATTTTGCCACCGCTCACGAAGTTGCTGCCGGAGCCTGAGAAACTCCACCAGCGATCATACGATGGCTTAAGATGCCCTCACGAATGGCCCGATGTTGCTACGATCACAGCCGAATTTGAACATTTCCTTTATCGTGTGTCCATCTGGTTGTTTTATTGCACAACAAAATAATGTAAACATATTATGTAAATAACCCAATTTGTGTTCTGTGAAACTGAAAAGGATATCATATATTATTTTGAAGGCGAGTTGACAGGAAGTTGTTGTTGCTATGGAAACAACATTACGGAGAAAACGTAATATTTTCTACATATAAAGACGGATAAAGTAAAGAACAAAGTCTGAAGATATCAGTACAGTATCATAGTACTTTAACATAATTGTTTTTGGTACTTTCATTGCAGTTGTATGTCTTAAATGTAATGTAAATGTTGCCTTCGTGTGTGGTTCGGGGCCATCTTCGTGCGAAATTCACAATTCCATATTCGTGTGTCCATCGGGTGTCAACTTCGAGACAGTGTGACAGGGGCTTTAGTGGTCGACAAATCACAACAGAAAAAAATTAAGCAGTAGGTAGAACTTAAAGCATTAGCCTAGAACAATACAGTTTACAAGAAGAAATTATTCTGCTCCTTTTACAACAAACACAATATGCTCTGAGTTTTTTAGCAACATTGTAATCCTGCTAGTATCCCCCAATTGTTTTAAATATTAAATATAACAGTTATCTGATAATGCCTTTTTTTCATGTAATTGTAAGGGAATACATTTACGTTTTTTGTAACCCTGATTACGTAATCCTTTTACATGTAATCCGTTACTCCACAAGCTCATCCCCTGCATGTGCGTTTGGATTTAAGTGAGTCAGTGTCTGACTGATACACCTGCGGTACAGCACTGACTGTTTGCTCGATGGTTGCATACTTTTTATTTGACACCTCACCTTAAGGTGACATGGTCCTTTTCTATGCGATTTTGTCTGCATCTCTGATTTAGTCAGATACCAAAAAAATCGTATTCATGTGGTGTTTGCGTTATTTCGTCCACTCCCATGCTGCTTTGCATTTCCCTCCGCAGAGCCTGCAGTGGAAGGGGAGTTCAAGGATTCATTCAACAAACAGCAGCAGGCCACGGTCTCTGCAGAACAAGGCTCAGCTGGTCAGCCCGGGTCCACACATGATGACTGAGCTAATGAGAAGGGCCTCGATGGATCACTGTGTTTGGGTGTGTGTGCGTGAGTGAGACAGAGAGTGAAGTCTGGCTCTCTGCCAACACTAACCCATCCAGCTGCTTTGATTAAACACATCGCTAACACATTGTCTGTGGGTTAAGCAAAGGGGTGTGGGAGACAGAGCGAAGGGTAAAGTAGAGGAAGTAGGCACAGAGAATCCACACTCTTTTTCTCACCAGAAGCTAATCTGTGATTACAGTTCATATTGATATTACCTTCCACTGCTGCTTGTAGATTCTCTGTGGGGCTGCTGAACTACAAAACATAAATCGATAGTTACGGCTGTAACTACGGTTCTATGAGTCCCGGATGACCGCCAGAGGCGGTGCTTTAGCACTGGATATGTCCATCGCGCGTATGCGCAGCTCGAGTACCAATAACAACAAAGTCACCTGTGACCCACGTGACACCGGCTATATCAGCCGGTATTGTCAGAGGATCTGTTCCCCGAATCTTCTCGCGAGCATACAAGAATTCTGAGTGACAGGGAACTCTGGCGGTCATCCGGGACTCATAGAACCGTAGTTACAGCCGTAACTATCGTTCTATTTCGTCCCTACTGACCGCCAGAGGCGGTGCTTTAGCACTGGATGACTTATACCAACAATGTCATGAAGAATCCAAGCCCTTGCTCACCACTGGAAGCAGCGGAGCTCGGCAAAAAGACCACGCCCAAAGAATGGGGAGTGGCGACATTGACCTGATGACAACTGGAGAATGTGCCAGAAGACGCCCACGACACCGCGGCGCAGATGGTCTCCAGGGGCACCCCTCTCAGGGCAGCCCAATATGTTGAGATGCTCCTTGTAGAGTGGCATCTCAGCCTGATGGCAGGGGGCGGCCACTGGCCCCGTAAGCCTGTGAGATGGTATCGACAACCCAGTGGGGCAGCCACTGGTTAGAGGGCCTAACCTCCTTTAGTGCCGCCAGGGCAAACTCAAGAGTTGCTCCTCCTGCCGCATACAGGCAGTAGCCTTGATATACGCCCTTTGGGCACCCCCAGGGCACGGCAACTTCGATGTGCCGTACTCCTGAATGTCAAAGCGTGCCAGCTGGGCAGACTGATTGAAGTGAGTTTGTGGAAGGACCCCGGGCGGGAATGCCACATTTGCCCAAAGGGCAACGCCTGAGAGTCTCACCTCGGGCATGTATTGTTTATGGAGAGGACATGCGACTCCCCGACTCGCTTCCCTGAGGCTATGGCAAGCAGAAATGCTGCCTTCGTGGGCAGCCACCTAAGCCCCACCTGGGCCAGGGGCTCGAAGGGAGGAGATGATAGGGCATCCGGCAGCAAGGGCAGGTCCCAAGCCGGAGCCCTCGGGGTGCCAGGGGGACGCTCCCGTAAAGCCTCTCTCATAAAGAGGGACACCGACCTGTGGCACCCCGCCGTGGCGCCGTCGACCCGAACATGTCGGGCAGAATCGCAGCCACATAAATTCAGAGTGGAGTGAGAACGTCCACTATCTAGAATGGACTGTTGTCTAAGCAACAATGTACATGCTGTCCCCAAGGAACACGCACATTCTTGTCCCCCAGTTGGGGTAGAAAGTGCATGAGTGCAAGCTGCACGGCCCGAAGCTCTAGCACGTTGACCCGGCGCGCACTCTGCTGGGCAGACCGCTGACCCTGAACGGTCCTGCCCTGCCGCACTGCACCCCACCCTGAGAGACATGCACCTATGGTGATGGTCTCCTGGCGGGATGGGATGGCGCCCATGGGCACGCCTACCAGGAGATAGGCCCTGCCCCTCCAGCGTGACGCAGAGTGGAGCAATGCTGCGACACCCTGACTTCCCTGTGCCTGTGCCACTTGGCGTCCAAGTGAAGGCTGTTCAGCCCCATCTGCATGGGGCGCAACGACAGCGGCCTAAGGGCCCAGCGGCCGAGGCAGCTGCCAGTCTGCCCAAGGGCCGGAGGAACTGAATATAAGGCACCCTCTTGCCCGGCCCACGTGGAAGTAGGCATCCCTCGGTTGAGAACCACTCCACCTGTGCGTATGCAGTAGTCAGCATATAGAATGGCAGCACCTTCAGGAATCTGTTGATTCCTCTGAGGTCCAAGATCGGGCGAAATCCGCCGACTTTCTTGCTCACGAGAAAGTATGCCGAGTAGAACCCCCTGGCTTACTGGGTTGATTGCGTCCTTGGACAAAAGGACGGACAACTCTTGGCCCAGAGGTAGGGCCCCTGCCGGATCGCTGACGACTGTCAATTAGACCCAGCCGAAGGCTAGGGGCCGGAGCTGCGGTCCGTACCCCTGGGTTAAGGTGAAAACCACCCAAGGGACGGAAGTACAGACTGCCCAGAAACTGAGCTGCCGCTGGGAAAGCAGCGGCCGACCACCCCCGGGATTTCAGAGCCCAGCCCCCGGACCCTGGAGCCTCTTGGGGGGTTCCGGTAAGGCTCTGGGGCACGAGGCCGCCTGGAAGGCGGGCGACATGGGGCACGAAAGTCATTGGGAGGTGGTTGAGTGGGCCGCTAAGACCTCTGCAGACCACCCCTGTAATCCGGCGGCTGAGTGCGGCTGCTAGAGCGGCCCCTGGGCCTGCTGGGAGTGGGCACAGGTCTGCGAGGACCCGAGTGCTGCTGCCTGGTCTGCCTAGCTTGGGCGGCACACTCCAGTGCCTCCAGGGCAGCTGATCTAAACAGCTCCCCTGGCTCGACTGGTACGCTACGGAGGACTCTCCGTCAACCGGAGGAGGTGCGTCAGCCGAAGGAGGGGCGCCAACCGAAGGAGGGGCGCCAACCGAAGGAGGGGGGGGGGGAGCTAGCAGCCCCTACACCGGGCACAGGCTGAAGGGCCAAGAGGCGACTTCATCATGCCCCTATCGGCAGCTAGCCGATCCACTTTAGAGGACAGCCTATTTCTAGTCCTTCTATTGGGGGGAGCACACATAGCCATCGCTCCCTCAAGTCGCCGGGAACGGCCGAATTGATCTGGAGGAGTACGTGACAAGGAGAGGTGTCTGTTGGCTGCTGCCAGACGTTCCACCTCAGTGATTCGAGCCACTCTGAGCACCCGAGGCATGCAGCTACAGCTCATGCAGGCGTTTACCGTGAGAACCTCCCTCAGATGCTCGAATTTCGTCCCCACTGACCGCCAGAAGCGGCCGAGGCAGGAGGGGCAGCGGTCGTGGCCGTCCTCGGGCTCAAGAGAAACCCTACAGGCGCTACATGAATGAACCATTCTGTAGGTAGCCAGATGCAGCGTAGCCGGGAGCGGGTGCGGGAACACAGCCTTCACCAGCTACCTGCTTAATGGAAAGAGTAGAGCGTTGCTGCTACTCGCCGAACAGAAAGAGGGATGTAATTACACCCACGTTACCGGCAGAGGGAGCGGGAGCGAGAGCCCTGCCTTCACCTGGCTGGATTAATAAACATGGCAGTTCAGCGTCTACCAGGAGCGGGGGCGAGAACACTGCCGGCTGAGTTAGAGACGAATGCCAGATGCGGCATAACCGGGAGCGGGTGCGGGAACACAGCCTTCACCCGCTACCTGCTTAACTGAAAAACAGGGAAGTTCCGCGTCTACCAGGAGCGGGGGCGAGAACACTACCTTCACTGGTTGAGTTAGAGACGAATGCCAGATGCAGCGTAACCGGGAGCGGGTGCGGGAACACAGCCTTCATCAGCTACCTGCGTAACAGAAAGAGTAGAGCCGCGCCGCTACTCGCCCAACAGAAATAGGGATGTAATTACACCCACGTTACCGGCAGAGGGAGCGGGAGCGAGATCACTGCCTTCACCTAGCTGGATTAGTAAATAAGGCAGTTTACCAAGAGCGGGTGCGAGAACACTGCCTTCACTGGCTGAGCTAGAGGCGAGTGCCAGATGCAGCGTAACCGGGAGCGGGTGCGGGAACACAGCCTTCACCAGCTACCTGCTTAACGGAACCAGGCAGTTTAGCGTCTACCAGGAGCGGGGGCGAGAACACTGCCTTCACTGGTTAAATTAAGACGAATGCCAGATGCAGCGTAACCGGGAGCGGGTGCGGGAACACAGCCTTCACCAGCTACCTGCTTAACAGAATAAACAAGGCAGTTTAGCGTCTACCAGGAGCGGGGGCGAGAACACTGCCTTCACTGGTTGAGTTAGAGACGAATGCCAGATGCAGCGTAACCGGGAGCGGGTGCGGGAACACAGCCTTCACCAGCTACCTGCTTAACAGAAAAACAAGGCAGTTTGGCGTCTACCAGGAGCGGGGGCGAGAACTGCCTTCACTGGTTGAGTTAGAGACGAATGCCAGATGCAGTGTAACCGGGAGCGTGTGCGGGAACACAGCCTTCACCAGCTACCTGCTTAACAGAAAAACAAGGCAGTTTGGCGTCTACCAGGAGCGGGGGCGAGAACTGCCTTCACTGGTTGAGTTAGAGACGAATGCCAGATGCAGTGTAACCGGGAGCGGGTGCGGGAACACAGCCTTCACCGGCTACCTGCTTAACGGAAAAACGAGGCCGTTTGGCGTCTACCAGGAGTGGGGGCGAGAACTGCCTTCACTGGTTAAGTTAGAGTCGAACGCCAGATGCAGCGTAACCGGGAGCGGGTGCGGGAACACAGCCTTCACCAGCTACCTGCTGAACGGGAAGAGTAGAGCGGTGCTACTACTCGCCGAACAGAAAAAGGAATGTAGCTACATCCGCATTACCGGTAGAGGGAGCGGGAGCGAGAGCACTGCCTTCACCTAGCTGGGTAAAATAAAGAAGCTTAACAGTATACGCAAGACGTTAGCCGAGCGGCTGCTGCTAACGATCAAGCGAGATCAAGTCAAATAACACACATGTTTAAGACCGGATAACTAGCTTCTAAAGAAGAGAATAGCACAGAGCCGTAGTTACAGCAGTAACCATGGCCAGGGCTCACACGGCATCTAACCGTAGTTACAGTAGTAACTCTGGCCAGTACTTACACGGCATAGAGCCGTAGTTACAGTAGTAACTCTGGCCAGTACTTGCACGGTTTGGAACCATAGTTACAGTAGTAACTATGGCCAGTACTTACATGGTTTAGAACCGTAGTTACAGTAGTAACTATGGCCAGTACTTACACAGCATAGAGCCGTAGTTACGGTATTGCCTATGGCCAGTACGTGCACGGCTTGGAACCGTAGTTACAGTAGTAACTATGGCCAGTACTTGCGGCCGGCTTAGAACCTTAGTTACAATAGTAACTGTGGCCGGTGCCTAAAAGTGTCAGCCAACGGCTGCCCACTAGACAATATAATATTGGGAGGATGAAATCCTCCTTAATGGCCATACACGCAGAGCACACACAGTGAAGATTGTTCTCTGCATATCGTCCTAGTGCTAGGAGTCTAGTACTAGGAGCAGTAAATACAACGATATAGCGCTACTGCAACCATACCATGCGTTTACCGGGAGCGGCAGCGAGAGCACTGCCCTCACCGGCTGAGTTAAATAATGAAGCTTAACCGTACATGCAAGGTGTTAGCCAAGCGGCTGCTGCTAACAATCAAGCAACCAAGTCAGAACACAATGTTAAGACCAGATAATTAGCTTCTAAGAAAGAGAACAGCCCGCATAGAACCGTGCCTGGTTACAGTAGTAACCGCACATGCCGAGCACACAGCACCCGCCGTGAAGATGTTCTCTGCATATCATCCTAGTGCTAGGAGTCTAGTACTAGGAGCAGTAATACAACGATCTAGCGCTACTGCAATCAAACCCTATGCTACAGGGAGCGGAACACTGCCCTGAGTTAATAGTTAAGCTCAACAGCAAGGTGTTAGCCAAGCGGCTGCTGCTAACAATCAAGCGACCAAGTCAGAACACAAATGTTAAGACCAGATAATAGCTTCTAAGAAATAGAAAGTACTTACCTTACTTTCTGCATCTAAACGAAAAAACGGGTTTAAAGTATGACCCTCTGGGCTTCCATACTAAATTGAATGAGGGACGCAGCCAAAGCTGGGACTCAAATGCTAATGATAGCTCAGGCACAACGCCACAAGCAGAACTTTCAAAAGAGCATAAGGGCAACTTAAGATCACCAGAAAGTCTAAGCCACAAACAATAAGACGGTAATCAGGACAACTTGGCTGGGAGCGGGTGTGGAAACACAGCCATCACCAGCAACAAGCTGACACAAACCTGTCTGTCGAGGCTCTGCACAGCCGGCGCAGCTCCTGGAGGACGCGTCTAACGACCCGCAGCCCCGACTGTCAGTCGCGAAGCTTCACGCGGCCAGCTGTTTGCAGAGAAATCCCTCAGATCAAACGTTCAAACCTGAACGCTGTAGGCTACGAAAACGTAGCCACGGTACCCTCGCGCAGCGAGAAGATGAAAAGGAACAGATCCTCTGACAATACCGGCTGATATAGCCGGTGTCACGTGGGTCACAGGTGACTTTGTTGTTATTGGTACTCGAGCTGTGCATGCGCGCGATGGACATATCCAGTGCTAAAGCACCGCCTCTGGCGGTCAGTAGGGACGAAATAGAACCACTTTTTACTGGCCTCGCCAAAAACTCCTTCTCGGTTAACCAGCGAGATAAACACTCTCACACAGTAAAACTCAGGACCACGAGGTGATGTTTTGAAGCTTTACTAAGCAAGCAGTGTGAAACTGAAAGAATACAGAAACGAGAGCCATTGTAAATATCAACTACATGACATAACAATTACATATACATAGATAGATATCCAAGACGGGGCAGCACCAATCAGAGCAGACTGGGCTCTGGTTTCAGACAGAGTTGAAAAGAGGTGCTGCAGCAGTATGAGAAAAATAAAGAAATTTTTGAACATTAAAGGATGTAAACATGTCACAGTAGAGGCCCAAAATACAAAGATGAACCTGAAAATGAGATAAATAGTTCTTCTTTAATTGGTAATTTATTATAAAATTGATGAAAGTGCTGGTAATGTAACAATGTGCATATGCCAGTTTTGTAGCAGGTACAGAGAGATGAGATTGTACCTTCTTTGAGTGTTCTTCTTAACAAGTTTCTGACGCCGCCTCGTCGATTGATTTATTGGACCCTGTCAAAAGTAGTCAACAATAGCACTCATTCATTTTTTATATTGCTGAGAGCCCAGGGTTTGATCTGAATCAGCATCAAATTATGCGTTTTACAGTTAAAAATATATCAATGTAATATATTTCCTGTGATATCTTTTCAGAGGAAATGCTTCCTTTTGATTTAACTTGAAGGTCTTTCTGGGTTAAATGCTCTGTGTAGCTCCATCTCAGCATGGTGCACGCAACAACTGGAGCTTCTGACTGATATCACTGAACAAAGAGCACTTTCCACTCATGCCTTGTATCATATAGAAACGTAACCTCTAATAGGACAAAGAGAGATTAATGCCACAAGCAGTTAATACGTGTGAGAACTGACTCTCAGCTGAAAAAATAACTCATATACAGTATGGAAAGTACACCTCTGTTGATGAGTATATGAACTCTATTCTCACTGACACTGAACACACCAATCTTCTTTCATTTTGATATTTTATGACTAATTCTGGGATCTGTATGTGTGCTTTGTGCTGGGCAAATTAATTGTCTGTCACTCCTTTGCGAATTGTGAAGGTGGGCATACAAAGGTGAGCCATGCAGGACAATTAATTTCCCAATTTTATCACATAAATACTGGAAAAGATAATATCTAGTGTAAGGGAAGAGTTTATGAATATTATTTCACTCTTGATTCCCTCAGCATATTGAAACTAGATCAAGTCTGAGGTTGTGTATTCAGAACGTTTTGCAAGCCTCAGGCATTCACTTTGGGAGTTTTTTTTTTTAAAGAAACATTTAATTTTCACCCCTGCCACCCTGAAGCTGTTTGAATATTTGTCCTCTTTTTCATTAAAGTCGAGACACTACAAAACATTGTTTTTTCGTGCAGTTGCCTACGACATATCTTCTCTCAGACTAGTGTCAAGAACACATCCAATAAGTACATTAAAGTGTTTATTTTACTAACTTGGTCTGTTTGCATCAGTATATCCTAAATGTACCCTACAGATATCACCAGATAAAGCAACATTTGTATATCAGAAAGTGTGTAACAAAAAGCAATTGTCATGGTGTGAGTGTTTAATTGATAAGATAATATCTATTTGTTTTGTTCACCCCAATGCAAGGTATTGGCTTGCAAAATTTAAAACCTTCCACAATAATATGTGAACAAAATGATACAATCTTTTTGTTGCCCTATTCACATGTATTCTCTCCCCCTGCAACACATTCAAATGTGCATAAATAATGAAACTAATTAAAACTGATCTCCAGCTCCTCCATTGGAAAGGAGCATGTCAACTCGTATTTCACTTTAAAATGTGACTCCTCTGACTCACTGTGTGTAGAGAAAGAAATGTTGGGCTCCTTTAATGTCTAGTATGTTTGATTCATTCAAACTTGACTGGCTACATGTAAGCATTTGATCCAATAACTTACCCCATGGTTTATTCACTAAGCTATAACCTCAGCTGCAGGACAACTTATCACTCAACAGTCTTTATTTGAAGTTATTTCACAGTATGAAAATGTAATAGTTGTACTTATGAATATTACAGATTTAACAGCATGATATTGGCCCCGTTGGAAGCTTAATCTTGGCTGCTAATATGGAATAAGTAATCAAGGTTAATAGTTTTATTTAGAGTCCCAGAGAGCTGCGAATAGGGCCAAAATAGGCCTTAATATCTACAGCAGCACGCACGTTTGTGGCTGTGGTTTTTTGGACATCACAAATGGCTGGTGATATTTTATCGGCATGCGTGGAATCATTTATCATCTGCACTGCAATCAGCCAGCCAACCCATACATTCTGCAGGTCTCAGGGAGGAGTGCAGAATACATTAATGCCTCATTGCTGCATGGGAGCCTGCCTGCAGACCTCCACTCTCAGGACAGTTCCGGTGCAGACCTCCACTCTCAGGACAGTTCCGGTGCAGACCTCCACTCTCAGTACACCTCCACTGTCAGTACAGGAAGTGACGATTCTGACGCGTTTTTTTCCCGCCCACCGAAGGACTCGTTTGATGGAAGTTTTCAAATCACAATGGAGACTCATCACGGAGGTGATGAGTCCGACCACCGTGCACTTTGGGTCGGCCTTGGTCAAGCCCTTTTGACCCCCCCAGCCTGGTTCTCGTAAAAGTTTTTCGCTCAAATGACACCATGGAGGAATGTAACGGGAGTTGACAGGGGACTCTGCCCTCCTCACGAGTGCCTATTTTCGGACACTTTTTTTCACTTTCCCCCGGTTTTATTATTTTTTTGGCTATTTCACCCGGTTTCTACCGGGGACATTGCCCGGTCTTGGGTGTTCCCCCACGGCCTGTGTCCCCCCCCCCCCCCCCACACTCATCCATATATTAACGGATTTTGACAATTTGTGTTGCATTTCTCTCCTCTCACTGATCGAATGGCCAACGCGACCCACTGTCGGAGGGCCTCCGCGCCGGCCGATATGAAGCGTGACCAAGACGCACCGTCCAGGGGTCCCACGGGTCCCGCAGCGGGGTGGAGGTTCCCAGCTGGAACCTCCCCAGCTCCGCCGCGGTGCACCCGGCAAACACGGTTGTTTCTCGAACCTTCCACTGTTGTCTAGCGGGTGTAACTAAAATACAAGATGTCGTATTTATATATATATAAAATAAATAAATAAATATATCTATATAGGCCTAGATATATATATATATATATATAGATAATAAGTGTCAGTGCTATTTTATGTTGTGTTAGCGTGCATTTCCTGTTCGGAAAGTGGTGATGTACTGAGAGTAAACAATACGGTGTCCCTATTTTTATATATATCTATATACTTTATGTATATAATAAGTGTCAGTACGATTTTATTTTGTATTTGCGTGCATTCCTGTTTGGAAAGTTGCACTGTACTGATAGTGGTGATTTTATTTTGGAATTCTTAACGTGCACTTCCTGTACTGACAGTGGAGGTGTCCTGAGAGTGGAGGTCTGCACCGGAACTGTCCTGAGAGTGGAGGTCTGCAGGCAGACCCCTCTCCATTGCTGCAGCCATTATATCCCCCGTTTGTCTCTGGGCCTACCTACAAGAGCCCACGGCATGAAAAGCACAGACGTTAGTTTCAAAGCTGCATGGATCACTGGTTGACCTTGTTGAGTGCTTGTAAACTCTGCTCTTTGAAAAAAGTTGAAATAGCCCTCTGTGAGCTGTTATATTACAAACATTATCCTCGTAGTGAAAGATTAAGGCTTTGGATTTATCCCTGGATGTCATTTTTCTCTCCACAACAATGTATTTTTTGAGGATTAAGAATGGAGTTAGGGTTTCTGTGTTTACATTTTTCCCATGGAACCAATGTCAAAATGAAAATAAACTATCATCTATAGTCCAGCCTGTCCTCCTACAAAAAACTTGTTGATTGTTCATGCCCTTATTACGACCCAGAGACACGTTTTAAAGTGTATGTTGTTTCTTACACGACCACCAGAGCACGTGTAAATGCTCCGGAGGGACGTTTATTCACAAATAACCCTCTCTGGAAAATCCTAAATTGTGGAATAGTTTGGCCTGTGGTGACACGTTATTGGACATAATTCACCTCTCGTATTGTGTTGCCACACGGACCCTTTAGTGGGAACACCTGTAGCATTAGCTTCCATTCCTGCTAGCTCGTCAAGCAGAGCAGTTGATGTGATAACCTCTCTGTTATTAATGGCTAATAAAGATTGGAACTCTGTTCTTAATACATCGCCTCAGACTCCCTTTTCCTGGCACTACACTGGTGACCGAGACGTTTCCGAGAAAGTTTCCGGGAAATTAACGAGCATGGCTGAACGCGATGTGTTCGTAAAGCTGCCGGAATTCTGGCAGCATGCCGCGGAGGCATGGTTCGCACATGTGGAGGCGCACTTCGCCTGCCGACAGGTCCGTGACGGGGACCTGAAATACTACCATGTGGTAGCAGCGCTGGGCAGCTCTGCGTCGGCCAGGTTGGTGGGATTCAGCGCAGCCCCCCCACATCATGGCAAATATGAGGCGATTAAGGCCCTTCTCCTTAAGACATTTAGCTTATCTGCTAAGGAGAGGGCCCGCCAGATACTTGACATTCAAGGCCTAGGAGACAGCAAGCCATCCCAGCTAATGGAGAAAATGCTAAATCTGCTAGGGGGGTAAGATCCCCGGATTTTATTCACGGAGATTTTCCTGCGTCACTTGCCTCCCCGGGTACAGACGGCGCTGGTCAACACGCCTGTCACGGAGCCCCGTGCTTTGGCTGAGGAAGCAGATCGTTTTTTCCTGGCTACACAACAGCCCGGTGCAGAAACGTTAGCCGCGACGCTCAGCGGCCCACCTGCAGTCAAGAAAGCGTGGCGGAGGTCAGACACGGCTGTGCACTCTCCGGCGTGGAGACGCCGGAGAGTGCGTTTACCACGCACGTTTCGGGACAAGGGCGAAGAGATGCATCGCTCTGTGCAGCTACAAACCCCCGGGAAACGGAGGGGCCGGCGCTCAGTAGTGGCTCTGAGCGTCGGCGGCACGTGCAGGCTCCTCTTCGTCAGCGACAGCGTTTCGGGGAGCCTGTTTCTGTGTGACACGGGCGCTCAACGGGGCGTAGTTCCAGCGTCGAGTGAAGACGTCGCCCGTGGGGGGCACGGACCGCGATTGACGACGGCTAACGGCGGTCCCATTCGCAGGTACGGCGTGAGGCCTATGTGTCTGTGCATCGGAGGACAGCGTTTCAGCTGGGATTTCGTGACAGCGGACATTTATTTTCCCCTCCTCAGAGCGGATTTTTTGTGTGCTCATGGACTCTTAGAGGACGTTAAGAATAGGCGTTTGGTTGATGCCTTAACGTTTTCTTCCCTCGTGTGCACACTTGGCAGCGCAGCCTATGACGGGCTGTCAGACACGTTTCTCAGACTGTTGGCCGAGTTTCCAGACCTGTCGCTACCCACCTTCTCTGCGCTTACCACTAAGCATGGCGTGGAACACCACGTCACTACCGGGGGGCCTCCTGTCTACGTCAGGGCCCGGCGGTTGAACCCTTCTAAGCTGGCTGTAGCGAGGGCGGAGTTCGCAACCATGGAGCGCCTGGGCATTGTCCGCCGCTCCGACAGTCCTTGGGCTTCCCCCCTGCACGTCGTTCCCAAATCGAACGGTTCCGCCCGTGCGGGGATTACCGCCGACTCAACGACGCCACTACGCCTGACCGCTATCCGGTGCCGCACATTCAGGACTTTTTGTCGCATCTGGCCGGTACGGGGGTGTTTTTCAAGGTGGACCTGGTGCGTGGATACCACCAGGTGCCCATGCACCCCCTGGACATTCCCAAGACAGCAGTGATAACGCCTTTTGGACTTTTTGAGTTCCTGCGGATGCCTTTTGGACTCAAGAATGCCGCTCAGACGTTCCAGCGCCTGATGGATTCAGTGCTGCGGGACCTGCCATTTGTGTTTGTCTACCTCGACGACATACTCTTCGCCAGCGCTTCAGTGCAGGAGCACCTGTCCCACCTCCGAGCCCTTTTCACACGGCTCAACGAACACGGATTAATCATCAATCCTGCAAAGTGCCAGTTCGGGGTGTCGGACATCGATTTCCTGGGGCACCACGTCACCAAGGGCGGTGCGACACCTCTGCCAGCGAAGGTTGAGGCTGTTGCGGCTTTTCCTCGCCCGCTCACAGCCCGGTCGCTCCGTGAGTTTCTGGGGATGGTGACTTTCTACCACCGTTTCATCGCCCGGGCCGCACACATCATGCGGCCGCTGTATGAAGCGTTGAAAGGCAAGACCCCCGTCCAGGAGATCGACTGGACAGCAGAGGCTGAGGTCAAGACCGCGTTGGCTCAGGCGGCTTTGCTGGCACACCCATCATCTACGGCTCCCATCTCCATCACCACGGACGCGTCGGACTACGCGGTCGGCGCAGTGCACGAGCAGTGGGTGGAGGGCGATTGGCAGCCGCTCGCCTTTTTCAGCCACCAGCTGACGCCTAGAGAACGCAAATACAGCGCCTTTGACCGGGAGCTCCTCTGACTTTATTTGGCCGTGCGGCACTTCCGTTTCATGCTGGAAGGCCGTGAATTTACGTTTGCTCATCTTCGTCATGTCAAAAGTGGCGGAGCCTTGGTCGGCACGTCAGCAGCGGCAGCTGTCCTACATATCGGAGTTCACTACGGACATTAAGCACGTGGCTGGCAAGTCGAACCTGGTTGCTGATTGCCTCTCCAGGGATGTCATCGGTGCCGTCCAGTTGGGCCTGGACTATACTCGCATGGCGGCGGACCAGGTCACAGATCCCGGCGTCCAGGCTCTGAAGGTGGAGAGCGCGGGGCTGCGTTTGGAGGACGTGGTGTTCGGCGACGCGAGCATTACTCTCCTGTGTGACGTTTCCACAGGCCTGGCGCGGCCTGTCGTCTCTGCTAGCTGGAGGCGTCCTGTGTTCGAGGCGGTGCACGGCCTGTCACACCCCGGCGTTAAACCTTCGGTGCGTTTGGTAGCGGCGAAGTTCGTTTGGCAAGGACTGAAAAGGGACGTGAGGACTTGGGCCAGGGAGTGCGTGGCTTGTCAACGCGCTAAGGTGCACCGTCACACGAAGGCCCCGTTGGAGCGTTTCCTGGTGCCTGAGAGGAGGTTTGATCACGTCAACATTGACCTGGTTGGTCCGTTACCTTCCTCTCAGGGGTTTTCCTACCTCCTCACCATGGTGGACAGAACGACCCGTTGGCCGGAGGCGGTTCCGCTCGTTTCGACATCAGCCGCAGACGTTGCCCGGGCCTTCATTGCAACGTGGGTGTGTCGTTTTGGCACCCCGTCAGACATTTCCTCAGACAGGGGCTCTCAGTTCACGTCCGAGCTCTGGAACGCTGTGGCAGGCGGTTTGGGGGTTAAGCTGCACAGGACTACCGCTTACCACCCTCAGGCTAACGGCCTCTGCGAGCGCTTTCATCGCTCCATGAAGGCGGCCCTCAAGGCCGGCCTTACGGACGGTAACTGGGTCGACAAGCTGCCCTGGGTGATGCTGGGCCTGAGGACCGCACCTAAGGAAGATCTGCAGTGTTCTACAGCGGAGATGGTCTACGGTCAGCCGCTGAGAGTTCCGGGGGATTTCCTCCCAAAGCATCAGCTCCCTGGTCTGCCACGGCCCAGCGAGTTTTTCTGCGTGACGCGGCGGAGGCTTTCGCTCCAGTCCCGACTACTCAGCACGGTGTGCCAGGGTCTCAAGTTCCCGAGGAGCTACGCTCGGCTGGGCACGTCTTCATTCGTCACGACGCACACAGAGGCCCCCTGCAGCCCCCTTACGATGGACCTTTCCGGGTTTTGGAACATGGTGAAAAACACCTGGTGGTCGACATGGGCGGTAAGGCTGAGCACGTCTCAGTTGACCGGGTGAAGGCTGCTCACTTGGACGTGGACCGGCCGGTGGTGCTGGCTCGGCCACCGAGACGGGGCCGACCCCCGGCTTTGATTCCTGTCAGGGAGTGTGGACCTGTTGTTCCGGTCCCTCCTCTGTCAGGGGCCGCACGGGCGGAGGTCGCTGTACCGACTCCGGTGTGCAGGTCTCGTGGGGGCAGGCGGATTGTTCCTCCCCGCCATACGGATTTTGTTTACACGTGAATTCTGGGGGGGCTTGTGTGGTGACACGTTATTGGACATAATTCACCTCTCGTATTGTGTTGCGTTAGCTTCCATGCCTGCTAGCTCGTCAAGCAGAGCAGTTGATGTGATAACCTCTCTGTTATTAATGGCTAATAAAGATTGGAACTCTGTTCTTAATACACCGCCTCCGACTCCCTTTTCCTGGCACTACAGGCCATTAAAATGCTTTTTGATTCGATTTCTGGCGAGAAGTGTATTATATTGTACTCTCAGAATCCACGTCCAGTCGATGTGTAGGATCTATAGTTTGATAGATATTACGAAGATGATTTGAGGTCTCGCCAGGATAACGTGTATGCAGCTTCCATGTAAAGTTAGCGTGGGTGAAAACAGTTTTTCCGGTCTCATCATTTTCATAATAAAACCGGATATCCGTCCGCCTGTTCCGCGGCCGTCTTCATGGACTCCACCATGGCGTGGAACTGGGGTCTGAACAGCCCGTCCGGTCTGATTGGAGCGTCCAGTAGCACTTTTCTGGCCGTCTCCGTAACAGACGCCTGCTTCAGCCAGAGGTGGCGCTGGATCTGTGTCACCCACGCGGAAATCCTCGCCTGGGAGACAGCGACGGACACGCACAGAATGAGCGCCATGCTGGCCGCCTTGCTGATTTCCTCTGCCTCGGTGGTAGACCGCTCTACCAGTGTCACCACCGAGTTGGAGAGCAGCGCGATGTTATTCTCCGCCGCGCTGTGGTGACGGAGAGGGGGAAAGCATGTTCGGCCGCCAAGCTGGCACCCTGCTCCGACTCTGTCTCCCCCGTCCGGGGGAGAGGAGGGAGGGGAGAACCGAACGGTGAACCGTGGAGGGAGGCGGGGCAGGAGTTGCTTTTCTTCGGACTCCTGCCCGGCACTCAGCCCCAGGGACACTCGGCCCCGTCCGCGGGCTCGTAAGCCTGGACGGGCCAATCGTCCTCCTCGGCCACAGCACCAAGAGCGTCCGCACTCCGCTTCCTGTCGCCCAAGCGGAGACGGGCGCAGTGTGTGCATACTACCTGCTGGTTTAGTATTTAGTATTTATTTATTTATAGAAGGACCATGCATACAAAAACATTAATCTCAGCAAAGAGAAGAGATGCAATATGCCAGATTATAGCTAATAGCTAATTTCCATCTGTGGTCCTCAGACAGGTTCATAACAATCAATAAACAAATAATAACATTGCATGTGTTATGATTCTGTTTAGTTGTATTTTTGTTGTGTGCTATTTCCTGTCTCACCCCTCTGTTCTCTGTTTTCCTCTGCAGGGCTGGTGTGTGACAGGGAGTTGGCTGGCTCCTCCCAGTAGCAGACGAGGCACACCTGTTTCCACTCACCTCTTCACCTGTAGAGATAAAAGCCCGGTCCTCATGCCACTTCCCTGCCAGATAATTCCTCTGTGTTTCGACCCTCCGGTGTGTCTCGCTGCTCTCCTCGTTGTTTGGATTATTGTTTTGATTTTTGCCAGCCAACTTCCTGACTCCACTGCCGTATTTTTTGTTCTCTGCTTGAATAAAGCTTTTTGTTTATCGACCATCTCTCTCCAGTCTTTTGCTTTGGGGGTCCAAAATCCTATAGGCCGTAACAGAATTATCTGGCGAAAGCATGGACCCCGCAGAGACTGAGAGATTGAAGCAAGCTATTTCGACACAGGGAGCTCGTGTGGGGCAGCACGAACAAGCCCTACAAAGTATCATGGAATCCCTCCACAACCTTAATACCGGTTTCACTCAACTCAGCGGCCGCTTGGACCAGTCTTTCACCCAGCTCAACACTCTGACGGCTCCAGCTCCTGCGCCACCGCCTCCAGCTCCTGAGATTCCAGTCATTCATCCCGGCCAACCCCGTGAACCATTCATCCCCACCCCTGTGAGGTATTCAGGTGATTCAGGGACATGCAGTCAGTTTCTTCACCAGTGCTCCATAGTTTTTGATCAGCAGCCTTTAACTTACTCCTCTGACAGAACTAGAGTAGCTTTCGTTATGAGTTTGTTATCGGGTAAAGCAGCTGCATGGGCGGTAGCCATAGCCAAGAGTAACCCAGCTATCTATAACTCCTTTCCTGTGTTTGAGACCGAGATGTATCGAGTTTTTGACCACCCGCTTCAGGGTAAGGAGGCCGGTAATCGGCTCCTTTCTTTACGCCAGGGTTCTGAGTCAGTCTCCACTTACTCAGTTGATTTCCGCATTCTCGCAGCAGAGAGCGGGTGGGATGAGACGGCTCTACAGATAGTTTTTTCCCGTGGATTAAACGAGGAGTTAAAGGACGAGCTAGCTGCTCGAGATGAGACTTCGTCCCTTGAGGAGTTAATTTCTTTGGCCATTCGCTTAGATAATCGCCTCCGTGAGAGGCGTAGGGAGAGAACAGACAGGCAGAGATTCCCTCTCCCCTTTTCCCAACCCAAGTCACCATGTCCGCCTGGACAGTCTGCACCTCCTCACCAACGCCTGGAGCCTTTCTCCTACCGGGACCCACCCACCGTCTCCTCATCCCTAAGCCCAGAGGAGCCTATGCAGCTGGGGAGAATGAGGCTTTCACCTGCTGAACGGGAACGCCGTTTCCTCCAGAGGCTCTGCATATACTGTGGTCAGGCTGGCCACATTCGAGCCAACTGTTCCGCTCGGCCAAAAGAGCAGGCTCAGCAGCCGGGGGAGGGGCGCTGGTGAGCCATACTTCTGTCTCCCCTTCCCACGCTAATCGTCTCCAGTTAAAGGGTACGGTTTCTAGTTCTCAAGTTTCCCTTCCTCTCCAAGTCTTAGTTGATTCAGCGGCTGATGAAAATTGTATTGACTCTGACCTGGTTTTCCAGTCTAATCTCCCCTCAGAACTCCTTCCCGAGCCCAAGAACATTTTTTCCCTTGATGGTAGGCTTCTTGCCCGTGTAACTCACCGTACTGCCCCAGTGTCATTGTTACTCTCAGGTAATCATCACGAGACCATTTCCCTGTATCTCATTCCCTCACCCCTTTCTCCGCTGGTGTTAGGTCTCCCCTGGCTTAAACTCCACAACCCACACATAGACTGGGCCACCTTATCCATCGTCAATTGGAGTTTGTTCTGCCACTCTCACTGTTTACACTCTGCCATACCCACCACTGTTACTTCAAAACCTGTTCCCCCCCAGACCTGTTGACCTCACGTCAGTTCCCTCTGAGTATCATGACCTCCAGGAGGTTTTCAGCAAGGATCGTGCCCTGTCTCTACCACCTCATCGACCTTATGACTGTGGCATTGACTTGCTCCCCGGTGCTCCCTTGCCTTCGAGTAGACTTTATAATATCTCCAAGCCGGAGAGGGAGGCCATGGAGACTTATATCACTGACTCTGTTGCTACTGGTCTCATTCGCCCTTCTCGCTCTCCATTGGGGGCAGGGTTTTTTTTTTGTTGACAAGAAGGATAAGACTCTACGCCCCTGTATTGATTTCAGGGGCTTGAATGACATTACTGTAAAGAATAAGTATCCTCTTCCGCTCATAGACTCAGCTTTTGGTTTCCTCCATCAAGCCACCATCTTCTCTAAGTTGGACCTCCGAAATGCCTACCACCTAGTTAGGATAAGGGAGGGAGACGAGTGGAAGACTGCGTTTAAGACGCCCCTGGGACATTTTGAATATTTAGTTATGCCATTTGGGTTAACTAACGCCCCTGCTGTGTTTCAGACACTCATTAACGATGTCCTTCGTGATATGCTTAACAGATTTGTCTTTGTGTATCTTGATGATATCCTCATTTTCTCTCGTGACCCCCAAGAACATGTCCAACACATGAGGTTGGTGCTGCAGAGACTCCTGGAGAACAGACTTTATGTTAAGGCTGAGAAGTGTGCCTTTCATGTTTCCTCTGTTTCATTCCTGGGTTTTGTGGTGGAGAAGGGACAGGTCAGAGCCGACCCTGCCAAAGTCATGGCAGTGGCCGAATGGCCCACTCCTACAACGAGAAAGCAACTCCAAAGGTTTCTTGGTTTTGCCAACTTTTACCGCAGGTTTATTCGTGACTATAGTCGAGCAGCCGCCCCACTCACCAAGCTCACCTCAGTTAAAGTTCCCTTTGTGTGGTCATCTGAAGCTGAGGCTTCTTTTGCTATGTTGAAGTGTCTGTTTTCCTCTGCTCCTGTGTTATCTCACCCTGATTCTTCAGCCCCTTTCGTGGTTGAAGTGGATGCCTCCGACACTGGTGTAGGGGCAGTCCTCTCCCAGCGCTCCGCCTCCGACCAGAAGTTGCATCCCTGCGCCTTCTTTTCCCGCCGGCTCTCCCCGGCAGAAAGAAACTATGATGTGGGAAATCGGGAGCTTCTGGCAGTAGTCTTAGCCCTGCAGGAATGGAGGCACTGGCTTGAAGGCACAACTCATCCGTTTGTGGTATGGACGGACCACAGAAACTTAGCTTATCTCCGTTCTGCTCGCAGGCTCAACTCTCGCCAGGCTCGATGGGCACTTTTTCTGGGCAGGTTCAGCTTCACCCTCACCTATCGGCCAGGCTCACGGAACATCAAGGCAGATGCCCTGTCACGTCAGTTCGCTCCTCCGGTTGAGGAGCCATCCGCAGGAACCATTCTTCCATCCTCCTGTGTGGTGGGAGTAGCCAGGTGGGAGGTTGAGAGGGTGGTCCTGGAGGCACAAGAGGACCATCCAGCTCCTGAGGGTTGTCCACCGGGTCGGCTGTTCGTTCCACCGCACGCCAGATCTTCAGTGCTCCAGTTGGGACATGATTCGAAGATAGCTTGCCATCCAGGAGCACTTCGGACTCTAGGCCTCATCCAACAACGCTTCTGGTGGCCCTCCATGTCCTCTGACGCCAAGAAGTATGTCGCCGCCTGCTCCATCTGCGCCCGCAGTAAGGCATCCCACCGCGCCCCTGCTGGTCTTCTCCGCCCCCACCATGATCCCCATGACCTTGCCCGTGGCCTGGACGGCGCAGCGCTGGACACGGAGGTAAATGTCCGTGACCGCTGCCATCTCGTCCAGAGTGGCTGCTCCCGGGCTACCCAACAGGTTCTCGCAGAGCTCCGCTTGGTAGGCAGTTAGCAGCGAGGACACGTTCAGGGCCCTGGCGGACAGCGCTGCAGCTTTATAGGACTTTTCAGTCATTGTGGACTGAAAGCGGTCCGCTTTTGCTGGCAGCGTGGGGTTCCTGCTCAGTGAGGGGCCCACCAGCGGTTCCATGGGCGGTATGCGGAGCAGGCCGAGCCTCTCCATTCCATCGCAATCCAGGGAGGAGTTGCCTCCCTTTGCCCGCTGTTTGGGGAAGATGCTTCCCCTCGTAGCGGGACCTGGAGGTCTCCTTGGCCATTTCAGGCCACGGAACGTTGAGTCTGACCGCAGTGCGTTTGCACACGGCCTGTAGGTCCATGCTCAGACTGGGCGAAGCTGGTGTGCTGTCGCCCGGGAGAGCAGCCCTCGCTCCAGGCTTTGCAGCCTGGGCCACTGCGTCAGGCCGTTGTGTCCTTGGGCAAGACACTTCACCTGGATTTGCTCCTGTGGGTATTGTCCACAGTACATGTATAATACCAATGTATACTTGTAAAAGCGCCTCGATGACCTCGAGGCGTGAAGATGGACGGTGTGGCGCAGTGCGCTGTGCAATGATCATCAGATCAAGGGGTGAAACCCGCCGCTGCTGCGTCTGTAAAGCCGGTGGGTCCTTGGGCAAGACCCTTCACCTGAACTTGCTCCTGTGGGTATTGTCCACAGTTTCTGACCATTGCATGTATGATGTGCAATGTGTGTATATGTAAAGCGCTTTGAGTCATTGATAATGCGCTATAATAAATGTAAGGAATTATTATTATTATTATGAAGGTGTCCTCTTCTTGGTCATCCGACTCGGACAGGAGGAACGCCAGGGCGTCCCCCTCATAGTCCAACTCGAGGACATCCTCCGCGGGTGAGACCATGGTGAGGTCCAACCGGGAGCCCCAGCTTGGTAAAACCCGTTCCTGCGTGTCTTGTCGTAACCGAGTCCCGGCCTGTCAGGGCGCGGGATCCCGGTTCTGAGGCCATCGCTGACGATGAGCCCCAGACCGACACGGAGAGGGGTTCACTCTCTGTGGCAGACGCCCCCGTGTCTTGACTGCCGGCCGGCGGGTCCATGGACATGCGGAGGCTCTTGACGGTGAAGCGGACACAATGTCCGCATGAGCCGGGGTTGTCGATAGCGCCTCGTGTTCCAGCCCGAGGCAGGACGAACAGAACTGGTGTGTGTCTGTGCCCGAGATCTTCAACCCGCAGCCGCAGAGTCGAGCCACCGAGTCGAGCCACCGAGTCCCTGACTCCTCTGGTGTGAGGGAGAGGGGCGTCCATCTTTGTCGCCTTGTGGCGTGGAGAGGGCCCGCTCTCGACAGGTGGGACGGGAAAAAAAGGTATTGCCACCTTGTCCTTAATCCGGGGAAAGAGGACGGTGTGGGTCTTTTAATCCCGGAGAATACTGACTGGTGTGGCAGTATGCTCCTCTTTTAATCCTTTTCCCCTCCGTGGGGAAGAGAAAAGAAAAAACGTCCTCGCTACCGTGGTGTCAGTAGAGAGGGAGTGAGGGAGTGAGCTACAACACACCTGTTGCTAGCTTGAAAAAATCGGACCTACCTTACTTTCTCGTAGAGAAGGGCGAGGTCGTTTTATTTCCAAGTACTAACAGCGTTAGTACTACCGTCTTCCTGCGAAGCAGAAGGAGTAGCCGGCGAGCGCCCGTCGACCGAAAAAGTATTTGGGTTCAGTCTGTGGACAGTGAAGCTTGCCCGGCTACTGTAGAGATGTGCTCTGAAGTGAGAAGAGGTGTTTGAATGACGCATGCGTTGTGGCGCAAGCTACTTATTAGGGGTGTTGAAAATAATCGTTTCTACGATGCATTGCGATGCGGACGTGGACGATTCGGTCTCGATGCAGTGACAGAAGATAATCGGTTATAGAGTAGTAACGTTGCTTCCTGATTTTCCGGCCGCGGCTTTACTATAACGTTTTTTCTGTCACTTTAATATCAAATCGGTCGGTGACGCAGAGATCAGGGAACATACGTGACAGCGGCACAGCAACACCGAACACGGAGCAGTCTTCTTTATCCACCAACACAAGAACACCAGTCCAGAACCCACAGCAGAAGGACCCGCTCTGAATCACTCCGTGTTGCTGCGGCTCAGAGACACAGACAGGGATTTATGTTTTTCAAAAATAATCGCGTTACAATCATGTCAGGTTTTTGGTGTATTTAATTAAGTCTTGGATTGCAGAGTATGAATGTCCTCTAGCAATTTTCAGATGATATATACGTGTGTAAAGTTTGTGAAGGCAGGAGGAAAAAAGCTTCCGCGATCACCGTCTCCTCTCCGTTCCTCCAAGCCCCGCCCCCTCCCTGAAAATAATGAGTGACATGCTTATAGTGACCCGATAGAAACTTTATTATTCACTTAATCACTGAGATATAATGAAGCTAATTTTATCTTTCATTCATTGGATTTATGTAACAGTAAAACAGAGAATGTAAGTGTGCACCCACATGCAGTATTTTAGTTTGTATATGCTGTTGTAAATACTCCTGTTGTCTGCTGTGTTCAGACTCACGTCCTGTGTGTGATGCCTCATTCAGGACATTCAGTGTCCTTTCTTAACAGAAGGCCGTGGCTAGAAGCTGCAGCTAGACTGCAGAAGCATTAGCTTTTTGTTTTTGAGGATGGAACAACTTCACACACGGAGGCTAGACCTATACAATTCATTTATTTTGGTTTATAAATTAATGTCAAGACATTTATGTTATTGATTTCTGAAGCACTTTCTAAATAATAAAAAGAGAGTTCATATGTATTGACTGCATGTATGCATTGATGAAAAATAAGCCATGTGCAGTAATATAGAAAATTGAGGATGCAACGCATTGGTATGAATCGAGATGCACCGGGATGCACCGGGATATCGAACCGAATCGAATCGTTGACAGGATAATCGTAATCGAATCGTGAGACCAGTGAAGATGCACAGCCCTACTACTTATAGGGGGTGATTTCCCCTGACGCTGACGTCAAGATCAGGATTGGCGTAATGAGATTGATGCTTCTGTTTGCTCCGTGATGAGGCGCATCCCATGAGACATCGAACGGAGTGTTATGAATGAGAACTGCTTCGATAGTGTTTTTGAGGAGCTTTTTGATTACATATTTGAAAACATCATTGCTTGCTTCAAAAGTCGCACAATTCATTATGTCAAACCTTGGAAAGTATCTAGATATCCCTGCCCTAATGCCAAAGTAACTGGCAACTGAATATGTGTCGCCGTTTGATGTCTATGTCTGGACCGCTGCGTAAAAAGGAGGGTTTCTGCCCCATTACTTCTCTTCTTACTTCTATAAGAATAAAACACGGAGGACGGAGATCTCTTTTTGTCCCCCTCTTCTCCCCGCTGTAGCCCAGCAGCTGATCTCAGAACACGCTCCCCTCTCCTGCAGGGGGGCGTGGTCAGCTGCAGCTTACATAATCAGCCCCCTGCAAAAACAGCGCTGGAAAGAGCAAATAGAGCGAAATGAGGCATGGCTAAAATGCAGGATCTTTTTGGTATTTTGAAAAAAAAACTATATTTATATACTATATATAGGTCGATACAGTAGCCCCATTTTTTAAAATAATTTGTATAGGTGTTGCTATCTGTTTTGTGTAGCGTGGTTCTTCAAGCAAGTCAATGCATTCATTGGGTGGTATCAGAGAGTTACACGGGTCTGTAAATGCAATGAAAACATTTGGCCACAGCAAATCATTTATATTAAACATGTAATTTTTACATTTGAATACTTCAGTACAAAGGATGTATTGAATAATTTAAGTGATATATGTGTGTACACCAGCGTTTCTCAAAGTGTGGGGTGCGCCCCACTGGTGGGGCGCAGAGATGTGATAGGTGGGTCGCGAAAAAAAAATAATTATTTAAAAAAAAAAAAAAATTCAAATTTTTTTATTTACATTTTTTTATTATTTATACACTGGTGGAATATCAAAACAACGGCCCGCCCGGGGTGCAAAACGTATCAATGAAAAGCGACCCTCTACCACACAAAACAACACCTGTAGATAACCCAATTTGTGTTCTTTGAAATTGAAAAGGATATTGCATTGTGTTTGTTACTTTCGTTGCAGTTGTATGTCTTAAGTGTAATTTGGCATGCTTTTATTTTGAAGGCAAGTTTACGCTGTTGACAGTTGTTGTTGCTATGGAAACAAGAAACGTTTCACAGCGGGCGGAACTTGTCATAAAGTCCGCGATAATAAGCCCACCCATTTAGAGGGAAGATATGATTGGTCAATTGTACTGTCATTTGACATTACTCTCATTCAGTTACTATAGCTGGCCCTCTGTGAATTCATAGCTGGACGTCCAATCAGCTCCTAGGCTTGTTTGAGACACATTGCGGCTCGCCTCGAAAGTAGACGAGAGTAGCCGATCGCAGCCGGGGGAGGTGTCAAAAAGCTCGTCTTAAGTCGGACAGCTCGGACTCGGAGTCGGCTTGACTGGCTGGGTTTGCAATGGCGGAAATTGCGTTGGCGTTTTTCGTTGCAGATGAAGTGGATGCAATAGAAATCCCACATGTATTGTATGGAGAATGACATGACTTTATTGTTATTGCACATATTACAGGTACTGAGACAACGAAATACAGTTTAGCTTCTAACCAGGTGCAACAAGCAGTGAAGTGGAAAGTAATGTACACCATCTACAGAATAACATATAGAATGAATTGAATGATGAATAAACAGTGGGGTATGAATACACTAGATATCAGCCTGTGAGCAGTATGAACAGTGTGTATGAATATGCTAAGATATATAAAGTATGAAAACGGTAAGCAGTATAGTATACAATATATAGATATTAATTTCATGATGATAAACATTGTGGAACAATGATGAAAAATGGGAATGGATGTGGCGACGTAAAACTGACACAAAACAACAACAAACTTTTGCCAGCCAATTGGAGAGTTTCATCAGCAGCACGTGGTAAAAACCACCAATGAGCGCTCAGCTCGAGATACCAGCGAGCCGTTTCCCATCAAGCATTTCGCTTCCGCAGCTCGTGGAGAGCAACTGCGCCAACTCGCCTCGCCTCGCTCTCAAGGCTGCGGGCGTCTTTGTCCCGCGAGATTTCAAAGTCTCATGTGGGCGAGCCTCCAGAGCAAGTCGGACAAAATGACTAACCATCATGCAACGCACTAGCAAGACGTTGATCGCAACTGCGCAGGTCTGCGCAGGTCTTGCTTGTCTCAAACAAGCCTCCTGTCTTCACAGACTCGCAGAGAGGAGCTTCTTTCATTTAACCCTTCACATTCAAACAGAAACTGAATAGGCAGATTCAAAGGATTTATTTCTTTGGAAATGTTATTTTAAATACAATTTAATCAAGTTATTTTTGGTAAAACTATTGACAAATATTACTAAAAACATATTTAAAAAAATATATAAAGAAAAATATAATTTGTTTTAATGTTTTTAAATATTATTTTGTAGAATATCTTAGGCCCTCAGAGACAGGCTCGCCACTGGTAAAAATCTCTCATACACACGTGTGAAACGCTCTCACAGACACACACAACAGCGTTGCAGTCGGGAAGAAAAGCAATGTGGAGCGAGAGAGCGAGAGAGCAAGAGAGAGAGCACACCTTTATCTATTTAATAAAGTTGTACAAAATAAAGTAAGAAATCATTCCAATGTGTACTATAGGACAGTAACAAGTTTAAAAGGGGAGTGATTAGTCAAATATGCATAAATAAAAAGAAAGAATGCTAACTAGGTAACATAAGATAAGAATAAACAAGTTTAAATGATTTGTTGTGATCATATTCTAAAGATGTTTGGATTATTGAAAAGTATACAGCTCCCTTTCATCTGAGTGTTGAGAGCTGTATCCATAAATTCATGTTGGGCTCAAAGTAGGGCTGCTCGATTATGGCAAAAATCATAATCTCGATTATTTGGGTCAATAATTGATATCACGATTATTAAAAACGATTAACCATTTACTTAAATCGTTTTATTTCGATTATGTTGTTTTCATAATCGTTGCAAGCCAAAATCGTAATTGCGATTAAAATACGATTTAATTGAGCAGCCCTAGCTCAAAGTGCACCAGATTGATGCATTCAACTTCAACATTTAAAAAAAATCTTCCTGGGGGTGCATGCCCCCGGACCCTCGAGGATGTGACGTCCACCACCAAATAAAGCAGGTTAAAACAATTAAATTGCATACATTTTATTTTAGTAAACACTGAAAACGGGTCCCACAGACCCAAACAGCACTCAAAGGTTAAAGGTAGCATATAATAATGTTCAAATGTGCTAAATATATACACTGCAAAAAAACAAAAAAGAGGAGTAAAAGTAGCTCACGACTTGTTTTATTTTTTTAAAGTAACCCTCACCCTAAAAAAAGTTGGAGACCCCTGTTATAGAACGATACATTTGACAATTTTAAGCTTGGCCTACCATTTTATTGGAGCGGCGAGGAACAGGTGGGGCTTGAAAAGGCCCACCTGTTCAAAGTGGGGAATGACAGAAAAAGTTTGAGAACCACTGGTGTACACATATAAATCATTAGTCAAAACAGGGCTACATTTGATTTAATTAAAAGGTATAATATGTGGTAAACTGAAGAGCCGTTTGGGAGCCGAAAGAGCCGGCTCTTCTTGGTGAGCCGAGCCAAATGATCCGGCTCACCAAGAAGAGCTGGAATTCCCAACACTAGTGTGCGGCCGTGAAACCAGGACAGTAAACAAACATGTCGTCGGTAGTATGGGACTATTTCAAAGTTTCAGAGTTAGATAGTTCGCTTGCTATTTGTATTAACAAATGCAATGCAGAAGTTCCACGAGGAGGGAAAAAGGCAACAAGCTATAATACTTCAAACCTGATTAGTCACCTGAAACATCGCCATCGCTACGATGGTGTGTTAAAAGTGTACGAAGACGCCTGCGCTGCTAAACTAGCGGCAAATCCAAAGCCAGCTGCAAAGGCAGCTATCGACGAGGCTTTTGAAAAAGGCAAGAACTTTATTTGGGAAAATAAATATGGTCACTTTGAAGAGTCAAAACTGTTCTTGGCTTTGTTTTGTTCATAGTAGTAATGCTCATGTCATTTGCTCACTACTAGTCTTTTTTTTACCACCAGGTGTGCAAAACTACAGGTACATTTAATATATATATATTATATTATTATCGGTTATCGGTATCGGTATCGGTCTTGAGAAGCAGGAAGTTATCGGTATCGGTATCGGTTTCAAAAAACCAATATTGTGCATCCCTAATTATACATGTTAACCCCGTTCGCAGGTGTTTGTGTGCTTGGTAGCTTAGCTTGTTATTTATTAGCCAGCTAAGGACGTAACCCTTTATGCATACATATACATTTTAGTTTATGATTCAGCCTTGGGTAAGACTTTTATAGTCTATGGCTATGACACCCATAATGCTAAACGGGAGCAAATGTTAATAGGGGACCCAATTATCCCAGTGGTGGCCGCCGGAGCTAACGGAGCCGCAGGGGGCTAGCTTCAGCCGGCGTCCCGGAGCTAGCTATATATAGCTAATTCTCTTGCAGATTGTCTCATTTGATTATGAATGTAACATTTATATAGGGGAACTACACTGTTAGCAGTAACTTGGTATGCATGTATTTCATGTTAGCTTAGCTTCTTAGTCTGAGCTAAATCTGTTTACTTCCAGTTCGGAGGCAGCAGGTCCCGCCTCGGCTCCGCCTCTTTGCCCTTATTTGGAGCAGGCGGGATTAGACTCTGACGTCACAGTCGAGCCGTTAGTGGCCGACTCCGCCTACTAAGGGCTTCACGGCAACTCTGCAGAATCCTATGGGTGACGTCACGGACACTACGTCCATTTATATATACAGTCTATGGGTGGGCCCCACCCTCTGGCCTCCTTCCGGTATAAATAGGAAGGCAGCCCGGCAATCTGCTCCCTCTTTTCTTCAGCAACCAGCAGTACTGAAGCACAGGAAGATCAAATCATGAGCAATGATAGTGTCCGCGAGTGTCCCTCGTGCAAAACGGGATACATCATGAGCTATGATTTGCACCCAATATGCGAATCCTGCCTGGGGCCAAAGCACGCGGACACGGCTCTCAGCCAGCAGGTCGCATGTTCACATTGTGTTCGTCTCCCATCATCCGATAGGAAGCGAAGGGCGGACGCTCTAGCTGCTGCGGGTGAGGAGGACGATTGGGCCATCCAGAACAGGGGCAGTCTGTTTCTAGAGGTGAGTGGGGGGTAGGAGTCGTCCGACTCCTACCCCGTCTCCCTCCATGGCTCGCCATGCAGCTCTCCCCTCCCCCCTCTTCCCCGGATAGGGGAGACGGGGTCGGAGCGAGATACAGGGGTGGGAGCCAAGCACGCGGTCCCCTTCTCCGTAGCCACGGCGCTACCGGCGTTGGGTGGCATTATGCTGGAGCTGCCGGAAATAATCAGCAAAGCAGCAGCATGAAGCTGAGGGCTCCGGTGGCCACCTTTGTCCCCTTCACTAAGGTGGCGGGATTCACAGAGGAGGGTTTTCCAACCACCCCCGCTCTGGAACCGAGCTTAACGGCGTTCTTCGGGGTTAGGCAGGCCAACTTGATCGCCGGACGGCGCCCTATGTTGGCCGCCCCCAAGGACCAGTATGTCGCCCGCCAGGCTGACCGGGCGCACCAATGTGCGTTTCAGGCGTCTGCAGCAGCGAACAACATCGCGTTGCTGACCAACTCGGTGGTGACGCTGGTCGAGCGGTGTCCACCACCGTGGCACCAGAGGAGGCGGAAGAGATGGGCAAGGCGGCCAGCACGGCACTCACGCTGTGCGCAGCCGTGGCGGTCTCCCAGGCAAGGATCGCAGCCTGGATGACGCAGATCCAGCGCCACCTCTGGCTGCAACAAGCAGCGGTTACAGAGCCAGCCAGGAAGGTTTTGCTGGACGCTCCGGTCAGCCTGGACGGGCTGTTCGGACCCCAGTTCCTGGCCATGGTTGAGTCCATGAAGGCGGCATGACATCCGCCAGCACGTCGGCTGGCTCCAGCCAGCGGTGAAGCATCAGCGACACCAGCGGCAGCAGCAGCAGCAGCAGCCAATCCGGCCACAGCGGCAGACAGAGAGACACTCGCAGCAACAGCAGCCGAGGCGCCAGACTCGTCCGTCAGCGGCGGCTGGGGCACCGTCCCGGGCCTCCGCCCCCCCCAGAGAAGGGGGGTAAGAAGGGAGTGAGGTACTCCCATTCGGCGTCTGCTTCACGAGAGCCGCCGAGAAAACAGAGCCGGCCCTGAAGGTTTGGGGGGGAGTGTGAGGGAAATAAAACAAGATTATTTCCCAACATGTTGTCTGAGTCATCAGTTGCAAATGTGTTTCACATCTCCTCCACCCTGGGTGAACCGGCTGCCTATGACCTATCGATTAATAGCCAGCAGGGTTCGTTACAAAAGCCTGCGCAATTTAATCTATCGATTAATAAGCTGCGGAGCACAGTAACTACACCAGCTGCCTCCAATCTGTTGATTAGTAGGCAGCAGGGTTCGCTGCAGAGGCCTGGTGGTTATAACTTTTTGGTTATTAAACCACAGACCTCGCGGCATTCCTCTGTCCGAGATACGCCACCTACACACGGTCACAATAAGCCCATGAGCGCCGTGGTAACGCCTCATGTGGATATCACTGCACACACCTCCACTCATCCTCTGAGCGTGTACGCGCCTCATGATGAGAGTCAGAGTAAAATGCAGCGTGTGGAGGCCTCCTCACAGCCCTTTCGCTCTAGGCCCATCTTGGGTTGCCTCACGGGCAGCGGCGGCGAGGGCTCTGGCGTGGCTCATCATCATGACGATCACAACACATCTCGAGCATGTGCGCTCGCTCTCAGATGGATGGACAGATGGATGAGCAGGCTGATCAGCAGAGGGTACACCCTGCAGTTCGCCTCCCCCCCACACAGTTCAACGGGATACAGGTGACACGCCTGTCATCCCGAGAACAGTGTCTTGCGCTCCAAGCAGAGCTACGAGAACTCCTGTTGAAAGAGGCTATTTCCAGGGTTCCCCAAGAGGAAGAAAATCAGGGGTATTACTCCCGCTATTTTCTTATCCCGAAAAAGACGGGGGGAATGAGACCCATCCTCGACCTGTCAGCTTTCAACAAGGCAATAATGAAAAGGCCTTTTCATATGCTGACGGTCAAAAGGGTGCTAGAGTGTGTTCACCAGGGAGATTGGTTCACCTCTATAGACCTAAAGGATGCATACTTCCATGTACCCATCATCCCACAACACAGGAAATTCCTGCGGTTTTCATTCCAGGGAATATCGTACCAGTACAACCGTCTGCCGTTCGGTTATTCCCTGGCTCCTCGCACTTTTTCAAAGTGTGTAGAAACGGCATTACAGCCGCTACACAGAGGAGGGATGAGAGTACTATTTTACCTGGACGACCTGCTGCTGCTGGCTCGCTCCAGGGAGGAAGCGGCTTTACAGACGGTACAACTCATATCGCATCTGTCAAAGCTGGGTTTCATAATAAACTGGAAAAAGAGCTGTCCTCTTCCCTCCCAGAGTATGGTTTACCTGAGGGTGGAATTGAACTCAGCCCGCATGAGAGCACGACTCTCACGGCAGAGAGTGGAGACGCTGACAGCTCTCCTTCGTAACGCCACTCTACAGAGGTGGTTTATCAGCCTACGCATCGACCCCGTACGACAGAAGAGGCGCATGGTGGTCATCCCTCTGTCCGTGGGTTCAGACTTAACCTATTGGAAAAGTCCCCACGTCCTGTCAGAGGGGGGGCCCTGGGCAGAGTTACGTCACACATCTCGGTGTTCACAGACGCATCTCTCTCAGGGTGGGGAGGAATGTGCATGTCGCAGGCAGTGGGAGGACAGTGGCCGGCTCACATGTCCTTCCACATAAACGTGCTGGAATTGATCTCCGTACGGAGAGTAATTCAGCATTTTGCCCCGTTGCTGCGGAATCAGCATGTGTTGATTCGCACAGACAACAGAGCCGACTGGTCAGCTTTCTGTCCCCAGAGTCAGAACTAAACATGGTAAAGCAGCGTTCAGTTATTATGCTCCAAATATCTAGAACAAACTCCCAGAAACCTGCAGGTCCGCTGCAACTCTGACTACTTTTAAATCCAGGCTGAAGACTTTTATTTTTGTCGCTGCTTTTAATTGAACTATTCATATCTTAGACTGCACTGTAACTTTTATCCATGTATTTTTCTTTTAATGTTTATTTTATTATCTTTTCTTTTTAATGACTGATTTTAAATGCCATTTTCTTAATGTCTTTCATTTTTTGTAAAGCACTTTGAATTGCCTTGTGTTGAAAAGTGCTATATAAATAAACGTGCCTTGCCTTGCCTTACATCAATCGCCAGGGCGGTGTACGCTCAGCGCAGCTTCTGAACACAGCCAGACGGCTGTTGATCTGGGCGCGCACACACGTGCTCTCCATCAGAGCACTGTATGTGCCCGGAGAGCTGAACAAAGGGGCAGACCTCATGTCCAGAGGAGGCCCTCGCCAGGGGGACTGGAGCCTCCATCCCGAGCTGATCGCCCAGGTTTGGAGCCGGTTTGGTGGTGGATCTGTTCGCTGTACGCGGGAACGCGCAATGCGCCCTCTGGTTCTCCCTGTCAGCACGGGACCACCCCCCCCCTGGGGGTCGATGCGTTCGCATATCGGCCATGGCCCAGGGGACTGCTGTACGCCTTCCCACCAGTCCCGCTGATTCCTCGGTTCCTGGACCGAGTGCAGGAGGAGCGGCTGTCAGTGATCCTAATTGCCCCGGAGCGCACGGGAGCTTCCTGGTTTCCATGCCTACAGCGTACGCTGTCAGGCAGGCCGTGGGAAATTCCGTGGCGGGGGGACGATCTCTCACAGCTGAAGGGAGCGATCTACAGTCACCCAGTGATAGGCCAGCCCTTATGGGCATGGCCCCTGAGCGGGAACACTTAGAGAGGTTGGGTCTCTCTCAAGATGTTGTACGCACCATTCAGGGAGCCAGGGCCGCGTCTACCAGAGCGTCCTACACAGCCAAGTGGGCAGCGTTCCAACGTTGGTGTGTAGAAAGAAGCCTGGACCCCATTACGTGCCCCCTGCCTCATGTGCTGTCATTCCTCCAGCTGTCCACCCAATGTTGCAAAGTAAAAAGCGAGGGAAATGTACTTACTTATTTTCTATATTATCGGGTTACTAATTTCTATATATATTATTTCCTGTTCCTGCAGCTTGTAGCCTGGGTAGTAATTTCCAGAATTGACTGAGCTGACACCCTGACAATCACTGTTTTACTCAGCAAGGTAAGAGTCCTCTAATAATTAATACTTTTGCTGTGAACACTACAGGTTTTCATTGAAAAAATAAAACAAATTGCAAATAATAACTAGACAACTCCCGGCAGACATTGGAAAAATAACAAAAATACAAATACATATTTTGGAAAACTTTGGCACTTCAAAATGGATGGCACCGATATTTTATAATTTCCTGTTAAAAACACAGAGGATGTTGATTTCTTCTACACAAACTTCAAAAACATTATACTATAAATTAAAGTATATAGTGCACACTGTGTATACAGTTAATAGGCACAATACAATTGGCACACAATCTAGGCTCTGTTCAGTCGATATTTATGTGCTTGTAAATATGCTGTCTGCTGACACTGCTGGCTGTTTATGCCGCTCTTGTGTTGTTATTGCTGCTCTTATGCATGTATACCGTTGCAGTGGTATCCATTCTGATTTCCTTTGTTTCTCTGAATGAGCTAATTTTCCTCTGGCTGTGGTTTGGCACGTGGTTTATTACGCTTTAATGAGGTTTTTTTTGTTGCTGTGTTCAATTATGATAAGGATAAGTATGTCTGAGTAGTGAGTATTATAGGCTTTGCATTCTAGTCCCCTCACTTGTTTGGTGTTGTTGTTTTGTAATCAGCTCTGAAGCTAAGAATAATATGTTCTATTTCGTATATGGCTTCGCCCTCTAAGGCTATCGCTATTGGGTTATCCCTCTGCGCTCCCGCGCAGCACTGAAACACTTGTAGTCCACGCCCACCCGCTAGGTGTGCCCAAGCGGCAAACTCTGGGGAACAGCCGGGAAGCCAATACGGAAGTGCCACACACTGCAGTTCCTACATGGGCCGCTAGGGACTGGCTGCAGAAAGGAGCAATTTCCATAGACCCCCATGTTAAGATGCCCAACTTTACAGCAGAAAAAAACATGTTTCTACCCATGGATGCAATAAATATTATTATCGATATAGTTAGATTCCACCTTCATGATTATGAATCTGTGAGTGAATTGTTTTCTAACACGACCCTTTTATTTATATTAGGTCTTAAAGTTTTTGCATAAATTAGGGCGTGGTCACGTTGATGGACACGTCCATGCCTCACTGTCAGCTAACAGCAACTTGTCCACTCTGCTAGGCTACAACCATAGAGGCTACAACGTTAGTTAGTCATAGTACTGTACTTGACCCTTTAGCTTTAGCCGTGTTCGTGGTGATTGTGCCTTTTAGGGAATATTGTTACAAATACCAGACAATTAAAATGTCGTGCTGTGCGCTTGAATGTACTAACATAACTTCCAAAAAGTCTAAAATGATAATATTTAGTGGTGCACGATAATTATCGGACCGATAATTATCGGTCCGATATTAGGAATTATGACGTCATCCCGATAAACCCGATAAAAGTATTAATAGCCCCGATAATATACAATATATTTTTGGGTAAAAAAAAAGAAAAAATACTGCGGTGTGGGTGGATTGGGATGAGGGGCGCTTGTTTTTCACTCGGCTCCTCCCGTTTTGCCAGTACTGTGGTATTAGTGGTTTAGGAAGAGGGGAGTTTTTCACAAATCCAGCGCTCCCTAACTCATGCCTGGCTGTGACGTAAATGGTGTGCGGTAGTGATGTGTCGGTCGCGAATGAGCCGGCTCAAAGAGCCAGCTCTTTTAAGTGAATGACGGGAGCCGGCTCTCGCCCGCGAACGAGCCGTTTTTTGTTTTGTTTTTGCGGAGGGATCTAGATTGGCATGAAGGCACATTATGCAATGTGCACATTATCCCGCTTATTACACGTGGCCACATTCTCAACAAAGTAACAACATGACTCCCAATATTAATTGAAATGCTTTTATGGATTTAGAAAATGATTTTATTGATTTAAAAAATAGTTGTATGTATTGATTTAAATTGACATGCATCCGCTAAGAAAAGTAGTCCGTTGTTACCGTTTGAACTAACGTAACAACGGCAGGAACTATAGGTTACTTACGTAACCCCAGTTCTCAGAGTAACATGAAGTGAGATGTCTCACTATGGGATGCGCCTCATCGCGGAGCAAACAGAAGCATCAATCTCATTACGCCAATCCTGATTGGCTGGTGATCTTGATGTCAGCGTCAGGGGAAATCACCCCCTATAAGTAGCCTGCACCACGACGCATGCGTCATTCAAAATAAGCACCTCTTCTCGCTTCACCATAGCAAGGAGGGCCGTCTGGTGAGACATCTCACTTCATGTTACTCTGAGTACTGGGGTTACGTAAGTAACCTATAGTTCTCATTCATAACACTCCGTTCGATGTCTCACTATGGGATATTGTAGCTCCCGTATTGCCAGACGAGCTTATCTCGAAGATCACCGATCAACCAGAATTTAATAGGTGGAGTCCCGACTCAACAAGGTGCCCAGCACTGCTCGGGCCACGCTTGGAGCGGAGACGTCTAGCCTGTAAAAGCGGACAAAAGTGAGTGGCGAAGACCAGGACTATAATAGTGTTTATCACCTTCTGAGGGAGTCCCACTGTATTCAGATTGTACCACTCACGGGTCAGGCCCATAGTGCCCCGTGCTCTGGGCGTGGGTGAAGGATCGCCCCCCCTGCCTGAGACAATCTGTCCCTGCGTGGTGGGGGCTGCCATGGCTGCCCGCACAACAGCTGATATATCTCCGCCAACCCGTACGTTGCGGGCTAGGGCGGAAACATCAGAGTAAGTGTGTGGTGTTGCTCCTTCACTCTGGCCAGAGTTGGGGGTAACAGAGCCAGGGGTGGGAACGTGTACAGAGGACCCGGAGGTCAATCGTGTACGAGTGCGTCCCCGCCTAACAGTGCGTTTAAATCGTGCATTAAAGAGAACAGCTGTCATTGAGCATTTTTTCTTTATGCGAACATATTTAACGCGGCTCCGCCGTAACACACCCACAGCGGACTCACGATCCTTGGATGTGGAGTCCAGTCTGCATAGAGTGGTGCACCTCTGGACAGTAGTTCTGTCCCGAGGTGCATCACTCTCGGTACCTGTGTCGCTCTCAGAGAGAGGAGACGTCTGCCGCTCCAAGGGATCAGTTTGTATGCCAGCGTGTGTGACTGGAGACAACGCAACCTCCCTTGGCGGTTCATACACGATATCGTGTTGTCTGTCCTCACGAGGACATGGTGTCCTCTGAGAGAAGGCAGGAAGCGTTTTAGGGTGGGGAACACCGCTAAAAGCTCCGGGTAATTTACGTGCGCCCGCTGGAGGTCTCTGCTCTAGAGGCCTCTCACCGGGCGACCTTCGTAAATACCCTATCAGCCTGTCTGACATGCGTCCGTGGTGACCACCTTCCGTGAAAGGACAGAACCCGTAGGCGCGTCCCGCACTAGAAAAGTCGGGTGTAGTGCCACTACGCATTACATAATAACCATACTCTCCTTACGCCGTGGCGCGCAGGGTTTAGTTTTATTATGAGACCCATGTTGAGCGGGTGCTTTACGAGGACATTTGTCTGCGTAATCTGACTCTGCTCGGCAGGCATTATAGATAAAACCCTTCTTTCTAGGAGAGAGAGCCTCTCTCTCCAGATTATGGGTTGACTCTCTCTGGGCTTGTGAGAACAGATAAAGTATAACTGTTTTGAGACGCCCAGGTAGATGTCGTAAGTATTTACTGCTGTATGCTCCTTAGAGCCAGCTGAGATGTCACGCTTACGGCTCCAGCCGGCACTACGCATGCGCGTGACGGTGGTGCCTTCACAGCTCCAGCCGGCCCAGCGCATGCGTGTGACGGTGGAGCCCTTACGGCCCCAGCCGGCACTGCACGTGCGCGTGACGGTGTTGCCCTTAAAGCCCCAGCCGGCACTGCGCGTGCGCGTGGCGGTGGTGCCTTCACAGACCCGTTAATAATCCGCCTTTTGAGAGATGCCGTAGCTGCTCTCAAAAGGGGTAGAATTGGCGGGCTGTTTATTGGTTTTATTGATTTTCTTTTCATTTTTTTGAGCTGCGCCCTCGGCCTGAAGCCTGGATGCGTCAGCGGCAAATGTTTTATGACAGAGGAATCAATCAGCATGTGACATGTGTTTGTGCAGACTTGAGGATGGTGTTTAGGCATCTGTCGAGGTGGCGGGAACACAGTCACGGAGGGGAGAAGGAGGGGCTGTCACGCCGCTCACTTCTTCTTCCTCGACTGCTGGCCGAAATTCTGGGTTCGCTGAGCCTGAGCTGCAGCCGGAACCGGAGATTTTCTCGGCCAACTTGCCCTTGTCTCCAGCCTGGGCTTGGGACTCGGGGTGGGCTGCGACCTCTGCTTGACCGGTGCTTTGAACCGGGCAGAGTTCGCTTGGGTGAAGGACTGCTGCTGCGAGGGCAGCGGCTGGACCCTTCGAGGGAGGCAGAGGTAGAGTGCCTCGTCCTCCTTCTTCTTCGTCTCGCACCTCCTTTGCATGGAGGCGAGAACGGAGCCGAACATTCCCTCGGGAACAATGGGCATATCCAGCACATCTTCCCTTTCTCGGTCCGGGAGGTTGGTGAGGTTGAGCCATCTCGCATCTCACCATGATCCCCATGACCTTGCCCCGAGTACTACCGTCTTCCTGCGAAGCAGAAGGAGTAGCCGGCGAGCGCCCGTCGACCGAAAAAGTATTTGGGTTCAGTCTGTGGACAGTGAAGCTTGCCCGGCTACTGTAGAGATGTGCTCTGAAGTGAGAAGAGGTGTTTGAATGACGCATGCGTTGTGGCGCAAGCTACTTATAGGGGGTGATTTCCCCTGACGCTGACGTCAAGATCAGGATTGGCGTAATGAGATTGATGCTTCTGTTTGCTCCGCGATGAGGCGCATCCCATAGTGAGACATCGAACGGAGTGTTATGAATGAGAACTGCTTCGATAGTGTTTTTGAGGAGCTTTTTGATTACATATTTGAAAACATCGTTGCTTGCTTTAAAAGTCGCACAATTCATTATGTCAAACCTTGGAAAGTATCTAGATATCCCTGCCCTAATGCCAAAGTAACTGGCAACTGAATATGTGTCGCCGTTTGATGTCTATGTCTGGACCGCTGCGTAAAAAGGAGGGTTTCTGCCCCATTACTTCTCTTCTTACTTCTATAAGAATAAAACACGGAGGACGGAGATCTCTTTTTGTCCCCCTCTTCTCCCCGCTGCAGCCCAGCAGCTGATCTCAGAACACGCTCCCCTCTCCTGCAGGGGGGCGTGGTCAGCTGCAGCTCACAGAATCAGCCCCCTGCAAAAACAGCGCTGGAAAGAGCAAATAGAGCGAAATGAGGCATGGCTAAAATGCAGGATCTTTTTGGTATTTTGAAAAAAAAACTATATTTATATACTTTATATAGGTCGATACAGTAGCCCCATTTTAAAAATAATTTATATAGGTGTTGCTATCTGTTTTGTGTAGCGTGGTTCAAGTCAATGCATTCATTGGGTGGTATCAGAGAGTTACACGGGTCTGTAAATGCAATGAAAACATTTGGCCACAGCAAATCATTTATATTAAACATGTAATTTTTACTTTTGAATACTTCAGTACAAAGGATGTATTGAATAATTTAAGTGATATATGTGTGTACACATATAAATCATTAGTCAAAACAGGGCTACATTTGATTTAATTAAAAGGTATAATATGTGGTAAACTGAAGAGCCGTTTGGGAGACGAAAGAGCCGGCTCTTCTTGGTGAGCCGAGCCAAATGATCCGGCTCACCAAGAAGAGCCGGAATTCCCATCACTAGTGTGCGGCCGTGAAACCAGGACAGTAAACAAACATGTCGTCGGTAGTATGGGACTATTTCAAATTTTCAGAGTTAGATAGTTCGCTTGCTATTTGTATTAACAAATGCAATGCAGAAGTTCCACGAGGAGGGAAAAAGGCAACGAGCTATAATACTTCAAACCTGATTAGTCACCTGAAACATCGCCATCGCTACGATGGTGTGTTAAAAGTGTACGAAGACGCCTGCGCTGCTAAACTAGCGGCAAATCCAAAGCCAGCTGCAAAGGCACCGGGGCTTTTACCTATCGACGAGGCTTTTGAAAAAGGCAAGAACTTTATTTGGGAAAATAAATATGGTCACTTTGAAGAGTCAAAACTGTTCTTGGCTTTGCTTTGTTCATAGTATCGGTATCGGTATCGGTTTCAAAAAACCAATATCGTGCATCCCTAATTATACATGTTAACCCCGTTCGCAGGTGTTTGTGTGCTTGGTAGCTTAGCTTGTTACTTATTAGCCAGCTAAGGACGTAACCCTTTATGCATACATATACATTTTAGTTTATGATTCAGCCTTGGGTAAGACTTTTATAGTCTATGGCTATGACACCCATAATGCTAAACGGGAGCAAATGTTAATAGGGGACCCAATTATCCCAGTGGTGGCCGCCGGAGCTAACGGAGCCGCAGGGGGCTAGCTCCAGCCGGCGTCCCGGAGCTAGCCCACTGCGGCTCCGTTAGGTCCGGGCGGTGGAGTCCGTCTTTTCTCAACGTGTGAATGACAAGCATTAAGAATAACAAAATATAGCTAATTCTCTTGCAGATTGTCTCATTTGATTATGAATGTAACGTTTATATAGGGGAACTACACTGTTAGCAGTAACTTGGTATGCATGTATTTCATGTTAGCTTAGCTTCTTAGTCTGAGCTAAATCTGTTTACTTCCAGTTCGGAGGCAGCAGGATTAGACTCTGACGTCACAGTCGAGCCGTTAGTGGCCGACTCCGCCTACTAAGGGCTTCACGGCAACTCTGCAGAATCCTATGGGTGACGTCACGGACACTACGTCCATTTATATATGCAGTCTATGGGTGGGCCCCACCCTCTGGCCTCCTTCCGGTATAAATAGGAAGGCGGCCCGGCAATCTGCTCCCTCTTTTCTTCAGCAACCAGCAGTACTGAAGCACAGGAAGATCAAATCATGAGCAATGATAGTGTCCGCGAGTGTCCCTTGTGCAAAACGTGCATGCGCATGAGCTATGATTTGCACCCAATATGCGAATCCTGCCTGGGGCCAGAGCACGCGGACGCGGCTCTCAGCCAGCAGGTCGCATGTTCACATTGTGTTCGTCTCCCATCATCAGATAGGAAGCGAAGGGCGGACGCTCTAGCTGCTGCGGGTGAGGAGGACGATTGGCCCATCCAGAACAGGGGCAGCCTGTTTCTAGAGGTGAGTGGAGGGCTCCTACCCCGTCTCCCTCCATGGCTCGCCATGCGGCTCTCCCCTCCCCCCTCTTCCCCGGATGGGGGAGACGGGGTCGGAGCGAGATACAGGGGTGGGGGCTAGCACGCGGTCCCCTTCTCCGTAGCCACGACGCTACCGGCGTTGGGTGGCATTATGCTGGAGCTGCCGGAAATAATCAGCAAAGCAGCAGCATGAAGCTGAGGGCTCCGGTGGCCACCTTTGTCCCCTTCACTAAGGTGGCGGGATTCACAGAGGAGGGTTTTCCAACCACCCCCGCTCTGGAACCGAGCTTAACGGCGTTCTTCGGGGTTAGGCAGGCCAACTTGATCGCCGCCACCAAGGACCAGTATGTCGCCCGCCAGGCTGACCGGGCGCACCAATGTGCGTTTGAGGCGTCTGCAGCAGCGAACAACATCGCGTTGCTGACCAACTCGGTGGTGACGCTGGTCGAGCGGTGTCCACCACCGTGGCACCAGAGGAGGCGGAAGAGATCGGCAAGGCGGCCAGCACGGCACTCACGCTGTGCGCAGCCGTGGCGGTCTCCCAGGCAAGGATCGCAGCCTGGATGACGCAGATCCAGCGCCACCTCTGGCTGCAACAAGCAGCGGTTACAGAGCCAGCCAGGAAGGTTTTGCTGGATGCTCCGGTCAGCCCGGGTGGGCTGTTCGGACCCCAGTTCCTGACCATGGTTGAGTCCATGAAGGCGGCAGCGGAGCAGGCGGATGACATCCGCCAGCACGTCGGCAGCACGTCGGCTGGCTCCAGCCAGCGGTGAAGCATCAGCGACACCAGCGGCAGCAGCAGCAGCAGCAGCAGCAGCAGCCAACCCGGCCACAGCGGCAGACAGAGAGACACTCGCAGCAACAGCAGCCGAGGCGTCAGACTCGTCCGTCAGCGGCGGCTGGGGCACCGTCCCGCGCCTCCGCCCCCCCACTAGCAGAGAAGGGGGGTAAGAAGGGAGTGAGGTACTCCCGTTCGGCGTCTGCTCCACGAGAGCCGCCGAGAAAACAGAGCCGGCCCTGAAGGTTTGGGGGGGAGTGTGAGGGAAATAAAACAAGATTATTTCCCAACATGTTGTCTGAGTCATCAGTTGCAAATGTGTTTCACATCTCCTCCACCCTGGGTGAACCGGCTGCCTATGACCTATCGATTAATAGCCAGCAGGGTTCGTTACAAAAGCCTGCGCAATTTAATCTATCGATTAATAAGCTGCGGAGCACAGTAACTACACCAGCTGCCTCCAATCTGTTGATTAGTAGGCAGCAGGGTTCGCTGCAGAGGCCTGGTGGTTATAACTTTTCGGTTATTAAACCACAGACCTCGCGGCATTCCTCTGTCCGAGATACGCCACCTACACACGGTCACAATAAGCCCATGAGCGCCGTGGTAACGCCTCATGTGGATATCACTGCACACACCTCCCTCCATCCTCTGAGCGTGTACGCGCCTCATGATGAGAGTCAGAGTAAAATGCAGCGTGTGGAGGCCTCCTCACAGCCCTTTCGCTCTAGGCCCATCTTGGGTTGCCTCACGGGCAGCGGCGGCGAGGGCTCTGGCGTGGCTCGTCGTCATGACGACCACAACACATCTCGAGCATGTGCGTCCGCTCAGAGTGTTTCTCGGAGTGGCAGCGCGTGTGTCTGATGGACAGATGGATGAGCAGGCTGATCAGCAGAGGGTACACCCTGCAGTTCGCCTCCCCCCCACACAGTTCAACGGGATACAGGTGACACGCCTGTCATCCCGAGAACAGTGTCTTGCGCTCCAAGCAGAGCTACGAGAACTCCTGTTGAAAGAGGCTATTTCCAGGGTTCCCCAAGAGGAAGAAAATCAGGGGTATTACTCCCGCTATTTTCTTATCCCGAAAAAGACGGGGGGAATGAGACCCATCCTCGACCTGTCAGCTTTCAACAAGGCAATAATGAAAAGGCCTTTTCACATGCTGACGGTCAAAAGGGTGCTAGAGTGTGTTCACCAGGGAGATTGGTTCACCTCTATAGACCTAAAGGATGCATACTTCCATGTACCCATCATCCCGCAACACAGGAAATTCCTGCGGTTTTCATTCCAGGGAATATCGTACCAGTACAACCGTCTGCCGTTCGGTTATTCCCTGGCTCCTCGCACTTTTTCAAAGTGTGTAGAGACGGCGCTGCAGCCGCTACACAGAGAAGGGATGAGAGTACTATTTTACCTGGACGACCTGCTGCTGCTGGCTCGCTCCAGGGAGGAAGCGGCTTTACAGACGGTACAACTCATATCGCATCTGTCAAAGCTGGGTTTCATAATAAACTGGAAAAAGAGCTGTCCTCTTCCCTCCCAGAGTATGGTTTACCTGGGGGTGGAATTGAACTCAGCCCGCATGAGAGCACGACTCTCACGGCAGAGAATGGAGACGCTGACAGCTCTCCTTCGTAACGCCACTCTCCGTGATGCGGCTGCTCGGCATGATGGCAGCAGATCACGGGGTGATTCCCCTGGGTCTCCTGCACATGAGGGGACTACAGAGGTGGTTTATCAGCCTACGCATCGACCCCGTACAACAGAAGAGGCGCATGGTGGTCATCCCTCTGTCCGTGGGTTCAGACTTAACCTATTGGAAAAGTCCCCACGTCCTGTCAGAGGGGGGGCCCTGGGCAGAGTTACGTCACACATCTCGGTGTTCACAGACGCATCTCTCTCAGGGTGGGGAGGAATGTGCATGTCGCAAGCAGTGGGAGGACAGTGGCTGGCTCACATGTCCTTCCACATAAACGTGCTGGAATTGATCTCCGTACGGAGAGTAATTCAGCATTTTGCCCCGTTGCTGCGGAATCAGCATGTGTTGATTCGCACAGACAACAGAGCCGACTGGTCAGCTTTCTGTCCCCAGAGTCAGAACTAAACATGGTAAAGCAGCGTTCAGTTATTATGCTCCAAATATCTGGAACAAACTCCCAGAAACCTGCAGGTCCGCTGCAACTCTGACTACTTTTAAATCCAGGCTGAAGACTTTTCTTTTTGTCGCTGCTTTTAATTGAACTATTCATATCTTAGACTGCACTGTAACTTTTATCCATGTACTTTTTCTTTTAATGTTTATTTTATTAGCTTTTCTTTTTAATGACTGATTTTAAATGCCATTTTCTTAATGTCTTACATTTTTTGTAAAGCACTTTGAATTGCCTTGTGTTGAAAAGTGCTATATAAATAAACGTGCCTTGCCTTGCCTTACATCAATCGCCAGGGCGGTGTACGCTCAGCGCAGCTTCTGAACACAGCCAGACGGCTGTTGATCTGGGCGCGCGCACACGTGCTCTCCATCAGAGCACTGTATGTGCCCGGAGAGCTGAACAAAGGGGCAGACCTCATGTCCAGAGGAGGTCCTCGCCAGGGGGACTGGAGCCTCCATCCCGAGCTGATCGCTCAGGTTTGGAGCCGGTTTGGTGGTGGATCTGTTCGCTGCACGTGGGAACGCGCAATGCGCTCTCTGGTTCTCCCTGTCAGCACGGGACCACCCCCCCCTGGGGGTGGACGCATTCGCATATCGGCCATGGCCCAGGGGACTGCTGTACGCCTTCCCACCAGTCCCGCTGATTCCTCGGTTCCTGGACCGAGTGCAGGAGGAGCGGCTGTCAGTGATCCTAATTGCCCCGGACCGCACGGGAGCTTCCTGGTTTCCATGCCTACAGCGTACGCTGTCAGGCAGGCCGTGGGAAATTCCGTGGCGGGGGGATGCTCTCTCACAGGTGGAGGGAGCGATCTACAGTCACCCAGTGATAGGCCAGCCCTTATGGGCATGGCGCCTGAGCGGGAACACTTAGAGAGGTTGGGTCTCTCTCAAGATGTTGTACGCACCATTCAGGGAGCCAGGGCCGCGTCTACCAGAGCGTCCTACACAGCCAAGTGGGCAGCGTTCCAACGTTGGTGTGTAGAAAGAAGCCTGGACCCCATTACGTGCCCCCTGCCTCACGTGCTGTCATTCCTCCAGCTGTCCACCCAATAGCGATAGCCTTAGAGGGCGAAGCCATATACGAAATAGAACTGGGGTTACCTACTGTAACCCAGCTTCTATGAGTAAATGGGGCAGCCCTCTAAGCGCTGGGCCCCACTGGCTCTACGAATAGCTGAAGAAAAGTTATATTGTATGGGAGCAGATTGCCGGGCCGCCTTCCTATTTATACCGGAAGGAGGCCCGAGGGTGGGGCCCACCTAGCGGTTGGGCGTGGACTACAAGTGTTTCAGTGCTGCGCGGGGGCGCAGAGGGATAACCCAATAGCGATAGCCTTAGAGGGTGAAGCCATTTACTCATAGAAGCTGGGTTACAGTAAGTAACCTCAGTTATGTTTGCTCCAGGGATGTAAACACCAGTGTTTGTTGTTGCCATATAGTTATTTTCTGTAATATTTAGACAATATTTACAGTTCTTCATCTTATTGTTCACTTAATTCTGAAGCAAATGTTCTTGTCTGTGTAGCTTGGAACGATGTTACTTCACTCTTAAAAGACCCTGGTCACTTATCACTTGAATAAGGTCTTATTGCTTATGTTAACATGCATATCAAGAGTTTATGATTTGGCTCTGTTAATCTGCTTCTAGTTGATTATTCAAGCTGCTGTTTATATGCAGGATATTTGTGTTATTTGGTATTCATTTTAAATGAATCTTCTTTTGCTTGTTGTTTTGCACTTTGAATAGTGATTTTGAAAAATGTGATGATGAATTTTGTCATTTTTTCTCGTTTCCTCTGACTGCTCACTTTGGTTGAGGTTATTTTATACACTTCACCCATGTGATTTTTATTTTTTATTTTAGTTATTTACTCAGCTACTGTACTTAAATACTTTTTTGTCATACTTTAATTGAACTTTTTGCTACTTTTTAATTCTAGTCCACTACATTTTTAGAACATTTATGGTTCTTCTTTGCTCATTACTACATGTATTTAACAAAAATAGTTACCAGCTACTGTTTACACATAAAACACATTACACTTTATATGATTATATTGCAGTATGGTACTACCAATATCCATCCATCCATCTTCTCCCGCTTATCCGTGGTCGGGTCGCGGGGGTAGCAGTTCCAGCAGAGAGCCCCAAACTTTCTTTTCCCTGGCGACATCAACCAGCTCTGACTGGGGGATCCCAAGGCGCTCCCAGGCCAGCGAAGAGATATAATCCCTCCACCTGGTCCTTGGTCTACCCCTTGGTCTCTTCCCAGCTGGACGTGCCTGGAACACCTCCCTAGGGAGGTGCCCAGGTGGCATGTTCTTAATACTAACAAACTAGAACATTTAAATGATCTTACATGTATTTGTAAACAATTAAATAAGGAATCATTTAATATTCTATAACAATATAATACTTTCAACACAGCCATGGTGCATAATGGGTTCTTTTACTTTTGATACTTTAAGTACATTTAACTGGCAATACTTCTAATTAGGTAACATTTTGAATTCAGGATTTTCAGAACAAAGTATTACTGCTTTTACTTAAGTAAAGGATCTAAATACTTCTTCCACCACTGCATCTCAGGTGTTTCTGTGTCACAAACCATCTGAGTAGCCATCATTGGGAACTGTTTAGAAAAGGGAAGGCACTTTCAAAAATACTTGGCAGGTGATTGAATGAAGCATTTGTCAATCACATTCTTGCCAAAGCTTATTAGGGAGGAGCAGTTCTGATATAACTGATGCTATTGCAGCATCTACGCCAGGGGTGTCAAACTCAATTTCATCGCGGGCCACATTCGCATATAGGTTACACTCAAAGGGCCGGTTGTAACTATACAAATATATATATATAAAATAATGTATTATATATATTATATTATTGCCTCTGAATTGGATTATTATCTGATAGGATAATAACTTAGTAATTAACTACGTCTGAAAGCAGAAGTCCAGGGCAAATAATTTCAAGTCTCTTCAGTGCGCATGTCACAAAACGAGATGCATTGTGGGACATGTAGTTTATGGGCAACCTGCTTCTGTAAAGTGGCATGTAAACGTATAAGAAACGTATTATATTCTTTGCAAGCTCTTGCAGGGCCACATAAAATGAAGTTGCGGGCCGGATTTGGCCCCCGGGCCTCGAGTTTGAGACCCCTGATCTACGCTAACCTCTCTCGAAGCCGCTACCATTGTTTGACAATAACTGTCTTCTTTTTTTGTCGCATCACAAACACCTTAAACAACGCCGTTCCTGCCAGTAGCTCCTTGCAGTGTTGTAGTCAAGTCACCAATTCACGAGTCCAAGTCACCCTCGAGTCACCACTCTTCGAGTCCGAGTCCAAGTCCGAGTCACCAAGGGAGAGTCGTAGTCGAGTCCGAGTCCAAGTCCGAGTCACCCAAGGAGTGTCCAAGTCGAGTCCGAGTCATCATTACCTGTGTTCGAGTCCAAGTCCAAGTCCGAGTCACCCAAGGAGTGTCCAAGTCGAGTCCGAGTCCGAGTCATCATTACCTGTGTTCGAGTCCAAGTCAAGTCCGAGTCACAAGTCTTCATGTATTAATCTTCGTGGATATATGTTTTGAAATGTAGTTGCTCCTCTACATTGCTGTTATCCTGTCTATTGAACTGCTGTGAAGCGAGTTTGGCTACAATTCTTGTAATAGGTGCTATACAAATATAAAGCTTATTTCTAATATTAATATTATTATTATATATAAATAAACTATATTTAAAATGAGTTACCTTTTAGAGAAGTGATTATATTTGTATGCCAATATTTTCCTATTGTAAAGTTTTCGTTTTGCACTTTTATTTTGATAGTAATAAGATGGGGACTCTTATTTTGAAGGAACTTTTACGGGTTAAATCAGTTTACCGATAAAGATTTATCCCCAGAAAGCACATGGCTACTTAGCATGCAAAATGACGTCATTCTGCATGTTAAGTATGTGCTTTCGTTATCGGCTGAATCTTTATTTATTGATTAGATCACGTTACTCTGATGATAGTGTTCAAGACAGCCTATATGTCTGAACTCGATCCTTAGAGTAATGTGTTACGGAGCCTTCTCTTCTATATTGTTTCTACATAACGAGCATTTTGCACTGCTCTTTTCCAATGTGGAAGCAGAATGTGTGAAAGCATACAGCATGATGCGGGGTGTGTCTGTAGACATCTCTAGACTGGAATAGCGGGGCCCAGTACGTGAACTCGCCATACAGGATAGAGGACATCAGACTCCAGAGAAAATGTGCTCGAGTCCGAGTCCAAGTCATCCTGTGCGAGAATTCACGAGTCCAAGTCCGAGTCGCGTCAATCAGTGCGCGAGTCCGAGTCGAGTCACGAGTCCCGAAAATTGGCACTCAAGTCCGACTCGAGTCCGAGTCCGGGACTCGAGTACTCCATCTCTGGCTCCTTGCATATATTTGTGTGTGGTCTTGTGATCCTGTAATTCTAGCATAATGTTGTGCTTTTACGAAAATCCACCTGCCAAGCAAGGTAATGACACTTGACACTTTAGGGATAAAAACATGTCCATTGTCTTAGTCAAAGACCCATTTCTTCTTTGATAATTTACGAAATGTCTCCCTGCTGCCATCCATCAAGAGTCAAGTACACTGAAGGAACTGAAACGTTGACTTAAACACCTCTCAGCCTAACTCTAAGCATTTGAGACATTTCTAAACTCAATTCATCATGTTTGTGTGACAGCTTGCTTTACTGTTAATCATCTAATCATAAATGTAAGGAAGCTGCTTAGCCACCTTTTTATTATTTACACTTCTGCTCCATTACCAATCTAGAGCCCTAAGCCATGTACTGATTCTCATCTGCTGTTTATCAATACAACATCATTTATAAAAAGAGTTTGTCTTATTAAAAAAACATTTTGTATTTGTTATGTGCACAACTTAATGGGCACCTATCATGCAAAATGTACATCTTTTATACATGAGTGTCCCCGGTGTGTCAGGGAACTCACCAAGTGTCAGAAAATACAACCCTCTCTCTTTTCCTCTATACCCACATCTCTAAAAAAGGGGCTGTAACGGATCTGATACAGACTGATCCAGATTTGAATTATTTTCTATGTCACAAAAGGGGTGCTTAGTGGTCAATTCTCCACCTATCAGGGGAATGCGAGGTTGGGCCACGGCCGGCCATTGCCACTTGAAAGTGCTGGAGACGCTGTAGAACATATGCCAGGCCTGTAAGTGGCGCTGTAGTCTGCCACAAAAGCAGTGAAGAAGACTTCCCGTGCATGGTTGCCATGGTTGCCCTTCTGTTTATTCTCCGCTGTGGCTCTTTTTCTCCCTCCTCGAGGCAAGCGTTTGCGCCTCCTGCTTTAAAACAAATGAATAATGACTCTATATAATCATAATCCTTCATGCCGATCTAGATCCCTCCGCTTCGCGTCGGGCTCCTGATCAGCCTGTCGTGTTCTTTTCCCCATAATGACCGCGTCGCTGCACATTATCCCGCTTATTACATGGCCACATTCTCAACAAAGTAACGATATGACTCCCAATATTAATTGAAATGCTTTTATGGATTTAGAAAATGATTTTATTGATTTAAAAAATAGTTGTATGTATTGATTTAAATTGACATGCATCCGCTAAGAGAAATAGTCCGTTGTTACTGTTTGAACTAACGTAGCAACGGCAGGAACTGCTTCGATAGTGTTTTTGAGGAGCTTTTTGATTACAGATTTGAAAACATCGTTGCTTGCTTTAAAAGTAGCACAATTCATTATGTCAAACCTTGGAAAGTATCTAGATATCCCTGCCCTAATGCCAAAGGAACTGCACACTGAATATGTGTCGCAGTTTGATGTCTATGTCTGGACCGCTGCGTAAAAAGGAGGGTTTCTGCCCCATTACTTCTCTTCTTACTTCTATAAGAATAAAACACGGAGGACAGAGATCTCTTTTTGTCCCCCTCTTCTGACAGCCCAGCAGCTGATCTCAAAGCAGGCTCCCCTCTCCTGCAGGGGGGCGTGGTCAGCTGCAGCTCACAGAATCAGCCCCCTGCAAAAACAGCACTGGAAAGAGCAAATAGAGCGAAATGAGGCATTTGGCTAAAATGCAGGATCTTTTTGGTATTTTGAAAAAAAACACTATATTAATATACTTTATACTGTATAGGTCTGGCCCTACAATATATTGTTCAAATATAGCATGATATGTCCCCTTTAATAATTCTCTGCTGCTTTTCTGGATTGTGCTTGCTTTCTGCTGCGTGTCAAGTGAATTGGTGGGTGCAGATGTATCTATCCTACATCACTATAGGCTGTTCCTTTTAATGGCTAAAAACACTCTGTTGGAGCACATAGTGCCCACGGTCTCAATATCATCTTTGAACTTAAACCATATTCACATAATCATCCGTTCTGTGAGAGTTGGCAGATTGAAGTAATATATTGTGTGTCCTACAGTAGAGAGCCACATTCATTATATCACTGACTCTATGATGTGAGAGCATGTTTAATATATAGATTGAGATGACAGACGGTTCCAAAAGGCCCTTGAGATGACCTTGTTCTTTATTAAAGGGTAGTGTAACAATGATAATACATGTGATACTTTAATGGTTTTCCCTTATTAAAATCCCGCTCAAAATACATGAAAACCTCAGAGCAACTGTGTGGCCGTGGACTTAGAAAATGCATGGGTGGCATGTCAGTGGTTTGATCACAAATATATCTTAATAATTTATCTCTCAATTGAAATGGTGGGTATTGGAATGATTTTTAAAAGAGAAGAAATAAATGTCTCAAGTTGTATTTAGTTTGAGAGGCTACAGTATATTGTATCCCATACATCTTTCACATAGCAACACACATTTAAAAAATCCTTTAAATAACAATCAACAGGCTAAATTCTTATTTATTAAATACTTTTGAACATAGCCTTTTCTTTTATAAGTATTTTTCAGTTTAGTTTACAAAGCCCCAGCTTGTCAGTGTCTTCTCCTTAACATTTAGTTCCCAGGGTATTATTGCACTGATAATTGAGAGCAAACACTCTCAAATACACTATTGGTGTAGAGTTACATTTTTGCTTTAACCAGAGACTGAGTGGAGAACCCCCAGGCATGCCCCTCAGTAGAGGGGCTCAGTTTGAGAGCCTAGTGGAGGTTCAGTAAGGATAGGGGCTCAGACCTCAGACTCCAGGCTGGATACCCTGCCCCAGGGCTTTGGCACATAGGGACTGTTGACTCTGCGCCCCACCAACACCTGCCTCCGCTCTCTGCTCCCAGAGCCTGGGGTTTCCCTCTTCCCTGAACCATCGTAGGGCCCAAACATATTGTTGTGGTAAACCACCTGCCTGTCGCTCATACGAGGCATCATTGCTGCGTTATCTGGGCAGTGACTTGTACAGGGAAACAAGTGACACATGTCCTTGGAACTGTCATAGAACTGGGGCGGTCCCTGGGCAAGTGGCCCTACATACACCGGTAAGTCTGTGTACGAGTTCAGGTAGGTGGAGTAGTGTCTGTGCACCACTGTGGAGGAGGAGCGGCGCAGGGCAGCGGCATTCTGCAGGATGGCTTCCCTGTAAGAGGGCAGCCGGGTGGACTCACAGTACTTGAGCTTCTGCTTGTAGGGGTAGGATCCCATATGTGCCGGGTCCAAGTAAGCAGGCTCAGCAGCCAAGGGGTAGCAGGACAGGTTGTGCCCCAGACTGCCATATAGCTTGTGGGGCTTTGGGTTGGCCACTACCACCCGAGGAAAAAGGTCAGGCATGTCTACACGGGCGGAGGATGCAGATGTTGAGGGCTTTGTTTCATCTACCTGATGGATCCTGTCATTGCCCCATGTTGCTTTGAGGAACGAGGCGCGACGGTTGAGTTTGTCCTTCCCCAGGAGTGGTACGTCTTCCATTTCAGGCTCCAGATAGGACTTCATACAGGAGTTGCAACTTTTGCTGGTGCCTGGATAATGTCCCGCAGTGCAGCCAGTGGCAGCACCCACAGGGGCATGGTTGTTAAGGAGGTGATTGGCCCTCAACTCAGCAAGGCAGGACCGAGGTTCATCGTAGTCAACTCTGGCTCTGGGATCTGCAGCATCAAACACATAGCTATGGGTCCGCCTCTTCCGGCTCACACAGTCAGGGGGGTAGCTGAACTTCCTCCTCAGTGGTCCTCTATCTACGTAGATATCGGGCACCTGGAACTCTCTGTAAGGAACAAAAGGTGACGTGGGGTGCCGGGCCGGGTTTTCCACATACAGCCTGCTGCTGTGGTGGGGGTTAGAAGTACCAGGGGTAACAGGGTCCCGAATGGCGATGTGAGGACTGCTGAGGCTGGAGATGGGCAGAGTCCTCTCTAAGACATGCTGACTGTTGCGGCTGGGAAGCGTATATCGCAGCAGGGTGGGTCGGCTCACCATCCTGGGCTTCTCCAGGAGTGGCTGGGTGGAGGAGTCCCCATAATGAATTGGAAACGTGGGTGTGAGGGCTCTCTGAGGGTATTGTGAGTGGTTGTCTGAGATGCTGGAGATATACGGCAGACGACAATGAGCCATGTCTGTGGTTGTAACTCTAGGTGGCAGGCCAACCCGCACATTGTCGCCCCCCCGCCTGCTCCAGTGCTCTATTGTTTTGGTGGCATTATCTAGAGAGTTCTCCACTCTGGCAGAGGACACCATGTCCTTGGCTGTCTTCAGCATTTTTAGCATATTGGCTTGTGTATAGTTGGTAGTGACGTCCGGAGTCTGTAAGCTCCCATTGTGGTCAGTATGCTCTACTCCACTGAAGCAGCTGTAGATACCCTGTAAAGTAACACATGGTGAAATTATTATCTTAAAGAGGAATATGCTATCATATTTGTATTGTTCTAGTGTGACATTTTTGACATACTTTAATGTTCAAAGAGTGCCTAATTTTTCTCATACTGCCTGTGTTGCAGCACCACTTTTCACCCTCTGTCGTGAAAAGAGCCCAGTGTGCTCTGATTGGTCAGTTGGAACGCAATCGAAGCGCAGGTGTTAAATAGTGATGTCATTATGTTGCAGAAGAAAACAAAGGACTCCGAGGTGTTTCAGAAAGGGGTGGGGGGAGTGTGTAGGAGAGAAATTCCCCCTGGAGTGAACTTTAGGATTTTAACATTTGCAGATAATTTGCACGAACAAAAACCTATAGAAAACACTACAGAAAAAGGAAAACCACAAAAAGCATAAAAGGGTCTCTTTAAAGCCAAATCAGATGCCAGAGTTCACCAACAATCTACAAAACTCTCAAAAGGCTTTCAATCATGTTTTGCTACACGCACAGTGACCTTTTTATTGAAGTTTCAGAAAAACAGCTGTTCCTAACAAGTGACTAAAAAAACTACTGAATGTCATCACGACAACACGAGTACACATTTAGATTAGCCGTGGTAATGAGCAGCCATGCGACTGTGTTGTAGTTTGTTTATAGCTTTTTATATCTGCCGATTTTACACTGAAAAAAATCACAAAGTGGTGTTAATATAGGGATATTATCAGGGGTGCACATAACTTTTTTGCCCTGGTTCTCAAAGGAGCACCTGGAGATGTTGCTTGGTGCTCATCCTTAAAATTAAATAAACCGTAACTTTTGAGGGGGTCTTTATTTGCCAGACACACGACACTGAACACACATGCAGAGGTGAACACAGAACACACATGCAGAGGTGAACACAAGACAACATTAGCACGAGCAGTAATCCTACAAGCTGTCATCACTCCCTCCAGACTGTTCTCCTCACTGTCTTCCTCTCTGTCAGACATGGTAGCTGATGATGTAGGCCTACTACTTCTTTCTCTCTGGTTGAGTCTGCGATTAGCTGCTTGCATCCACAAGTCAACAGCTGGTTTTGGGTCGAAAGTCTCTGTTGTCATCTTAGACAAGTGGATGTAATCAAATAAGTATGTGAACATAACCAATAACCTACCATAGCCAATAACAAATGAATGTAACTTATTTTATTTGTGTTGTTCATTCATATCTTATTTTACCTTAACATTTATTTATTTATGCATTTATTTTATCTCTCCAGTTTGAAAGGATATTTTTGGTTACTGTCCTATAGTATACATTGGAATGATTTCAAACCTGTTTATCCCAATAATTATAAAGGAGTGCCTTGGAAATATGTGTTTACATAAATTGTGACCAAACCGTTTGAACTTAGACTAAAGTGAACTATCTAAACACTCAGAGTCCTTTACCTCACTGAGCTGTAGTTATCAGTCTGACTGGAGAGGACTCTCCCTCCACATTATTGTAGAAACATCTTCTTCTTATATCCGTTAGAGCAGCTAGCACCAGATTCTAATAACAACAGCGCCGGAACCGGTGCACCCTCCCTCTCTCCCTCGCTCACTGGCTTTGGCTGTGAGCTGCGGGTGCCAGATAAGCCAACATCCCCCATTTTCATCACTTACAGCGCCCATCGTACAGGGCAAATGAAACGTGTAACCGGGGTGAAAAGGGTGTTACATTTACTTAATTATGAATATTGTTACATCAAGGCCGAAAATTAGGATGAGCCCCAACGGTCAAAAATGTTTTTTTCCCTCCTAGAACTACCAGCGCAGCGCCTCCCCAGATCTGGCGCCCTAGGCGAACATCTAGCCAGTGCTACGGGCCGGCCCTGAGTTCATATGCAACTCGCAAATATCTTTTTTTTTTTTCTCTCTCTCTCTCTCTCTCTCTCTCTCTCTCTCTCTCTCTCTCTCTCTCTCTCTCTCTCTCTCTCTCTCTCTCTCTCTCTCTCTCTCTCTCTCTCTCTCTCAATGTTGGTACACAAATGCGCTTTGTTTCAAATGACCCGGTGCTCTTTTTTTGGCGGAGGTGCGCATGCGCACCTGCGCACCAGTTATGTGCAGCCCTGGATATTATCCTACTGAACAAAAAGTGTTACGTATCATAAAGGTGTGTTTGCCACAGCGCTTATTTTTTTTGTCAAGGGACCCCTTGCGATTCTAACTTCCGTGTCACTGCACAACTCTATTGTATGAAGATAATGAGGGCATTACATAATCTGTAAGAATGACTTACTCTGCTGATAGCTAAAAGGAAGTCCAGGCGCTCTGATTCGCGGACTGAATGTCGTAGTTTCCAGTAGAGCAGATGTTCCCAGGAGAAAACCAGCAGGCTCAGGCCCATGGCCACAAGCAGCATGTAGAAGACCCCCGCCATGTTGTCAATGTCCAGCTTGCTGCTCATCACCTCTTTCTTCTCATTACGGCAGATGCCTGTGAGCCAGACGGTCTGCAGCTTCTGAGTGTCGCCTGTGAGTGAGGAGCACAGTCTTATGTCATGGGATAATTAAATCCTTTAAAAAATAAACAGCACCCAACATTCAACTGGATGAGGTTTTACAGTTGTTCTGCTTGATTTAGTGAATCCCAGACCAATCCTCATCACTTTCTTATAATATATATATTTTTAAGGAGACAGCAGTTGTTTGTCCTAAAGCAAAGCAAATAATAGCTGCCCGAAATGTTTCAGCTTGTGATACCTTAAAAGGGACCTATCATGCAAAATGCACTTTTGCACGTCTTTTATACAGTGTGTCAGGGAACTCACCAAGTGTCAGAAAACACAACCCTCTCTCTTTTACTCCTTACCCAAATCTCTAAAAACGGGGCTATATATATATATATATGGGCAACTCTCCGCCTATCAGGGGAATGAGAGGTTGCCGTGGCATGGTAACAGCATGGTAACATGACGCTCGTGCCACGCCCCCCTCCTTTGCAGGGGGGCGTGGTCTGCTGCAGCTCATTTACCACAGAATCAGCCTTTGTGAAGACAGGGCTGGAATAGAGCAAATAGAGCGAAATGAGGCATGGCTAAAATGCATGATAATAATAATAATAATAATCCTTGGGCTGTGCAATTAATCGTATTTTAATTGCGATTACGATTATGGCTTGCGACGATTATGAAAACAGCATAATTGACAAAATACGATTATTTTGCTGGTTGCGCTTTCGCCCCTCCCTAAAAGCCCACTCGGCCACGTGGGAGTGACATGTGTTGTGAGTGTTCAGCGTGAGCGAAGATTTCAGAACAAGAGCAGCAACTCGTTAAAAAGAAGGGTCGCGGGGAGAATGCACTTGAACGCATCAAAGCTTTGGCCGGCGTCACCCCATGTGTCGGGGCGTGGCTGGTGAGCAGTGGGCACTAGTTCGCTGACGTTGTCCGTGTCAACAGGAATGACAGTCCGCACACACACAAGACCGCAATTATGAGTGGGAGGATGATTATTTTTGTATCTATTCCAATTCAAAGTCCATCTGTCTCATCTGCAATGCGAGCGTGGCTTTATCGGAGAAAAGTAATTTAGGAGCGGCATTTCAAAACATTGCACAAACGCTACGAGACGGAATTCCCTCCTAATTCTGAGTGGAATATGTTTTAGCAAAATGTTGGCTATGTTAAGGAGTTTTCAGTAGGTTGTAACAGTGCACTGCAACATATTTGATTTAATTTATTTTGGTCTAATTTATTTGTATTTATCATATTAATATATATTTAGTATGGTTTTGGAAGTGCGCTTCAACATATTTGTTGATCTTGTTTATTGGTAAAATATTATTTGTTTTAAAGTTCAATAAATGGTCAATGAATAATCGTCAAAATAATCGTGATATCAATTATTGACCCAAATAATCGTGATTATGATTTTTGTCATAATCGCACAGCCCTACTTTTTGTTATATATATATATTATGGAATGCTCTTAACATCCCGATAGCAATGAATACATTAAATGCTTTGACAATAAATACATAAAAAAACGTCATCTGTGGAAGCCGTGGTACTGTAAAAAGCACGACCAATCATTTTAGCCGGCCCGGCTAAAATAACTGGATGGCCTACCAGCCTGTCAGCCTTAAATGTGTATGCTGTTCCATGTTTATTGACATACTAGGAAAGGTCAACATATCTGGCAAGTTGCAACATTCTCAATGATATGACATTGCAGCTGAAAGTAATAATTTTAAAGCCTTGAGTAAGGCCTCTCAGTCCAACATGATATGCATTGGGCTGTATTATTAGTCGTGTCTTATGTCGCATAATTCTGCTAAAAGAAACCAGTGATTTGCCCTAGGCTTTGAAATAATTCGCCCAAGGAGTGGCAGAACAAGTGTCACATTTTGAATCACTTCTTGGAACTTAGCGTTGACATGCGCTTATGGGATGTCTCCAATTTGGATGAGTTTTACTATAATAATATTGTTTATCCTTGTAGCCCTGAGTGCTTTGTGAGTGTATGTATATTGGTTTAATGTAAGTTTAGGGTCATTGTCATAAATGTTGCACTGTTTTTATAAATATCTATTCTTATCCATTTATTCAATTTACTAAGTGGTTATACCTCGATTATAGCAGTGCTGGTAATATTCTGTGAAATGTAATAATAATTGCACATCTAAGAATACTTTACCATCAGCCAGGAACTGGAGCAGGGCCAGATCAATTGGTCGTTTCCAGCGTGAGTCCTTCTGCAGGGCGATGCCATAACCAGTGGTGGCAAACACTTTCCCACTGCCAATGGTCACCAGCTTGCAACCCTCATCTTTGCCAGCCATGTAATTCAGCACAGCAGCATCGTAGATAAAGGCATCCAGTTTCCTAGCAGGAAGAGAAAAAATTGTTTTTCTCAAATGGGCATTTTGTAACTGTTTGCACCGCTTTGGCTCGCAGCTCTTCTGTAAATATATTTTTACGAGCGTTGGCTGACACCTACCCTGTTTTGAGGCTGTTCAGGGCATCCTCTACTCCCTTCTGGTTGTATTTGACCATGTGGGAGTGCATCTCGGGGTAGTTACTCCTTATGTTGCGCTCTGTGCTTCCATTTGGGACCGTACCAAAGCGGAACGGAGGGTACTGCTCCTGTGGCTTTTGAAACTGTTGAGAGAGGTAAAATGTCAAAACATATTTTTGAAATCGATTTATAAAAGTTAGATTTTCTATCAGTTAGTAGTAGCGTATGTTACGTGCCGTGTTGTGTTTGTGTGTGTCTCTCTCCCCCTGATTGTCTCCCTCCTGATAGGGCTGTCCCGAATACCATTTTTCGGGCTCCGGATATGCGTTAGTAATCAGCAGCGAATATTCGTTCCGCGTGGGGGGGGGGGGGGTGCATAGTAATCAACAGCGAACCGCTTCGACACGAGTATTTCAATTTATTCACAGCATTCTTTTTGTTATTCTACAGTATTGTTGTTTTATAATTATTTATTAATGTATACAACCCAATTTGTGTTCTTTGGAATTGAAAAGGATATTGCATTGTGTGTGTTACTTTCGTTGCAGTTGTATATGTCTTAAATTAGACCCTCCAGAAAAACGCGATTCTGCGATCGCAGAATTTACCGCATAATCAGCAAAATGACGCAGATTATTAAAAGGCCGCATATTTATCAAAAGGCTGCATAATCCGCATTTTTCCACACAAAGTAAAAAAAAAATAACTCTTGACGTGAAGTGATGATGATGCGCGACGTCATCAGCTCGCGCATCACAGAAGGTAAACAACACCGTAGAGTGAACGTGTGGAGCTCACACGAGAGAAAACACCAAGATGAAAAAATGTAATACATCTCATTTACCGACGAACATTTCTGCTAAAGACCGGGCAAAGCAGTTCCCCGATGTCTGGGGGGAAACTATTCTGCACCCCGTGCAACTGTGTTGGAGCATAAGAGAACATCGACGGTGACGACCCACTTTGATTCATTCAAACATTCGAACATGCTTTCTGCTGCTGCGGACAAGAAAGCCAAACAACTCACGTTCACCGAGGCATCGACCTCCAAAACCCTTTCGAGGGCTACAAGAAACGAGGTGAGAAGCCTACAAAATTGAAGCTGGTCAGATAACGAACGAGTAAATGAAAACAGAATGAGGCGGAGAAGTGTGTGTGTGTGTGTGTGTGTGTGTGTGTGTGTGTGTGTGTGTGTGTGTGTGTGTGTGTGTGTGGTGTGTGTGTGTGTGTGTGTGTGTGTGTGTGTGTGTGTGTGTGTGTGTGTGTGTGTGTGTGTGTGTGTGTGTGTGTGTGTGTGTGTGTGTGTGTGTGTGTGTGTGTGTGTGTGTGTGAGAGAGAGAGAGTGATTCAAATAGCCCAATTGCTTTTACAATAAATACACATTGAATGTGTTTAATTGAATAGTAAAGAGGTTTAACGTTAGTGGCAGGTTGTGTGTGAGAGAGAATAAATAAATAAGACAGCCCAATATTTATTTTTTCCGCACATTTCGCAACTCCCCGCAATTTCACCGCATAAAATCACATAAAACCCCGCATGTTTGATCGCATAATCAAGGATTTTAGCCCGCATAATCAAGGATTTTTGCCCGCGTTTTTCTGGAGGGTCTATTAAGTGTAATTTGGCTTGGCTTCCTATTTTGTATGGACATGCTTTTATTTTGAAGGAGAGTTAGCGCTGTTGACAGGAAGTTGTTGTTGCTATGGAAACAATGTGACAGAGATTAATGGAGAAAAAGTAATATCTACATATAAAGACGGAGAAAGTAAACAATAACGTGTATGGTTAAGTGTTAGAACCCCCCGAAGAGGCACAAGCTCTTACGTTGATATTGGAGATTTCAATAAATAAAAATAATTTAAAAAACGAATATCCGAATAACGAAATTGAAACCCGAATAGTACTCCAACGAATGAATATTCGGATATTCGGGTACAGCCCTACCTCCTGGTGCAGCCTCTCCCTCAGGTGCTCCCAATCCGGAGTAAAGGACGTCCCATTGCTCTTAAAACTAATTTCCCTGCTTCTCGTGGTTTCCTTGCGTCTCTCCATGCTTCCCTGGTGGGAGGGACTAAACGCAGGGAAATGACGCAAGTGAGAGACACGAGAGGTTTCTGAATACTCAAATTTCCCCTCCTCGACTCCTCGGTCCTCTGGTAGTGACCCGGAAATGAATTTCAGCGCGCCATTTTGAAGGACATCTCATTTCTCTAAATTCACACCGAGGATCGAGTGTCGAGGAGGCTCTCTGGAGGAGCTATAACCGAGGAGACACTGATGGTTCCTTCACGGCTCCTCCGTGGATGCATTTCTGGGAACGGTGGAGGCGTGACGCACGGCCAGACTTATCTCAGCCAATGACAGCTCTGCATGCATCCCCTGGATATTATTTTCGAAACTGCTTTCATCGTGTTGCGATGTTTCCAGAGAGAACAGCTGTGAGGTCCATGCAGAAAGCAGAGCAGTGTGTATAATATATATCACTCGGTATAACAGGCCTACTCTCTTTATTTGCTTTAGTTTAGTAGATAACTACAAACAAAGAGTCGATATTTTCCTAAGACCATTTAGTGCTTCACAATAAAATACACAACGGCTGTAGCCTGATTATGCTTTAGGAGCTGTAGGTGTGTGTGGTACAGTGTGTAGGTGTGTGTGTCGTACAGTGTGTAGGTGTGTGTGTGGTACAGTGTGTAGGTGTGTGTGTTGTACAGTACGTAGATGCGGCGGACAGACGGGTCTCAGTTGGTTTGGTGTCCTATGCTTACTTTTAATACTTGTAAATACAACTTTTGGCCCGTAATTTCAATTCCCCATTTTAGCGACCAGAGAGAGGGGGAGGGGGATATATCCAGTCTCTGATTGTGTTACGTTATTATGAGAGTGCTCTCATACTTGTTTGATTCTGAAATTGTATATATTTGTATAAATATATATGTGTGTGTGTGTATATGTCCGCATCTGTAGCCTGTTATTGTCTCATTATACCGCACTGTCAATTAATCAAAGTAAATATATAAGTCGTCATGAACACATCTCTCCATCAGAGGGCTGCTGTGCCTCCTGTCATCATTAATGGACGTCTCTTTAAAATGAGAGGAGGAGAGGAGTTCTCATGTCTCTAACCGCCTGCTGCTTCCCATCCTCTCTCCTCAGTCCTCCGCTCGCAACTCCTGTGGGCGGGACTAAGTATCGAGGATAGGAGTCGAGGAGGGGAGTCGAGGAGGGGACATTTAAGAATTGAGAAACCTCTAAGGATTCCATTTAACCGACCTAAGATGCAGCCTGGGTGTTTCTCAATGTCGAGGAAGGCTCCTCCAGAGCCACTATTTGAAGGATGCTAGGTCATCAAGGCCCGCCGAAGAACTGTTCCAATGTCCAGGATCCTTGGAATTCTACAGAGGCCTGCGTCCTTCGTTGCGGGAAATTTCGAGGCTGCCTGTTCCACCATTCCTCGTTTTCCGAGGTTAGGAAGGATTCTTGCCTCGCTTCTGAAGGACCTGACTCGGAAGGCATGTCCTACGAAGGAAGCGTCCTCGACATTGAGAAACACCCTCTCTCTCTCCTTCTCCTCTGGGCTGCATGTGTGCAACATGTGTGGTGGAGTGTCGTGTCTCTGTGTGAGGCCTACTAGTTTAACCTGTATTTTGTTGATTGTTAGGAGATGTGCTCCAGTGTATCTTTGTGTATTGTTTTACTTTAGTCACTTTCTTTTAGGAGAAAGTTGTTCTTAGTTTACCTTAAGTTTGCTTTTCAAATTGGCTGGTGAGCCCTCTTTTTCTTTTATTAATTAAAAGACCATCTTGTGGCTTCACAAATCAGTTTTCTCTCCTTTTTTATTTTATATTTTGTTACCTCCCTTTGGTACCCCTAGTCCAGGAGGGAACGTAACAAATGGAGGCTCGTCCGAGATGTTTGAGACAAGGAGTGAGTAATTGATTGTTTGTTGTATAGTGTTAATATTGTGTTTAGTGGTGAGTAGTAGTGTGTAGAGGTGCGGCATTGGCTGACGTCTCTTGCTGTTGAACAGCTTCCTCAGTTTAGACAGGGGAGTGTCTAGCTGGGCTGAATCAGTCCTTCCTTCAGGCACTCATTTATTATTTTGCCTTTTTTATTTTTGGGGTGAACCTGGGTGGGGATTTAATCCTTGTTGGGGGCAGGCGTTTCAGGGTTTCGGCCGCTGCTGTGTGGCTTTTTTAAAGTTGCCTCGAGCTCGGCACGCTCCAGAAGATAGGTAGGTAAGTTTGTGGTAGGTAAAATCTGGGGAAGCTTGTTATTTGAAAGAGTCAATGCTTGTGTAACATCAGATATATTTGATATAGAATATATATTTGCCTATTGTTGAGTGAGGTGGTTTAATTATATCTATATATGAGTAGTTGCAAGTATGCTATCCGTGGTTAGCTGTAAGTCTATGGTGGTAGACTAGTACAGTAGTGTGAGTCTTGAAAATTAGTGTAGTGTGTTTAGTATGGCCTCCCTTGTGTGGAGTGAGTTCTCTCATACTGGTTCTAAATTAGAGGCCAAGTTGAAAGTGAGGTTACCACCACAGAATCACTCACATTTCTTGGCACTCACATAAGCAATAATCTCAAATGGAAGACCAACACAGACCACATCTACAAAAAAGCCAACCAAAGGTTATTCTTTCTGCGGCAGCTCAAGAAATACAGAGTGAGGAAACATCTCCTAATCCAGTTCTACACAGCCATCATCCAAAGCATCCTCACATCATCCATCACAGTCTGGTACAGCAGTCAGACAACCTCTCCCGGAATAAACTTCAACGTATCGTCAATAAAGCATCAAAAATCACCTGCAGTCCCCTTCCATCACTCGAATCACTTCACCACCAATGAACTGTCACAAGGGCAAAGAAAATCATTTCTGACCCCTCCCACCCAGCTCACCATGTCTTCCAACTTCTGCCCTCAGAGAGGCGCTACAGGTCACTGTCCACCAAAACCGCCCGCTTCAAAAACAGCTTCTTCCCCTTTGCAATACGGACAATAAATGGACTCTAAATAACCCCAATGAACAATCACAATCAATCACACCTTGAACTTTATGTATATATGTCATGATGTATGTATTTGCCCTGTGCTGTGTGTTGTACTTTTTATTGTCTGTTTATTGTATGTTGAATTGTATGGAACAAGCTGTAATACTCTGCACTGAACACGAATTCCAACAGCCTGGCTGTGTGGTCAACACACTCTCACTCCATAATCGTCCAGGAGCGACGTTTGGTCAGTGTCCGTGGCGTGCAGTTGTGACGCTCCTAGGCTCCTTCAGCTTCATAAAGGGACGCAAATAGCTTTCAACTGATTGCAATGTATTCCCATCTGCGGCAGGATTTGACGCTCATGGAAGCACGGCATTCGTTTGTGTCGGCTGCCCTTAAAGGCAATGTGAGCGTCCATTCCCATTGGATAACGGAGAATTGTACACCCGGAAGTAAGTATTCCCCTTACTGTCGATTGATTTTACAGTGATATCTGCACTACTCATCGACTGACCAAACATCGCTCCTGGACGATTATGGAGTGAGAGTGTGTTGGTGTGGTCATTAAAGATTCTTAAAGATTCTTAAAAGGTTAGCTCGTTTACAGTGGGAGAAGGACGAGCGTGCGCGAGAGTTTCAGCTCAGGAGGGAGCTGGAGATTAGAAAGTTGGATTCAGACACAGCTTTTAGGATGCATCAGCTAGAGCTGCAGACAAGTTCAGTTGGTACCTCTTTGGGTCCACAACCATTGTCAGGTTCTGCTGCTGTTTTTGATATTGGTAGGAACATTCAGCTGGTCCCTGTTTTTCGTGAGTCTGAAGTGGAGACCTACTTTGGTGCATTTGAGCGCATTGCTGCTGCTCTGCGCTGCCAGAAGATGTGTGGGCCAAACTCCTGGCCAGACTTATGTGGACTTCGCGAGGGAGAAGAAAATCCTCTTTGACAGGTGGTGTAGAGCTTGTAAAGCTGATAATAATTCCTTACATTTATTATAGTGCTTTTCCAGTGCTCAAAGCGCTTTACAGATATACATTACACATATTTTTTATACATGCAATGGTCACTGTGGACAATACCCACAGGAGCAAGTTCAGGTGAAGTGTCTTGCCCAAGGACACAACGGCTTTACAGACGCAGCAGCGGCGGGTTTCACCCCTTGATCTGATGATCATTGCACAGCGCACTGCGCCACACCGTCCATCTTCACGCCTCGAAGTCATCGAGGCGCTTTTACAAGTACACATTAGTATCATACATGTACTGTGGACAATACCCACAGGAGCAAATCCGGGTGAAGTGTCTTGCCCAAGGACACAACGGCTTTGGGCAATGACCTTACCTCAATGTGTGAGCTAATGATGTTGGAGGAGTTTAAAAACTGTGTACCCGAGCGTACTGTAGTTTATTTTAATGAGCAAAAAGTAACTACCCTTCAGCAGGCTGCCACTCTGGCAGATGAGTTTTTTCTCAGCGTGATCATAGAGCTCCTGACATATACGTCCCCTGTGCCAGTTTTCCGGTGTCAGGTCCTAAGCTACAAAAGCCTTGTTTTTTTTGTCATAACCCTGGTCATTTGATAGCAGACTGTGCAGCTTGGAAGCGAAAGCAGGATGCCACTATGGCGGATGAGGGAGGGATTGTGCTATCACACAGTGGTGATTTGGCTCAGAGCAATTCTCCTCATCGTGTTTCTTTCCCGGAAAGCTCGTAACAGGCGTGCCACACATGCTCATTCTGTTTCTCCTCCAGAGAGAGATTAAAGGCTTCTCAATTTTCTAATTTCCCCTCCTCGACTCCTATCCTCATGACTTAGTCCCGCCCACAGGAGATGCGAGCGGAGGAGTCGAGGAGGGGAACCAAGGAGAGAGGAGTGGAAGCAGCAGGCGGTTAGAGAAATGATAACTCCTCTCCTCTGAGCGGTCATTTTAAAGAGACGTCCATTAATGATGACAGGAGGCACAGCAGCCCTCTGTCTGATGGACAGATGTGTTCATGACGACTTATATATTTACTTTTAATTAATTCACAATGCGGTATAATGAGACAATAACAGGCTACAGATGCGGACATATACACACACACATATATTTATATAAATATACAATTTCAGAATCAAACAAGTATGAGAGCACTCTCATAATAACGTAACACAATCAGAGACTGGATATATGGCAGAGTCTAGTGGCAGAGTGTGAAGCTTGGAAGCAGCAGGTGGCAGCTTCAGAATCAGAATCAGAATTACTTTATTTCATATGTTAATTATGTGACATGCATTTTTTTTTTTAAAGTACTAAGTTATGATATAATTAGAAAAATATATATAATAAAAAATATAAAGTTACATAATTAAAAAAAGTACACATCCTGTAACAGTTCTTAGGATTTAACATCCAGGTATATATTACACAGTTAAAACGGCATTTATATATTGCACATATTGACTTCCAAGCAGTCTATGATAAAACCAAAAGACCAGAACCCAGTTGCAATGTGACAGAGTGGTGATTAAGTTCTGCGTCCGTCTGTGGGAGTGCTGTGGATGTGGTTGTTCCCGTCTCTGAAGCTGTGGGTGTGGACCTGGCTCAGAGCGGTGTAGATGTGTGTTCAGTGAGTGATGCAGATGCACAGCTGATATAAAGGGACACCTAGTGGTTAAAGCACGTTATTGAATTTCATTATTTTTATTATTAGATATTAATAGGATCCCTATAAAGTATATTCATTACTCGTTATTCTCGACTAATAGTTCATTAAAGACTGTATATAATGACTATTTTGCACATCCCTTTCAAGATTTTCTAAGGTTTACATATCATATACACAACTACGGTGTAGTTATGCAATGAATGAAAAACTTGGGTCGCAGGTTCCTCAACAGTGCATTACAAGACATCTATCAATATGGGTGTATACCTCCAGCAATGTTAACTATGTTGAAGCACTTATTTTAACTGATATTATACATATGTATTGTACTCTTATAAGATGTATGTAGATAGTATTAGAAAGGTGCAGAATATGACATTTCCCAACGTGCATTGTGGCTAAACCATCCAATCACCGAGCTGAGGATCTTGCCTACGTCTGTTTCCGGTATTTGTCTATGATGATGTGATGTGTGGGAAAATAACGTATCTATGCCACAATTTTAGATGCAGATTTTGTTAAACTAATACGTTTGCGCTGTGGACCAACACTATACATTGACTGGGAAGAGGGTAGCAATAAAGATAACACCATTAAACAGTTACACAACATAACAGAAATAATATCGATAGCAGCGTCCCTAGCAACCACCTTGGTGACAATGAAAACGTTGTATGGACACAATTTCCTGAAGTAATCTTCGTAATAACTAGCAAACTAAAGATCATGTACATCCACTGCACACATAATCTGAAATAACAACTCATATTTCTCACATCAAATGACATCAAATGGCCAAACTAACCTTAAAATAGGCATTTTCCGCCGAGAATAAAACAAAGGTCGGCCATGAATGGTGAAAAATAAGTAGGGATCCTACAATTTTTGGAGGCGTATTTGTAGAAATACTACGTCCCAAGTTGTGGACCAACATAGTTATTACACGTTTAGATGTGAGACTGGGTTAGATAGGAGGGAGCCTCGTTGAGCTGCGACTGTCGCTCCACGGAGTTCACTCCATCACGGAGGGGTAGTGTGTAGGGTGTGGTTTGGGATTGGGCCTCTCTCTCCTTCTCCTCTGGGCTGCATGTGTGCAGCATGTGTGGTGTCGTGTCGTGTCTCTGTGTGAGGCCTACTAGTTTAACCTGTATTTTGTTGATTGTTAGGATATGTGCTCCAGTGTATCTTTGTGTATTGTTTTACTTTAGTCACTTTCTTTTAGGAGAAAGTTGTTCTTAGTTTACCTTTTAAAGTGGACCTATTATGCTATATTGGAAAAATATATTGTAGGGCCATACCTATACAAAACATGTCTGTGAAGTTTTTTGCTTAAAATACCAAACAGAACCCCCATTGTAGCCATGCTTCATACTGCTCATACCCCTCTTTTGCTTCCCTGTTAGAGAAACGCGGATTTTGGGTCATTAGCTTGAAGAAAAAAAAGAGGCGGCGGAGCTAATGCCTGATCAGAATTCTACCAGAGATAAAGTTAAATTCTGCTGTGATAAAACGCCATCCTGTTCCAAACCACATCAAAGATTATTTCTGAAACAGTATGGAGCTCAAATGCTTTTTCTCTTGCGGGTTTATCACAAGGTGAGTTCCTTTTTTTATTTCCTGCTTTTTAAACATGTGCTCTTTAGTACAGGTTAGCTCTGAGTGTTAGGGAGGCTTGCTAATGTAAACAAAGACGAGATTACGTCCAAAACACGTCAGGCATTGTTTCTGATAGCAACTTTGTGTTTTTTCTCTCGCCCGGTTATTTTATATTTTGTCACTTCCCTTTGGTACCCCTAGTCCAGGAGGGAACATAACAGAGTACAAAAGCTTGGATGAAAACCTTTAGAATACATTAATATAATGACAGCCACCACCTAAGAAATGTGGTGATGTCAGCCTCAACTCCCAAGTGCTTTGTGCTAGTTATCCTGCTGGCCTTTTGCTCTACTACACATCAAACTGTACAATTCAAAGACGAGCAGACATTCAAATATCCTTGTCTGCTGTAAGAAATGAACTCTTGTTCTTTTGCTTTTGGCAGTGCTATGTGCATTTAAGTAGGTGTGAGGAGGCAAGTGAGAGAGTGAAAATGCAATTGTGAAAATTGTACTTTTTCATTAACCTTATGCAAATATGTTCTCAGTACAGTAGCAGAGCGAGAATTTGAGTTAAGTTTGTGGATGAGAATAGGGGTAATATCGTCTAGACATCAACCCAACATCTTCTGCATTCTGACATTAAACCTTAAGCAATCTCAGAGTTTTTTCTGAAGTCTGACTTTAATCTCAGATCTAGAAAAACATATCACTTTTGCTCAGATCTAATCCTCTCCAATAGATTGTGTTTATAGTGCAAAAAGGGATACAAACCTTGTACAACCCAATATACCCTACGACCTCCCGCTAAAAGATGATGTAGTGCTACAACAACTTCCTGACCTTGACGTTTATTAGGAACGTCTAATTATTTGCAAGACCATTCTGCATTTACTCTGAACAACTTAAACATTGCTTGTACTATTCTTTTCAATGACAACATGAAACACTTTTGGCATACACCTTATTGTACTACACAGGACAGAGATGTGGTATGGTGGGCACAAATGGAGGGTCGAAGGAGGTTGGGCAATGTCAGAGTTAACATGATATGTTACCCCATCACAAGGACGTATAAGTAAAGTGTCTCTCCGGTAGGGATGAGGTCTTAACACAGCACACTCTCCTTAGAGTCTCTATGCTAGTCCTCATCACTCCCCTCTCTGATACAAGGTCATTCTCTGTGGCTTCATCTTGTACTTAATTTACATTTACTTAACCTGAAGGGTGCTGCACAGCTGGACAAACAGCAGTACAACCCTGCATCCCCTCCATGCTGGTATGCAGAATACTGTTAAAAAATTGATGGAATCGCTGTTGAAATGGCTCTATTTCTTTGTCTGCACACAGCGATGTTAATGTATAATGAGAAGAGAATGACTGCCAGAATCGTAATGAGCAATGGACAGCTTGCTCTTTTCCTCAAATGCCTCTTTAATCCATTCAGTTGCCTGTGAGCAAAGTTTCTAGAAACCATTTCTTATGCTGGAGGTTTAGCATAGATTTACTTGTCAATACTCTTATAAAACACATCCTCAGGCGAGACGAATATGCATAAGATAATACCAAAGAATTGTAATAACCATCTGCCCGGAAAATCCACTTGTGTAATACATTTCATTTTACAGAAAACCCCATACAAAGAACCCGGGGATGTAATTCAATTTCACCACTTACTCTACGAACCCTTTTATGTTTTACGGGGAAAGGAAAAGTCATAGCCATGACATTGACACTTCTGGATTTTTGCCTTTCATAGCTGTATCTCACACTGTTTACACACCCACAATAGACCACTTTGTGTTTTTCCTAAGCTGTAGATCAAACACAACATCACGCCTGATAACACACACACACACACACACACACACACACACACACACGCACGCACGCACGCACGCACGCGCGCACAGCTCTGTCATTGGCAATGACAGAGCTCTGTACCTTTTTGTCACTGAGTCCGGAGACCGTGTCGATGTATTGCTCCTGGATCATGAAGGCTGCCAGGTTGGCTGTGTAGGAAGCCAGGAAGATGACAGCGAAGAAGGCCCAAACCAGGACCATGATCTTACTAGTGGTGCCCTTTGGATTCTCAATGGGGACCGAGTTGTTGAAAACGATTCCCCACAGCAGCCACACAGACTTCCCAATAGTGAAGGTGGGACCTCCGGGATCTAAACAGGACGAAGTAGAGTAGACAGTATCAGTCTATACATGGTGAACAATGCTGGAGGAAATGCACTCGTCTATTTACAATGGTCAAGATCAGAATGGTCCCTATAATGTTTTTATACTTCCGCCTTTGTGTAAAACTTTAGTCAACTAAAAAAAACTAAATTAGTTAAGGTTGGGGGCTACTGCGGTTGAACTAGCTCAGCCTGTAAGGACTTGGTTTAGCAACTTAAGGGTTGCCTGTTTGAAGTTGTGATCGGAAAATACACAGTGCTGTCTGGTAGCTGGAGAAGTGCCAGTTCACCTCCTGCCATTGAGCAAGGCATCACACTCCAGACTGCTCCCGGGCGCAGAAACAATAGCAGCACCTTCTCTCTGACACCTCTCCATTAGTGTATGTCTATAGGTCCTGTTTGTCTTAATACAAAGACAGCTAAATAAAAACACGCAAAACGTCCTAAAATACATCAAACGGAGGTGAGTAACCATGGCATGAGTTTAGTCCCTATCCTAGCCTTTCTTTATCCATTATAAGAAGCTTTATAGACCACATGGCTTCGAAATGAAACCGCAGTCAATTTGCCGGGCATTGATCCAATATGTGGCCACTGTAAAGAGGCTTGGATTTCACATACTCTCCGAATTCCCTCAAAACCTTCAAAACTTTACTATCTGTGATCTTTATATGTGGAATTTCAGGGATAACGATATTGAAATAAATTAATTCAAGCACATACAAAAATAATTCCATATCGTCTGCAGTATGACAAAGGTGAATTTAAAAACAAACAATAGTGTGGCAAGGAGATACTCCATCTAATGTTTGGCTCTATTTCATGTGCATACAAATGGCAAATGTAATTTAGTTTGCAGAGGAAAAAAGAGACTCGGCACACTGATTGATTTGCAGCCTAAAGGCTGTTTGTGCTGATCTGAATCTGTCAATCTGTTCAAGTTCAACAACAACAGAGAGCCAAGACTTACCTTTAGCAGTGACCAGGCTGCGGTTGTATCCAACTGGACTGCAGTATTCAAATATGAAGACTGTGATGGCCACAACAGTGAGACACATGACGAACATCATCACCCACACAGCTGGACTGTATGGTTCTTTAGGGGAAGAGGACATAGGACACAGTCAGACAGAAGAAAGAGTTCACAGAAACACTCAACCTTCAAAGCTCATCTGTTGCAAACTGGCAAACAATGACAAATTATTATCATCAAACTATCATACATTTTGTCATATAGGAATTGCAAGCAGCTGCATTCCATCCCACTAATACAAGTCCAATAACACTAATTAGTTAGTAATGCATATTGTATTCATGTTGTGAGGGTACATAATGTGACATTATTAATTTATCAGTTGAACAACTGTAATGAGCTAAGAAGGCCAATTTTCATCTGTTGACCCTGGCCAGAAATGATTACACTGCACCCTAATAATGTATTTTATTATATAAGGAATACAAAAAATAAACATTAAACACAAACACATACAGTTTAATATAAAAATAAATAACCAGTTATGAAATATTTCAAAAATTAAACATGCCTTCAAGACATATTACTGATTATTACAATTATAAAAAGTAAGTTGAGTTAAACTGTGACTGTTTCAAGCAAAGAGATACATACCCACATATGTATTCATTACCACAGACAAGTAGGAGTCTCTCACCTAAAAAGGCAGATGGTGAGACAGTCCCATTACTTCGGGCCACCATCACACTGATCCCCGTCTCCACAAAGGGCACTGAGAAGTCTATAATCTCTGAGCGCTCTTCGTTTATGGTCAACGAGCCAATGGCCATGTCGGCCCGCTTGTAGAATACCTGTCGTGGAGGGGAAGACAATGGAGATATTTCTTTAGGTGAGATGAGAGTGGCAAAACAGTGGATGTTTTTGTGGCATTATCATAAATTGGACCCAGTGTAACAGCATCTGACAATATACTGCTGACCTTTTAGACAAATCTCATCCATCAGTGAAGTCAAAACCCTCGGCCTCTGTCCCTGAGGGTGATGTACTGTCTGGTTCTTCCAGCAGCCACACTGGCACTACTCCAGGGGTACTCAAATACAAATCTTAAAGGTCCAAACTATTTTTAATAAGACAAAGGTCAGTTTATTACGGTCATTCAAACTTTTAAACAATTGCAACAAGATTCTTAACACGAGGTTGCAAAAACAAAAATAATCTGTATGCAGCAGTTTTCATTGTTATTGTGTCTGTGCTCGACCCCTCAGAGTCGCAGTGTGCTGCACAGTTATGAATAAAGGCAGCTGCACCCTCTTTCATTCAGCATTCCCATTATTGCTTTATAAATGTCTTGCCCCCTTGTGTGTCCACTGAGGTTCGTCAGGCCCAACACATCTTCAACAAACTCCCCCTTTGCCTCATCATAACAACTCACAAACACCAGCAACTGAGCATTGTCAGTGGTGTCAGCACTCATCCACAGCTAAGGAAATTCACTGTGCGTTTTTTTATTCCATCACAAAGCTGATTAATCAAATCACCAGCCAGTATTTATGTTCTTCTGGTTGCTGTGGAATCTGAGAGAGGATTTGCTTGATTTGACCTGTTATTTCCTCTTTTTGTTTGCCTTCAACATGGTCTCCATCACTTCAGGCATGCATTCTTTTATACTTCAGTTATTATCCAGTGGAAAGTCCTTACCTACTGGCCTAGTTCAATCAAGTGGTTACTTTTTTTTGCCTGGGCAGTGAAGTTTTACACACCGTCTTATTTGACTTTCTCAGGACTTAAAACTGTTTTTTGGGGGCAGACCCCCACAAAGAAAAAAATATATTTACACACGTAAGGTCATCATCTTAATAGTTTTGTATGCTCATCCGTGAGCAGAGCATCACGTTGACATGTCTATTACAGCTGAATGCGGCGATTACCATTTTGTTCAGCAAAACGCCTCACAAAATTAGTAAGATTCAAAGCTTTAGTGCGTTTGGATTCAATGCTGAGTACAGCCAAACTTGACAGTCTCTTCTCTGTCGTTGTAGACCGCAAATACCTCATTCCTTCAGTACTTGGGTCCGAATGCTTCTCGTTTTGCGCCGTCCCGTTCAAATTAAATCGCCGCCAATCATATTTCAACGCTCGCGCCAGGGCCGGGGGAGGGGCTACAAGACGTGCGTCTTGTGCTGCATTCACTTGCACTCGGACATTAGAGACTTTCTCTCATAAATGTCCGATGAGCCACAACTTTTCTTTCAAAACAAAGCTGCCAACTGAGGTGGCAGCTGGGGTGGCAAGGCCTATTTTTAGGTTGGCAGTTTCCACCCCATGCCAACCCGGGGTCCCCGGTAGGTGAAACTAGGCTACTAGCTACAGTACAGATGCAACTACTGTTGATGAGCTGTTAACTCTCGCTCTGACTTTTTTTTTTTTAAACACACATTTTTCCCACCCGCATTCCGCGAAGACCCGTCCTACTGTGCCTCTGATTCGCAGACTGTTGGTGGGGGGGAAAATACGCTGACGGGATGCTGAATAGAGAACCGCAGTGACGCGTCCTAAAACCCGGGAAAATGTGGGGATTGTCCACAGTACTCAATGTATGTAAGTCGCTTTGGATAAAAGCATCTAACAAATGACATGTAATATAAAAAAAATCACAGACCAAAGCAGTACACTAGGCTGTCTTCTGCCCTCTTCCTGACTCACTGACATCATCCTGTTAGTGTGAAACTGAAGGACATTTTCATCCCCACGTTCCTGGTAATCCTGCTGGTAAGTAAGCGGGAATAGAGAACTGCAGTGACGCGTCCTAAAACCCGGAAGTAAGTTAGCATTTTTTCCACGTCCGGTTCCTTCGATAAAAAGCAATGCAATTTCTCCATAGGATTTTGGAAAATAGCTGCAAATAAGGTCTGTGTTTGACACACATTGAAGAGACGGATCATGTTTTGTTCTACGACATTAAATACATCAGCAGTGACCCCGCTGGTGATTTTTGAAGAGTTTACGTGTCTGAAAAACGATGGTTGTTACCGAGTGGCTGAATAGGACTACAGAAGTTGTCCAGGCCGTTTTACGTCATTACACCGAAAACGTAAAACACTCCCACTAAGTTTGTTTGCCCTGTTCTGCTTGAAAGCAAGTACCTGCCTCCTGCAAACTGTTCAAACAAACACTTAAACTCGTACCATTTACAATCTGTATGTTTGAATATGGATCTTAATTTGGCGTGACGTTGAAGCAGCGACCCTGCTGCAGTTCCTTTATAGCATAACGTTAGCATTTGCTTCTTGCGACTAGATTTATGCTTAGAAAATTATAAAAGTAGGATAGACATGTGGATATTATCCGGCTGAACACAACGTGATCCGTCTCTTAAATGTGTTTCAACCACAGACCTTATTGCGAGCTATTTTCCAAAATCCTATGGAGAAATTGCATTGCGTTTTTGACGAAGGAACCGGAAGGAGTTTACATCCGGGTTTTAGGATGCGTCACTGCGGTTCTCTATGTGATTGGACCAATGCGTTGACAGACAGACAGAGCGCTGTTTGCAGTGGACATAGCGGAGAATTTTGACTCGTTGCGTTGTGGCGATGTCTCGCAGATAACACAGATAATACAGATAATACATATGAAAAGTATAATTTGCTCAGAGTCCAGAGACAGTTGTGGTTCGGTCCGGATCCGGACCGGAGTCCGGACTTTGAGGATGCCTGCACTACTCTATTGCCTATCCTAATGTTATCTTGCCTTTTTCCACCACTGGATTTTGTATGCATTAACCACCATCTAATCCCTCTCTAATGCATTATAAAATAGTGGAGCATACAGTATAGCAGAATGCCTATTAAATAAGGCATGCTGACAAAACATTCGAAACAGGAAGTGGAATTAATCACTGCAGACTAAACGTCCCTGGCGATCTGCAGGGTGTCAAACACTAACTTTTCGAAGTTGTTTAAAACAAAATTAAAGCTTTATTACAGCATCCCAACAAAGCCCTAAATCCTCCAAAAAATTATTCAGCACGTTCTCTCAAACAAATTACTGTATGCAAGCGAATAGATACATCGACAGGTAGCGTAGTCTTGTGCCAGTTCTGGCTTTGACAGCTGTATTAAAAGACCACTAAAGCTGCAACAATTTGTCTTCTTAACAATTAGTACATTTTCATACAAAAATGTCAGAAAAATACTGTTTTCAGCCCCTTTATTATAAAGATTCCAGTTTTTCTCTTTTTATCAGATAATAAGTGCATATTTTCAAAAGAGAAACTAAGGGAACTTTGGGTTTTTAGCCTTTGCAGATTATTTACATGCACAAAAACCTATTCAACACACTATGGGGAAAGGAAACCCCCCAAAAGTATAATAAGGCCCCTCTCAATTGACATTGACGCCTTGAACTTTGAGGAACACTGACAGACTTTTTTCACAATTTTCTTAGATTTTTAAAATAAAAAATAGAATAAAAGAGTCATCGAAAATAATATAATTGATAGTTGCAGAGCTAAATGTCACTTACAGTATACAATCAGAAATGTAATATATATATATTTTGGGATACTGTTTTGGCTATTCATATTTTATGTATCCTCAAAAGTGGTTGCCAACATCGAAGGAAACCCACATTTGGTTGTCTATTTTTCAAAATAGCTGTCAACTAGCAAACTGTTACTTTCGAGGCTTGCTCTGGCCAAATAGGAAGTGATCCTTTTTTGTTCCAAAGCCCTTGTCACTATTTTTCCCAGCCTATTCGGCCCTCCCACACCACTGTTTATCATATTGATGGAGAGCTGGTAGATTTACAGTCCAGGCACTCCTCCTCATGCAAGCCATTAACTCTCCTATGCAGGTTGATGCCTCATTGAGCACAATAGCCTTCCTGTTTTAGAAAAAAGAGGGGAAAACACGCCGACTAATGTTGTATACTCCAACTCCTCAAGAGGAGGGCCGGCCGACTCTTGCACAGGATATTTTTCATAAGGACACCTGCCCCTCCTTTCAGCAGTCCCTCCCTCACCCACCACGATGACCTTGGTACCGAGTACTCATTAATCACAACTCCAAAATTGCTTTTCCTTATTATTGTTTTTTTCTGAAGCAAAAAAGTCTAAGGAATTGAGTCTCATTTCATTCTTACTTACTATAAATGATACAACCTTAACTTTCACAATTGTTTTTCATTCTTATACCATAATGAGTAAATTATTGAGTTTTACTCCTTATACAGGAGTAACAAAAATACATTCCTTTTTGACGATACAGTTTATAAAAATCAAAAGGTCAGATTAAGAAAAAATCTCAACAACTCCACCTGTGCTTTGCAGATTGTGTCCACTCAAAAATCCAAGAAATTAAGAAATGTCTTTCTTGGAAGCACCTTAACTTTACGAATGAGTAATAGCATACTACATTTATGAAGTGTCCATAAAATATTCTTCCAAGAACATCTGAAACTATCATTAAAAAACCTAGATTTCTGAATGATTAATCCAATTTAAATACTACCAAAGTATCTTCTGACATCTTTGCAGTGAATATTTGCAATAATGCAAAGCAGCTAACAGAGGAAGAAATCAGGCACATATGGGGCTTTCACACCAACGTGATTCCTGTTCTAGCTCCGTGCTAGAGCTTTTCTGGTTCGGAACCGGTTTTTCTTTCCAGCCCCCGTTTAGTTCACACCACCCAGAGCCCGACTGGTGCTGCCGCTGCTGCGTCATGACGTCATCGTTTACGTCGCTTACGGCACTCACTACAACAACAATGGGGGACTGCGTCGGGTCGATGATCGTGTTGCTTTTAATCATACGAAGCCAGATTAAATTAAATAACGACTTCTCCAACCTTGTGCTTTTCTCCAGAGTGCCGTGGTTCATTGTTTATTAATGTGTTTCAGCTGCATTTACCGACCGCTGCAGTGCGGCTCTTCCATGGGAGTTTATTCTCCCGTTAGCTTCGGGTTAGCTCACACGGCAGCGGCTGATGTAAAGTGTTCACTGTCCGACTCACACAAGCAGCTGATGCATATCCCCAATTCCCCATAAGTGAATGTGTTTCAGTCTGAATTGACGCTGTTTGGCATCACAACGCTGTTATAAAAGTTTCTCTGGTATAAAATGGGTGATGTTAGCATAGCAACCGAAGCTAAACTGAATATCTTGACTACTTGTTGTTGCTATCCTATTGTGGCATAAGCCGTTTTCTACAGGCACATTTTACTGGCGTATTTTTCATTATGATTCTACTTGTGATAGTCGGACATGACAACCTGTGAAGCCCATGTATTGATTCCATCCGATAGCTGCTATAATACAAAACAAAACGTCTGCCTGCTCTCCACATTGATCCAAGTAAGGTACAAATCGGAGCGCGGTTTAAGCGTGCCATGCCCGGCCCGTTTTTGGTTGCATTTCCACTCGCCGTAGTTCCGGCTCTCCAAAATCGAGGTTCTTTCCGGGCCAACAACCAAATTGAGTATGCTAAACTAGTGAGAGAATCGGCCTATACAGACATAAATAAACCAGTGACTGTATTCACCATGACACATACAGTCTGTGGTTTGTACTTGTTTAACTTTTGTCTAGTTTCTAAACAGATATGAGGAGCTGTGAGCTCTGAGGGCTAACAGCTAACGGCTAATGTTGGTTTTGTGTTTCCGCATTGAAGATGACTTCACTGCTCCGCCTACACTGCGTTACTATAGTTACTACCCCAGTTCCTAAACTGTAATGGAAACACAGCATAAAGTGGGCCTGGCCTACCAATTAGGGATGCCAGTGATTATTAGATTATTCGAATATTCGTTACAGTCTCCATAATCGAATATTATTTTTAAAAATCATTTTATTTATATATTTTTTTATTATTATTTATGTTTTTCAACCAAAATATAGACTAATGCTAATAATAGTAATAGTATTAATAATTGTAAATGGCCATTGGTCACACCACCAGTTTGTTTTACTGTAAACTTGGAGGAAGCCTGTGTGCAGAGCAGACTGCTGCTGCAGCACGCTACACATCGACCACGCCCCCACCCCCCTCTCCCTCACACGTGCGACTAAAGATGAATAAAGCGGCAGGTAAAAAGAGTTCCTCCTCGTGGAACTACTTCGAACTTACAAGTCCAAAGGAAGTTAAATGCAAGCTCTGCGAAAAGACGTTGGTCTATCACAGCTCAACCTCAACAATGCGTTCGCATTTGAGTGCGAAGCACGCCAAAGAGGTTACAGAGAAAGACGCAGCACAGCCGGCCATTACCAACTTCACTTCAAGGCCACGGCGTTGTGATGACATGCGTGCAGGTGAAATAACTGCACTAATCACCAATATGATAGTGAAGGACATGCTGCCAATACGTTTCGTGGAAGGAGGGGGTTTCCTTAAGCTTATGGCAAGCGTGGAACCAGAGTACAGGGGGGCCAACAAACAAAATAAACGACAAATAAACCAACATCAACATGATGTTGGTTTATTTTTTGTTATTTTCTAAAGTGCCTGCCATTGCCTTTATTTGAAGATGCGCGATGCGCGCACAATTTATTTATTTCAATGCTGCTATTATTAATAATACAGGCTACAGCCTGTATTAATAATAGCATTGCAATAAATAAATTGCTATAATAATATGTATTGCAATGCTGCTATTATTAATACAAGCTGTAGCCTGTATTTAATAATGGCAGCATTGCAATAAATACATTATTTATAATAATCGATTATTATTCGCCAGGGCTGCCGAATAATCGATTTTGATCATGGTCAGTTTATGGCAACCCTACTACCAATGCCTAACTATACCGTACTATACCGTACGAGGCCCTGCAGTGGAAATGCGCCATAACTGCTGGTACTTCTTACCTCTCCGATCATCCCATTCCAAATGCCTCGGACCAGCTTGCCGTGCTTGCCATTGGTGACCAGGTAGAGGTCGTAGGAGAACTTGATAGTGCGGGACAACTTCTTCAGGGTGTCAATGCAGAAGCCTTTACAGCACAGCTTAGTGTACGGCTCAGTGTGACCCACAATGCTGAAAGGCAAAATAATATGGAAAAACAAAGAATGTGTTGGTTATAATGATCAAAAACAGAAGTTTATTCTTCAAGTTTCATGTGGAGGTCAGTGCAGTGTCTAGCTCTATGAGAACTGATTTCTTTTTTCTCACATTATTGGTTTATGTTGACCCAGACTGCTCAGTTGTCATTGTTATAAATGATGCCATTAAACTCTCATTATATTTTATCAATTAAATTGGAAATCACCAATAATTATATCTAATAAATAATTTAGATTGTATCATTGGAAATCCGAGTATAATCAAGGCTCAAAGGGGAAAATAAACAGTCTCATATGCAACATTGAATAATATTTAAATATGTAGGGTTGATATCTGAAGAAAGGAAAATTATAACTTTCAACAGTCATTTGAGAACATTTGAGAAACCGCTATTTTACAAAACATGCATCATGCATATAAAAAAACTAATAAGAGTTTATTGCATAACCGTGATAATCAAAAACACCTGTGTGCTATAATGTTATGCATTTTTACAGCTACTGTAGTCCTTACACAGATTTCAACAAGAACATTAGAAAGAATGAGCGAGTAAGACATTTAAAGCAGGTGACAGAGTTGATGAGAGAACAAGACGCTCTGACGTCAGTTTGTTGGAGGGGTGTTGGGAGGGACAGTAGGAGCCACTCCACAGGCTCGCACATTGTGTCACGGCCCGACAGATGGACAGACAGCTGGGTGGACTAAAACAAATCCAACGTAAATTAATCACAACAAACAATGGCAGACAGGAGTGAAACTCTTTGCTTTATTGTTTGGACTGGATAATTACAACGTGGCCATAGCCACCATTCTCAAAATGTCATAACGTAATGTAATGTCATAATGTATTCAATGAAAATCTAAGACTTCAGTTTTTCATTGCCAAGATTATAGGATATGAATTCATGATTAATTGTTTGGTCTAGGGCTGAACGATATACCGTGTCATGGCGATAACCGCGAAATGCGCGATATTCACACCGCAAAATCCTATGGAGAAATCCCATTGCCTTTTGTAAAAATATGTAAAATGTAAAAACTGTCAAGCTGTCGGTTTGCATTGAAATGTATTTGTTGTAGTTGTTGAGTCTACTGCGGAACATCTCTTATTGCTGTTCAAAAGCTATGCATTGCATCTTTTAAATATTCTAGAAACAAAGCAACACCCAGACCCAAGTTTGACCCAAACTTGGATTTGGTGTGGACTACAGTATGCTAAACTGTTTTAATGAGAGTAATACCGACCACCTGCCAAACTGCCTGAGTGACCCTGGAATAAAAAGACACGGCGTACCTGCTTATACAGTAGCCTACTGATATCCAGACAGAGCATGTAGCTCAAGCTTAACGGACAGTTTCAGGCTCAGCATACAAAGTACAAGAGGCTGACGTAAGGGTTGAAATCAATAGAGAACCGCAGTGACGCGTCCTAAAACCCGGATGTAAACTCCTTCTGGTTCCTTCGTCAAAAACGCAATGCAATTTCTCCATAGGATTTTGGAAAATAGCTCGCAATAAGGTCTGTGGTTGAAACACATTTAAGAGACGGATCACGTTTTGTTCAGCCGGATAATATCCACATGTCTATCCTACTTTTATAATTTTCTAAGCATTAATCTAGTCGCAAGAACAAAATGCTAACATTATGCTATAAAGGAACTACAGCAGGGTCGCTGCTTCAACGTCACGCCAACTTATATTCAAACATACAGATTGTAAATGGTACAAGTTGAAGTGTTTGTTTGAACAGTTTGCAGGAGGCAGGTACAGTACTTGCTTTCAAGCAGAACAGGGCAAACAAACTTAGTGGGAGTGTTTTACGTGTTCGGTGTAATGACGTAAAACGGCCTGGACAACTTCTGTAGTCCTATTCAGCCACATGTTAACAACCATCGTTTTTCAGACACGTAAACTCTTCAAAAATCACCAGCGGGGTCACTGCTGATGTATTTAATGTCGTAGAACAAAACGTGATCTGTCTCTTCAATGTGTGTCAAACACAGACCTTATTTGGAGCTATTTTCCAAAATCCTATGGAGAAATTGCATTGCTTTTTATCGAAGGAACCGGACGTGGAAAAAATGCTAACTTACTTCCGGGTTTTAGGACGCGTCACTGCGGTTCTCTATTCCCGCTTACTTACCAGCAGGATTACCAGAAACGTGGGGATGAAAATGTCCTTCAGTTTCACACTAACAGGATGATGTCAGTGAGTCAGGAAGAGGGCAGAAGACAGTGGACAATCCCCACAGGAGGAATTTGTGGTGAAGTGTCTTGCCCAGGGACACAACGACATGCTGACTGCAGTGGAACTGTGAACTCGCTACCCTGATTCGAAGTCCATCACACTATCCACTGAGCCACAGCCTCCCGATTTGATTTATAGAAAAAGTTTTCTTCTTCGTTTCCTATTTTCTTCACTAGACCAAAAGCAATAGACTTTACTATCTTTAATGGGCAAAATAACTGAATTTGTAATCCTCACAATTTATGGGATTTTATAATCCCATCAGAGGGGAAAACTTGTTGAACGTTTATTTGTTTATTAGCATCCTGAAAGTCAAGGCATTTGATTCTGATATTTTGGTTGCTTTTTATCATTAGTTGGAAGAATAGCCTGCAGGAAGCTTTTTGGTGTTTGCGTATAACAAGAAGCTAATTTGGTCTAAAGATGTAAATAAACTTTGAAAAGGTCAGAATCCGCTCTGGTGGCAGGAACTGATCATGTTTTCTACTTTATGAGCAATCAGTGATTCATAGACGTGAGAATATTCTCTTTGTAGTAATATCAACCATTAGTTGTAGTTAAACACTAATACAGGCCACTGCCTAGCAGAATATTTTTAGAAAAACTTGACGATCCATTTTCTCTGTTTATGTATCCACATACGGGTTATGGTCCCCCATTAGACTTGTATTTGCTCTCAGAGAAACCCAAACAGACACACCTCTATAGCGCATAAGGTGGGCAGTGTGAGGTGATGCGGCAGCTAACTAGTGAGCCATGGGCGCAATGCAGAGAGCACTAATGAGTCACCCCTAACCTCTCCCAGACCTTCAGTCTAATGGACTCTGCAGCCAGACATCAGGACTGGGAGGCAATGAGACGAACAGGCAGAGCTGAGCCACAACAAACCCAAACAAATGAACACTTCAGAGTCAAACATGGCTGCCAGCAGACCACGAGTAAACACAGCGCTCCTAACATCCCCCAACTCACCAGCTGCCAGGGTTCATGTCTGGCCTTTAAGTTGGCTGGCAGAATGTGGGATTTGGAATTGTGTCAAATGTATGTGTGAGGTATTTATTCAAAGTGCGGATATTGTTTAAGTTTATTGTAAAAACAATATCCGCACTGTGCCCTGTTCCTACTGGAAAGAGGTCACGCCAAGCAAGTTCAAGTGGCGAGGTCCCTGTGTACGGCCAGTTCAATGATTGGCTTTGAGCCGGCTTCCAACGCTGACCCAGAGCCAGTCACAGGGCACCGCCACTGAGGAAAATAGATAATGGAACAAATAGTCTTATCTTTAGGTTGGACAGATTCTGATTTGAGTACAGCTTTAATTGCTCTTTTTTTTTTAAATATTTTGTTTTGGGGACCTTTCTATGTTCATTAGGCATTGGACAGTTGCAACAAATGTTTGATGTGCATCTTAACCACTTGGTCACCAGGACGCCGCTAACTATAGCCACCCTATAAAACTGGCACACACACATTCACACCCTGAAACTGCCTATTATCTTGTATCTGTTCTGTTTGTCATTCCTCTGAAGCAGATCAAAGTAAGGTCCCTTGCAAAAAGGCATTTCACTTGTGGTAACAAGCTAGGGTTTTCTAACCCTAGCCTTCAGGTCGTAAGATAAGCTTTTTCTTTCTCGTGAAGTTTTACCTCCTTAGACCTCTAAGAATTATTGAAAGAACAGGGACTTTCACTTGTGAAATAGTTGTAACAGTCCCTTCACACACATGCTCTGATTAAGGCTCCCTAGACCTCTTGGGCCCTGAGGCCTGTTGGGTAATCAATTCATGATAAAGTAGCTATAAAAGGTTTGGGAACAGTTGTAGCAAACGGTATTGAGTAAGTTCTCTGTCCAAAGTGTGACTAACCAGTGAGCTTGTAAACATGAGAGTACTACACTCCCTGTATGTGAATGAATATGCAGTATACTAACGCTACGGGACACTATTAAAGTTACTACAACTTTTAAAGCATTGCATCAACGTTGCTAAGTCGAGCTTTGTCTTGCTTCGATAGTCTGGGTAGCTCATATATACAGCAACACTCGGTCTCAGCTTCAATTAAATCAAGTTATGTTCTAGCTTGCATTGAACGCAGTTAATGTATGATGACATTATCTTCCCAGGTCAATACAACCCTTCTACAGGGCATTACCTCTGAATTAATCTCCGCCACTGTGCTCTAAGAGTCTAAGGGAAAAGAGTCTGCCTGCAATACAAAGGCAGTCAGGAAGAAGATTTTCCCGCCCCTGCTGGAGAACATGTATGGCTCAAAGGAAAATAGCTGGAGTGATCTGCATTAGGCTACTTCAAACAGGTCTGAGACAGGCACTGTTGGCTGTTTGTCAGGCCTCTCTGAGAACAAATGAGGGAATTACACAGATGGTATACTATGCTGGCTCCGTATATGACATTGAAGGCGGTTGAGGGATTGGAATGAAGAACCTGCCATGTCCAATGACTCCCCATTCAGAAAGCATTGATGTGGGTCTGAGTTGTGTACACTTTGAGTGGTACAACATTAGGGCGGGGAGGAGAATTAGATAAACAAAGGTGACCCTGCTGCGAGGATTAGAGAACACAATTCCATATCGGTTCAAACAGAGGCCAAGTGATGAATTGGCTGGCTGGTATCACAGATGTGTCATTATTGCCACACATGTCTACAGACGAGTAAAAAGGGATTGCAATTCAGAAAAAAAAAATGGTTTCATGGAATTGGTGCTGGTGTTGCCATTTCATAGTTTGAACCCGTACGCTTAGCAAGAGCATGATGTGTATTTCTCTAAAAATAGTAATGTTTTGTTGTTGTTTTATATCATTGTAATTTGCTTATATTTGTTTTTTAGAAAGTTAAGTGAACAGAATTAGCAATTATTCACTTTGGGGTTTGTGAGAGTTCAAAGGGCATTCTCACTATTTTCTGAAATTAAACAAATTAGATAATCGTAAAAAAACAGTCCACTGACAAATATTGATTGAAAAGGATCTGTAGATGCAGCCATTGTCTTAATGTGCCCACATAGCTTTCTTCAGTCCGACTGTTAGTAGTGCAGAAAGCATTGTTGTCTTCAGCAATCGTCGCAACATATGTTGGTTAGTCCTCCCTCCACTTGAGGCAGAGTTACAGTGGACTGTGGACTGTGTAAATCAGTGGACTCATGCTGGGCCAAACACAACTGTTTATCTAATATTGGGCACGTTGGTGATGGAAACTGTGAAAGAGGAGTGCTGTTGAGGTGTTCGGGATCTAGGGCTGCCCTCGACTAAAGATTTTTCTAGTCCACCAATAGCCTTGAATTCTGGTGATTAGTTGACCAATCGTCATATTTATATGATAGATTATGATTATTAATATTATTTAATTTGATCCTAAAATAGTTTCAGTTTCAAGGGCTGGGAAAGAACGTTATTATAGGTGGTCTCGGAATGCTTGCTTGCGAACTCTGGAGCGGTTCATTGCTGGTGTGAACGCAGTCCGCACCAAAACATAGGAAGCGTAGTATTTAAGTGTCACAAGAACAGTGGCGGCGCCAGGGTATTTTTGTTGGGTAATCTATGGTAGGGCTAACCCATACAGTGGTGGTGCTCAAGTCAGTATTTGCAATGTAATTACATACACGCTATATCGCCCCCATTGACAGTGAAATGCCACCTGTGAGGTTTAGATTATTTCCCTGTCTCAATCAAAATGGAACTGTATGAAATAAAATGGCACATTTGTCTTGTGGTATATAAAAGGGATCATAGTATGATAGTACACGTTGAAGATCCAATGGGGATACTGAATGGCGGTTCCGATTGATCTCAATCAGTAAGGCATGACACAGACCCAACGTTGCGTTGCTCTGATTGGCTATAGGTCTATTCAAATTGCATTCGGAGGCATTTTGATCTGACCGCGGCCGCGCTAATATTATAACGCCAGAACATCCCTTTATATCTGCTCTTCCCTCTTGTCAGCTGTCATTTCAGGTGACAATACGCAACAGCAGCAGGGCTTCGTCCCAGCTCCAGGCATATATTCATCAGCTCCGCAGTCTCGAGGATTAAGCTACAGGCGGCGTTCCCCAGTCGGCTAGCGGTTCAAGCCGGCCACCCCGCAAACCCCGGACGCGGGAGGAAAGGGCAAGGATATCGGGCTCCACGGAAGTTCCTCCGGCTAATGGAAATGGACTACTTCACGCAAACAATTGACGCACGCCTTCAGTCTCTCGAGAGGGCATCACCGGCATCAGGGCCGCTCAAATGCGGCGCTTCACGCGGAACGGGCCTTCATCGCATGCCAAGCTTTACCCATTTCTGGCTTCAACCACAACCCCCTTGCAGGCAGGCAGGGCTTAAACTACACCCCATTGAAGCTACTTCTCCTCCCGGCTCAGTAGCCAGTACTGGACTGGCTCATAGGCGGCTAGCAGGTTCATTGCACAGCCCAGGCTCTCGCCTCTTTTCCCTGCGCCTCACCTCTAAAACAGGCGTCAGGGTAGCGCTGGCAAGAGGCAGTTTGCAACAAATTCACGAGATGTTCGTTATGCATTACTGCTTTAGTTCAGGGTTAAGGTGAGTTCCAGGCAGTGTCGGGTGTAACGTGTTACAGTATGGAGTTTCAGTACACGTATTACTTTGCCGTACGAAGTAACGTAACGCATTACTAATGCAGTTCGGGTAACTACTACCCGTTACAATGCTCAGTAAGTAACGCAGTTTCAAGCTTCAACACAGTCACGGATGCTGCCCCATCCGTTGGTTTTGGGGGGTTTCTTTCAGGGAGAAAGAGAAGTTCATGTAAGATGATAGAAGACAGTCTAATCACCCAATCAATCACATCAGCATCTATGTCTCACCGTGGTGTAAATAAACTGCTAATTAAGCTAGTCCTATATCATGGGTCATGTTTCAGTATTTACCTAAGCATACATCATCTTATGCTGCGCATATTGCACTTCATTTATATTTTGCTTTCATGCTCACATGGCTTACGATAAGCCAGGTTATGATATTCATGCATCACTGTACTCATGCTAACAGCTCTCATGCATTACATTGTCTACATCTCCCTTTTCGCCCAGACATCGGCTCACGCCGGTAATCCAAGATCTCTCCAGTTTACCTATGGTAAACATGCATATAACTGGTGGTGGTGTCTTAATAGCATTTCAGGGTTTCGTTCAGGATAGGTGCAGCCAACCCTGCCGCCAATCAAGGTATTTCTTCCTCATCCCTACAACAACTTGGACGGTGGTCCTCCTCTGCCTTCACATCCTACATTCGCCCGGACATCAGCGCCGTGCGGCCATCCGAAGATCTCCCTAACCAGGTATTTATGCATTTTAGTGGTAGTGTTCATCGTGTTAATGTTTAACCCTGCATCGCAGGTCATCGACCATCGTGTCGGCAATGTTTAGTGGTAGTGTTCACGTAAGCCCAGCGCTGATTCCGGCCGTCGACCTTCGGGTCAGCATCTTATGATGTACAGTGATTCCGGCAGTGATTCCGGACGTTGTTTAGTGGTAGTGTTCTCGTAAGTCCGGCGCTGATTCCGGCCGCCGACTCTCGGTTCAAGCATCTTATGATGTACAGTAAGCCCGGCAGTGATTCTGGCCGATTGTTTAATCCACATGTTAATCTCTCATTTCATCCATAGATCACCGCAGTCAGCCCACAAGGTAAGGAACTCATTACAGCTCAGTATGTCATACTTCACTTCTTTGGGGGTTTCTTCGGAGCGGTTCTTCCCCTCCTGAATGATAATCCTGCAAACCGGGGCCTAATCGCCAAACACCATTCCATTCTCCTGTCTCAATTCTGGCAATCAGTATTTCATTCATATGACGTGTCCCAGTATTAAATATGTATTTCATACATCAACGTCTCTCCTGATTGAAATGAAGCTTAGCGCAAGTTCAAGCAGGAAGACCAAGCTCTTCATTCATATTACACGTCACTTCCCTACCCTCTCCTCCCTCATTAAGTGATCGGGGGCGTCACTCCCCAGCTAACCAATCACTCCTCTCTCCATTCTCACAAGCCTATCGTTGCACCCGCTAATCCCTTTATATCTGCTCTTCCCTCTTGTCAGCTGTCATTCCAGGTGACAATACGCAACCCTCCTCCACCCCTCTCGCCTCCCGGCTCCTACAGGACCAAGCTAATCCTTCTCCGTTCAGACCGGTCCCACCTACTTATCACCACCACCAGTGTCTAGACCCCGGGGGGTTTCTTTGGAGCAGTTCTTCCTCTCCTGAATGATAATCCTGCAAACCGGGGCCTAATCGCCAAACACCATTCCATTCTCCTGTCTCAATTCTGGCAATCATTATTTCATTCATATTACGTGTCCCAGTATTAAATATGTATTTCATACATCAACGTCTCTCCTGCTTGAACTGTCGTCGGTGAAACACCTATCCTTACTGCAGAACGTCTCATTATATGTGTTCTAATGTTTTTTAACGCACATTGTATGATTATATAATCATATGCGCGGGCCGCTAGTGTCTGTTGATCTCCAGATTAACAGCAGCATGAGAATAACCTGCCGAAAGTGCCGATGCTCCATGGCGGAGGCTCCGATAGAAATTGCCGGGATTTGCGTTTTTACCCCCTTAATGTCTGACCAATGGTTGAACAGCATTTCCGTGCACATGACTTATGTTTAAAGTTTATAGTCCGTTTGAGTTTTGCCCGTGTGAACGCAAACCGAACCTTCTGAAAAATGAAACGATGTAACAAACTGTGGTCTGGTGCAGAGAAGTGGACTATTAGGTATGAATGCACCCTTTCATTTTTCAGAAGGTTCGGTTTGCTTTCAAAGACAGAGCAAAACTCAAACGGACTATAAACTTTAAACACAAGTCATGTGCACGGAAATGCTGTTCAACCATTGTATATCCGATATTGTAAATAACACGTCCCGGACGGTGGGACGTGTGCTTTTTCGCACACTGCTCTTTAACTAAACAACCGCGGATGTCTTGAAAGACTCTTTCGCTAAAGATTTTTGAAGACATCCGGGTTCTTGTGACACGTAAATACTACACTTCGTATGTTTTGGTGCGGACTGCGTTCACACCAGCGATGAACCGCTCCAGAGTTCGCAAGCAAGCGTTCCGAGACCACCTATTTTAGCGGACCAGAGTCCGGTTGTTTGGTTCACTTAAGAGGTCTCGGACTGCGTTCACACCGACCCAAATGAACCGCACCAGGGTTCGATTAAACCGGACTATAAAAGGCTGGTGTGAATGCGCCGAAGACTTTTTGAGCCGACAAACATTTAGTCTAATAATTGGGGGCCGCCCTATCTAGATCACAACCAAAACTACTTTTGGATATCTATATCAGAAAAACCTGGTAATTTGTCGCTCAGTATTCTCACATGCTGATACATTGTTAATACAAAAACATTTGAAATAAAATTTGTACTGAGAGGTTCCAGAGTCAAATTGGGATTCAAATGCAAATCCCAATTTGCATTTGGGATTCGGACTTGTCTAAAGTGTTTGTACTTCAGCAGACCACGGTACCGATTGATTCTTATTGACTTTATCTGCCTCTGCCTTGGATTTTCTTGCACCTCCATGAACATTAGCCCCACAGACTGTAGAGTTATGCAATTTATACCAGCAGGATGATTTGGTCAGCATGAGCAATGAAGCACTATAGTCTTATAACACTGAAGGGACGTGATCCTCATCTTGTGCCCCCTTCATCTGGTTAACACTATTGTCAGTAATGGATAATGGCCAGGGCTTCTTTCCCCCACTAATGCACACCAATATCAGTCTCTAGGTGTTCAGGATTGATGACATGGCCTAATCAACCCATCTAATTGATACCCTACTATGCAGCACACATATTTCCCTGACTGGGTCACAGGGTGATGCCTGGGATATTACGCTCTGGCCAAGCAGCCTAATGAGTATCTCACCTCATTGAGTGATAAGAAGTCATGCCTGGGCTAATGGCACGGGAAGAGCATCTTAATCTCATACCTAATGGCGCTCTCAAGTTGGATACAAAATCAATTAAGATGGATTTGTTAACATGTGACAGTGCATTCGGGATCGTACAGTGATATACTATAAAGTGGTTTTGCATAACAGGGATTCTTTGTGTTAAGCAATTGATTTTCTAATGATAATGCATTAAACATGTTGCAAATGTATTATCTTTTCAATTTACACACGGCATCTATTGCACGTCTGTCCGTCCTGGGAGAGGGATCCCTCCTCTGTTGCTCTCCCTGAGGTTTCTCCCATGTCCCCTTTAAACTGTGGGTTTTCTTCAGAAGTTTTTCCTTGTACGATGTGAGGGTCTAAGGACAGAGGGTGTCGTATTGTCATACTGATATTCTGTACACACTGTGAAGACCACTGAGACAAATGTAACATTTGTGATATTGGGCTATATAAATAAACATTGATTGATTGATTGATTGAACATGGACGCATTCCTGGCGTCTACAATGGCAAAAATAGATCTGACAGCGCAAGAATATATTATATAAACAACTACTTTTTTTTTGTTGAACTCCTGTTGATCAGAACAAACACATCTGGAAAATATGTATTTTTAGTAGATGTTTAAAAAACAGTCAGTCGGCGATATGCAACTAGACAGTTCTAACAGGGTATTCTTCCAGTGAAATGGGAATTGAGCTCTAGCTAATTCCCAATAATGCTATATCTAACTTGCCAACTGGCCTAAATGATACTTGGCCGTTGGCTGGTTCAACTCAGCAAGCAAGTACCAGATCTTGGGATCATTTGTCAATAACATGACCACACACTTCAAATTTGCATGCATTTTGGTAGTTCATGAAAGTTGATAGATTCAAATGTCCTCTCTTTGGAAATGATATCACTACATTGTACAACTCAAACTCAAAAATTACCACCAATTGTGAATGCAACATTATATAATCCTATTGGCCTAATATTTCTAAATCAGGACCCCCAGTTTTCAGAGCATGTTTCTTTCCTAACCGTGACAGTTCAATATGTGGATTTGTCTGCTTTAATAACAATAATAGCTATCAACCACCCCAAAAGGTTTATGCAAATCAATCCTTTAGGCTCTGAGTGTGTTATGTTGAAATGGGACTTTTTTATTGATTCTTATTGCCAACATCACTTACGACTCCGTCTTGTTGGACTGTCGTCTGCAGGGTACAGTGTTGCTGACGCATGTACCAGTCATAGGGTCCACTGCCTCCACAATGACAAAGGGCCTCTCCTCCAGCGTAGCCACTGTCAGATGCCTGTAGTCCGACACTGGCTCCAAGTAAGTGCCATACCGCGGCCACACGGGGTATCTCATTTGCAGAATCCCCATCTCGAAGGTCCCCACCTGAATGAGTTGAGAGAGAAGCGGTGAATCAACTCGAGCCAGTGAGAAATCCCTGCATCTAGCTCCAGGTGGTTACCATACAGCCATATTGCCTCACGCATATCTCCAATGAAAAGTAATGACACAACTGCATAACATTGTCTATCTTGACCTCCAATCTTAATACAGTTGTCACCAATTCTCCGACTGTATACATTGTTATCGCACATCCTTGTGATATGTGCATGTGCAGCGAAGTGAGATTTTGTTCGTAGTCGATTTGGAGGGAAATTGATTTTCGGGACACATCTACAGTATGGGATGAAGAGAGTGCAATTACACATCTTATGGAACGAAAGCAATTCCACCCTCTGCTATACTACCAGTTAGCTCATTTTAATTCGATGTTGTGGGGAAATGAGCTGAATACATAATCAACTTCTGGAATCAAACATTTGTTTGAAGAACCCGTGACCTGTTTAGGACCAGAGTTGGCTGTAATAATATTACTTTTGTCGGTAACGGAGTAGTGTAATGCGCTACTTTTATAATTCAGTAATCACACTACAGTTACTAACATTGCCCCGACACGCGTTACTTCGTTACTTACTAAAATCAGTCATAATCACACTGACACAGTGCTGCTCTTTACTACATTGTATTTAAAACATTTTATCACATGTGTAGCAAAGGCAAAACTCTGCAACTAGAAAAGGCTGAAATGAAATAAGTTTACTAAGATTGATTATGCAAAAAAAGTATCCAGGGATTGCCATTTACAATGCAGTAATCAACCAAAACTAATGATATGATCAACTATATGAATATATGGAAAATATAATTAATATTTTCATTGTACTGTGAAGGTAAAACAAAACACCAGCATTAGCTTTCGACTCAAGCGTGCTGGACTTCTGCCCCGTGTAGAGAGTGTTTTCAGGTAAAACATCGGCATTGGCAAAATTGTTACTGTTAACATCGGAATCAGCATCGGCTGAGAAAGGTGAAATTGGTGCATCCCTACTACTTACTTTGAATACTACGCAAGCCATTACTTTTCTGGGAAGGCTTTGCAGGAACTTGGTCCCATTCAGCCAAGAGAGTTTTAGGGATGTCCAACACTGTGTTGGGTGATAAGGTCTGTGTTGTAAGGCCCTGACAGAAAATGCTAATTATTCGACGTCATTGGGCAACTTTTTGCCATGTTTTTGCGTCGTGTCCCGCACTGTCTACATTTTTGCCACTTCCAACGTCCTCTGTAGGCAATATAAATTACTCTTAGATTAACTGTACAGCATTAATGAGTCTCTATTTTGCTTTTTGGGGTTTTCTATTTCTTGTAGTGTGTTACATACGTTTTTGTGCATGTAAATGGTCTGCAATGGTCTCCAGAAGGAGTTTCTCCCCCACACACTCCCCACCTTGCCTGAAATGCCAACATTGGACTGTTTTTGTTTAACAAAGAGCCTGAAAATGTAACAAAATAGTATGAAGAGATGGTATGATTATCCATATTGGGCAGGACTCAGCACAACGTGGCACGCTAAATCTGGTAATACTAATGCCAATCCAAAATGATGGGTATTAATCTACTTACTTTTGCTACTACAAAACCATCCATTATTCTTGGAAGGATTTGCAGGGACTTGGTCCCATTCAGCGACGAGAGCATCAGGGAAGTCCAAAACTGTGTGATTAGGTCTGGGTCGCAATCTGTGTTGTAAGGCCCTGACAAAGCCGATTATCAGATGTCAGTCGAGTTTGGACGTCGTTTAGCTCTAGGTTTGTCTTGCGCTGTATTTTTAGATTCTATATATATATATATATCAGTTTCTCCTTTTGAATAAAGAATACAGACTACCACTCCAGGGGGAGTAGTCACCTATCACGAAGGCACACAACATATGTAATAGCTGGCTGTTGGCTGTATTCTTGGTGGTGTGCAACTTTTTTGCCAAGATTCAGGCAAACATGAGGCGACACAACAGTTGGCCCTGTCACAACTTATTTGATTTTGCTTTGGTGTGTCAGGGCCTTTAGTTCATTGCAAAGGTGTTGGATGGGGTTCAGATCACAATTCAGTTCTGACACATCAAATTGGGTAAAAACTGTTTATTTATGGACCTGACTTTGTGCATGGGGGCACTGTCATGTTGAGATAGGGCTCTGTGATATATCCCGATATATTCTTTAATATCTCTATAATGATAAATATATATATATATATATACATGTTTTCTGGTAATTCAATCAAGAGTCTATATCAGGGGTCTGCAACCTTTTTGATCAAATGAGCCATTTTGCCCCCTTTTCCAACAATATTTTTTGTCTGGAGCCGCAAAACATATGTGATAGCTTGATGGCTTATAAAGTTGTATTTATTGTTATATCATAGACAAAAACTACATTTTCTTTGCATTTATTATTTATTACATTATAAAACTGTTTACCTCTAATAATAAACAAATAACTCTTATAAGGAGAATACAAAAAAATACACAGGCCTAATTTAAAATAAATCAACACAGCACTTGGGGAGTCCTCTGCACATTTGAAGGAAACAAAAATACAATTAAAATGGACCCACTTTGAAATAAATAAAACATATGGCTGCACCCTAAAAAGAGTCAACTGATTGAATTATGACTGAAGATCGTCAGCTGTCTTCCTCTCCCGTGTTGTTCCTCGATACGTAAAGGCTGCAGCACCTTTGGCAACTTCTCTCTACATATCAAACATACCGGCAAACCAGCATTGTTTGCTTGAAAGCAGATAACTGGGGAGAGCTTGGGATCAGGTTATTCACCTGCAAGAAAAGGCGCTGGCGTGGGACCGTCGCAGGATGCATATTTTAGTTGACCTAATGAAAAACGTTTAGTTTTTTATTTATGTGTCACAGTATCACCTCAAAATAGAAGATACGAAACATTTCAACCATGCAACAAAATGTAAATAGTCCTACAAATACTTTTTTTTCTTTTCTTTTATTTCCTTTTTTGTCTAAGCTCAAGGGAGCCAGAGCAGAGCGCTTAAAGAGCCCCAGGTTACCGACCCCTGGTCTATATGAATAACCGCAATGAAAAGCCTATTTGTGTATTTTCCTATTTGTCATCTGCAAAAATGTTGACCGAAAGTTTAAAAAAATAAATAAGATATCTCTTAATTTGAACCAAGACGGCAGGACAAAACAACTAAAAGAGCTCCAAAGGTACATACAATGGTTGACATAGGTGTCCCCCATACTGGACATACGCTTCTCATTTGTTTATCCATTTAAGATGTAGGCAACATCTAAACCCAAGTAGTGACCAATATGAAATGCCTTATTAATTATTTCCTACTACTGGGGATACAAAGTCTATTCATTTGTATCATCTGTAGAATATAAATATGTTTTTATTTTTCACAAGTCAATAACCCCTTTATCAGTCACTTCCATAGAGTAATCTATATAGTCTCGACAAGAGGCTTAATCTGCACAGTTTACCATGTGGGAATAGATGTGTCACAGTTAGGAGAAATAAGAGGTGAGAAGAGCAGTTTCCCCCTTTTTGTTTCATTTTCTGTACATGGATCAAATACACTATACTTCTGATATTGAGTAAATTGGTGTAAACGGGAGCTAACTCAAAGCCAAACATTAGTCTGTTTATTTCACACACATCAGCTGTGCTTCTGTAAAGGTCATGATATTCCTGGAGGGCTCAACAAAAACTAATTCTGGACAAAATGTTTTTCCTCCCACATAATCTCTGCTGTGTATGCAGGACGGGGGACAATCCTTTCTGATCACACCAGTCAGTAAAGCTTGTAATGACGGAATCATATAAATGAAAGGGAGGGGGAGTGCAATCCCAACTCTCTGTGGACTTTTCAGTTATTCCTCTCTCCTGCCAGTCATATTGATCAGTCTGGCTGTTTGTCGAGCGCTCCACTCATGGGCTTTTAGTCCAGTCAATCAGAATTTCTAATTCTAGGAAAATATACCGAGATGAATAACATCACGACCCTGCTCAGACTGTAATGATCTCACCAAATAAACACATTTTACACTTCATATTGAAAAGTTTGAAAAGTTGCATAGTACGGAGCCCTGGAGGGTTCATAGAGAGAAAAATAAATAAAACGAGGCCACGTTTTATTAATTCGTGCGCACGAGATGTAATTCGTGGCCTCAATTGAAATTAAACGAGGCCACGCTTAATTAATTCGTGCACACGATATACTTTCTTGTTCGCACAAGATACTTGTTATGGTAAAACACATCGAACTGCCCGATTATTACGCCATATTATTAGTTTTATGAAGAATATGTCCGGTCGCCAGGGCGTGAGTGTGTGGGCATTTGTTTATGATAGTGTCGTTCGTTCCGGTGCACTCCGGCAGGACTATAGCACTACATCGAGATTGAGATTAAACACATTTCTTTCACTTGGGAATACACATATAACTATGGAGTTAGCCAGATGTGTGTATATTATTGTTCATGGTCATTTGAAAACAAATGCCGGTGTCGGACATACACAAGCACACCGAACACACACACACACAGAGCGGAGCTGAGCACAAACACATACACACATCATGCGCATCTCCTTCATAAAATGAGTAATAGGGGGAATACTCAGGTAGTTATATGTGTGTAGAGGTGTGTGTGGTTACACGTAGCAGCCTCGATCTCTATTCAGCTGTTCTAATGAAGGGACACCCAGTGAAGTAAACCGTAAAAGGCACAGCTCTTTGCAGCTGGTGCTGCTTTTCTCAGATTCTGCTGAGTTACACGTTACTGCCTCCAGTGCCCTGTACGACGAAGCCAGTTCAACAGACCCTGGATATGTTTGAGTTACCCGGCTTAACTAACCCTAACAAACGCGATCTTGCTAGGCGGTCCTAAGAAGCTGGTTATCAACTCAGCAAATCAACCAGGGTTTCTCTCTCCGGCTGAGAGCGCGTTCAATCACAAACATGGAGAAGCGTGCTGACAGTGCAACGTGCTGACAGTGCAACGTCATACTTCATGAATGAATAGTAAATAGCAAATCCTGCTTCGTAGTACAGGCCACTAGTGCCGCAGAGATTTCATAAAGAGAAGGAGGTGTTCTTCTATAAAACAGCTGTGGGCAGCAGATACTGTGAGAGTCACAGACATGAATTCATAGATCAAAGCAGACTGGTTTACAGACTCTCCTGTTTTGCGAATCCGGTGCTTAAACAAATAGCTCTAAGCCCCTGGCCAACATGTCCCTAAATGAAGTCCGAGTTTGAAATATATCTCAAATAATGTATGCACTGCCATTTCTCCACATAAACATAACAGTCTGCAATGAAACCGTTGTCTCCTCTGTGTTCCACTTACTACTTGGCGCACTGGTAACTTTCTCGTGCGAACGAAATACTATCTCGTCTGCACAAAATAGTATTTTGTGCGAACGAGAAAGTATATCGTGCGCACAAGATAATTTTTTTCCCCTCCATGAACCTTTAGGGGCTCCGTAGCATAGTAATATTACAGGAAATCCATTGGGAAAATACTTCATATTTTTGGTTTATAACCGGCTAGTTGGACTGTAATTTAAGTGTCTGTGCGTGTGGCAGCCTGAACATTTTAGCTTTTCAGTCCTGTATATATCACCCTGCCTAATAACATCAGTGACAGAAACACTCCTTGTCTTCCTACCAGGCTTCTTTACTCCATCATTACTCTCTTTCTGTCATGTTTTTCCTCCATCTTCCCAAGTTACCTTGACTTTTAAATCCGGGAGGAAGTTGTAACACCAGCTGAACAACGACTCTTGGGAAATAGCAAAACAACTGCATTAGACCATTGAGGTGATTTAGGTTTAATAAATACAAAAGTTGAGTGTGATGCGAGTGTATCTACTGGCTCGCAGGGGAGAACAATGCCCTTCAACATGTACGTCCATCAGCAGGACAGGAGGCCCATATAAAAGTGAAAGTTGTTATTAGAAACAGCTCAACAGGAATACAAAAGGAAGGAAGAACAAAGGCTTTAGTTTGAAGGTGATCAGTCTTTGTTACCTTCCTTCTGTAACCGGTTCCTGCCTTTCATTATTTGATTGATTGATTGATTAATTTAATATTGTTTCCATTCTTGACGCCACACAGTTGCTGCTGTTTTGTGCACTGCATCTTGCAGAAGTGCAGGTAGGCAGAACAAATATTGATTGATATGATGAAGACTGGTATGCAGCATCTGTATGTGTTGTGTCCCGTCAAAAGTGTTGAGTCTAGTCATGTTTCATGTTTAGTCCATTTTTGTATTGTCTCCCACTTCCTATTTTGTTTTGACACTCACCTGTTACGTTTCATTCCAGGTTCCTTGACTCCCTACCCTTGTGTGTGTCTCCCGCTCTCATGAGCGCCAGCCCCACCCCCGATTGTTTCCACCTGTGCCCAGTTACCTCTTGTTTAAATTCCCCAGGGTGTTTCTCAATCGCGAGTAAAGCTGCTCCAGAGCCACTATTTCAAGCATACTACGTCATCGAGTGCCGCCGAAATACTGTTCCAATGTCCAGCATACTTGGAATTCTACCGAGCCCGGCCTACTTCATTTGGAGAAATTTCGAGGCTGCACATGTGTAGACTCCGCGGTCTTAAAATCCCCACAATGCTTTGCGCACGGACCAATTTCCCCAAATCTGGTGGAAAATGTAAGGCGGGGCTTCTCATATGACGCACACCTGCACACTTGCTCGCCTGTTCCACTCTTTGTTTTCCGAATGCCAGGAAGTATTCTTGCCTCGCTTCTGAAGCAAGACGCTCCAAAGACATGTGCTACCAAGCAAGCATACTCGAGATTGAGATACACCCCCAGTCTCCCCTTGTTTTGTGTCAGTTTGTCTTGTCCTGTCCCTATGCAAGTAGTCAGCGTGCCTGCGATTACTCATCTTGCCTCAAGCCTGATTTATGCTCTCAAGTTATTTTGTAAGTTTTGTTCCTCACTTAGTGAGCGATTTTCTTTGTGCCTTTTTTTAGCCTTTTTGTCATCTCGTTAAGAGTGTCGATCATTTTTTGTGTACACATTTTGGAAATAAAGTATATTACTTATACTTTACCTCTGTCTCCTGGGTCGTGCATGTGAGTCCTTTTCCCTGTGTATCCGAGTTCGTAACAGTATTATACAGTAGGGCTTTTCTATTGGCATTTATGCCAAGCCGACTCTAACATGAGGCGTTGATTTACATTTCTAACAGTTTAAGCATTGTACTGAGTTGTGCCCGATATGGACTATCATATTACTATTACTATTACTACATATTATTATTATCATACTATTTTAGTAACATGTTTAACCACTTTGATTATTCCAAATACCTAGTCCTTTTTTCCAAAGAAAATATTAAAGATATTAAATATTATGCACATTTTCAGGTTCATATTTGATTTTGTACTGTCACATGCTTACATGCTTTAATGCTTTGGGGGGGTGCTGCCAGGGCGAGATGAGGGCGGTCCGTGCAGGGGGGGTGGTTACTTTGGTTCGAGAAGTGAGGGGGATACAAAACAGGGGGTCTGTGGGCGCTCCGCAATGGAAATAGTTCTCGAGTTCCTGCTTTGCTAACAAAATAATGCAATCCAAGAAAATGTGTAGTGTATAATGCCTGGAAAACGTATCTAGTATCCTATCCATGTGAACCTGCTTTATTTGTGAGTGGATCTCACATACTCTAGGGGGGTCCGGGATCATGCTCCCCCGGGAAGATTTTTTTTTAAATATTACATAATTAGCTTTTGAAGCACCTGGGGCTGTTTACTATTTTTGGATGTTTAACTGAACACCCATACAACCAGTGGAGGAAGTGAACTCCCTCCAGTCAGGACGTCCACAACACATCCGCCCTCCTGTGGTTAAATTAATCAATCTCCAGACAAGTTAATGAAGCAACATATAAACGTGTGTGCGTGGGTTTTCTTGTAATATATTTTTAACGAGATGGAGGGTAGGAGGTGTGTGTGATGTTGTACTTTGTGTGGGGAAACTATCCTTTTATTAAATAGTTAATGGATATCAATGGTGCTCTGACTCTTCTGAATGGTCTTTGCAAACAGACCAGTGATGTATGAAATGACTGCCTTTAGCAAGATCAATGAAACCAACAATGTACCTGCCGAACAAAACTGCAATTTGTCTTTATTGTTACATAACCGTTTAGCAACAGTCAAATAGAAAATACTGATCCTTTGAAGGAAAGAAACCATAATGTGTTATCAACATATTGTGAAAGGCTCACCTTGTCCCACTGTCTCTCTCTGTCCAAAGTGATTATTGTCATGGCTGGATTCACCAGGTAACCGTTATTGTTGAAGGAGAAGTCCTTGTGTTCCCAGGTTACATTCAACATGTGCCTACAGAGAAACAAAGAGAAAGATGATCATAATTGACATTTAAAAAAAAACAACAGTATGCAATTTCCTGTAATCAAAACACCGTCTATACTTTCTTCTTGATGGACTATACTGTATATTTGAGTACTGTCCTGAATCTGAACGTTTAAACACCAGAACCCAGAAGATGCTCATCTCACCATCATATAACAGATGTCTTGGCTCTATAGTTGGAAGTATGACTGAAGTACGAACTATAACATTGATTTCTATAACATTCTGTACAGAACTTTATGGTCAGCAAAGGACGAACCCCTTTACTTTGATCAACCTGACGTTTCTTCCGGCACCACCATAGGGTTGACTTTTTAGTTCCTTTTTGAAATATCTAGACAACTATTCTGGTTTGCTTTTTATTTTGGTAAAGATATAGACTTTCGCCTCAGGAACTTAAATCTTTTTTCATGCCCTCAGTTGTCATCAAGAGACATGATTAACATTTTAATTGACTTAATACTTTGGTTCAGAGTCGTTCACAGTCCGTCAACATCTGGTGAAAGAGATATATCAGGAAGGATTTTAGGGAATTTTTCCAAATTAGGCACAAGCATCCAATGATGAACTGATTATAGTCAAGGCCAATGTGACTATAATAGTGTTACCGTAATATAATGATGCCATGATTTTAGTTTTTGTAGCTCATGCAAACATCACAATACAGTGGGCATTTAGCTCATGTGCCTCACATAGGCACAGCGTAGTCTCATTTTTATTTAAAAACATTTTTAAAAAACATTTTTGTTCTATTTAAATTTCATACATATTGCATTTACACTGTTTGAAATGTTTCCCAAGTTGTGGGAATAGCATGTGACTCTTGTGTCATAGCCATTTTAGGCTGATTGGATAAGTTCACAAATGCCTTTTCACCGCACAGAAAGCTGTGTCGTTGTCATAACAGAGACACAAGGTTTCCTGACAGCTTCTGCACCGTGATACAGAAACTGTGATCTCCTTTGATTCCATTGTGTCCTCACTCACTTCCTGTTATATTAGACCTGCGACGCGGCTCTCTCACCTCAGCCGACACTCCAGCAGAGGTGATGAAAGCCTGCTGGGAGGAGAATAGCCTTCCGCTCTTGTCTGTGTGAAAAGCCTATTTAATCTTGTAATCTGCAATAATCCCATTAACAGGTGAGCTGACTCATTATCAAAAGCTTGTGTGAAAAAAAATCTCCAATCAAGTGAGGACAAATCTGAGAACCGCGGGGGATGGTAATGTTTGATCTGGCTGGAAAGAATAAATTATGAACTATAAAGTTAATGGAAAGCGCTTTGTTCTGTCTTCCCAACCTTCATGTTACAGACCAGAGCTGCTGCTATGCAAATCAAGCCTGCTGGGTTTAGGAAGTCTATCAGAAGGGGAGTTGTACAGTATCAAAGCTGAGATAAGGTTCACTGCACTACATTCCGGACGTTTTGGGTTTACAAAAGAAAAAGTTGTCTACCCTACGGCTCTGAAGACTCCAAAAGTAAAAAAGATTCTGACATCAGAGAGAGAAAGTGATGTTTCATAATGCAAGAGTACTGTCTGACGATGTTAGCATCCCCTTGGTGACCATACAACAACATGCTTTGAACACACATTGGCCTGTATGACCTCGGTTTATATGAGCTAAAAGCTGATGCTGGTTCCTTTCTGGCTCTTCCCTCGGCTGATTGAAACATTTTACCTAAAAAAAAAAGTGCTCGACATTGCGTAGCACAGATGGCGTCAGATGGCTCTTTTGGACATGATTTAAATAAGGAGAAGCCCCACCCTTTATCGTCATCAACACCAACCCACCCAGCTTTCAAGGGACATAGGGGAGCGCTAAGTGCGGAGGACAAGAGCTGATGGATTGCAGTGAGGCTGAGGACAGTTTGGGAATGTGACAGTCGCCAAGCAACAACGTTTATTATGATCCAAGCCTATCCATTCATAAGAGTCATTATTAAGGAGAGCCGTGACCTCAGACCTATTCTACTTTCTAGGTATAAGGACTAAATAATGTCATTAAACAAGCTTTAGTCCTGAAGATTATATTTGTATTGGATTTGACTCTTGCCTAGTTACAGTAACTTTAATATTCATTGTAGTCAGGAGTTCAATTTGAAAATGAAAGTATCCATAGAGTCTAGTTCATGTTTAAACGCATCAAATCAACACACTTGAGATAGTCTAGAGCAGGGGTCTAAAGTTCAACGAGGTCCAGTTAGAGAAAATCTCCCCATGCAAAGGTCCGGAACATCAAAATGTCTAAGTTTATTAGTGTGATATTGAAGTGACCTGTAGCTTTATCAACGTCTGCATGTAATCAACAACTGACTGCCAATCAAATAAAGAAAGTACAATTCAAAAACAACAATATTTATTGTCAATTAACATTACTTAAATACTGTGGATATGTGTAATGTTTAGTTAAGTTAAATGCATCAATGTGGTGCACTTTGAGAGCAACATTAAGAGATCTATGGATACATCTCTCAACACCCATATGAAACAGAATTGTAGCATATTTTTCTTTTTAGATATTTTACAAATCACTCCCCTTTTAAACTCTATTCTTGTTATTTTTAACAACTTTTTTGTTGCTGTCATATCGTATTTTATACCTGTTTTTCATTTAGTCTCATTAATAACTATAATGATCATATCAAGGTGTGCCTTAACCTCACTGAGCTGAGGTTATTTGAGCCTCTCAGGAGAGAGCTCTCTTCCACCTGGTTGTAGAAAAGCTCTTTAAATTCGTTAGCATAGCTAGCTAACCAGATGCTAATAACAACAGATCGCCACTGTGCTTACAACTAAAGACACAGCCACGCAAACACTGCGGCATGTGTACGGCTCCTTATGGGTATTGCAATATTTTAAGGGCTGGAGCGACGTTCCGGTGCTCTCTGTCAGCACTCCTTTCAGACGAGACATATACCACGTGAAGACACGTTACGCTCGTGTTGTGTTCATGAACCAGGAAAAACAGGTACTCGCTTGTTTAATTATTTTTGCGGTCTAGATTCCTTCTTCTTTTTTGAAGTGAGAAGTTGTCCGTCTGTCGGACTGACTCCCTCCCCCCCACCCCCAAAACGAAAACTCTTCGGTTCTCCACGAATTACACAAGTCACCCAAATCAGCGTTAAAAAAGCGGGAGGCGCCGAAAAATCCCCTATTAATGTATTGAGCTCCGGGTCCGTATAGGTCGGCGTCTGGGTCCGGATCCGGACCGCGGTCCGCCTGTTGCCGACCCCTGGTCTAGAGCTACATGGGTTCATACTGTATATCACCATTAGCACCATTAACAGCCATCCACTACACAGTTGTTTCTGTGGGACGATCCTCCACTCAGTAACTCACTGTTGTCATTTATGACCACTGACTTCAAGTGGCCTAAGTGGCCATTTTTGTTCAATGTGAGTGTAGTTTACTAAGAGAACCACCACAGGCCACTAACTCCTTTTTTAACAAGCATCACAATTGTGTTAGTGCCTTTTTGATGTAGAAGAGCTGTACAAAGAATGGATGTCCAACCCCGCTGTCAAATATCCTTTTAAACATTTACAAAATGTAAAATACTTTGATCTATTCCACAGAAACCATGAAGCACGAGTCTTCCAAATAACAGTGGTATTCAAATAATGGCCATGAATTAAATACCAGCAGTTGACTAACAATACAGAACACGTGCAGTTTCTAAAAGAATGATGAAACACATAGAGGGGAAAGGAATTGAAAGTGTACATTTCCATTGTGTGTTTTTATTAAAAAAAGTGTTTGTAATTTTAGTTTTATTTATACTGAACTATTGGATTAAATATATTTGCAATATCTTCTACTTGGCTGTTTCGTAGATCGCTGCAAAGTGACTGTCAGTACAACTTTAAATGTTCTGCTCTTTTATATGATTAAAGACTTACTAAGAAATAGACTAATGTTGTCTTCTCAGCTGCCTAAAAGCTTTAATGTGAAACATGCGTTCAGGAAGTGTTGAGTTGAATTGTCAGTTCCTGAAAGCAACTAAAAGTGGACTGGTTTTGTGGAAAAGAACATAGTCGTGAATTTATCATGTAAACATGGACAAGAATCAACAGCAACAGAAGCAGATAAAAAAACAAGCTCCCCACTAAAATATCATAACATATAGTGAATATTAGAAATACCTGAACAGAGTGTCATTACTAGCAGATGGCTTGACCGGGTTGTGACAGTCACTTTGGCCCTCGGGAACGAAGCCCCTCTGTGTCTGAAAGCTCTGCACGCCCTTCACCACGATAGCCACCCCGTCCCGCACCCTCTTCCTCAGGCTCATCCTCCACCGGTCTGTGATGATGCTGATGAGCCCCACAGGGAAGCTTTCAGGCGGGGGCATGTCTGGGTTCCCCATTGCCAGGCTGGGGATAATCCAGATATAACCCGGCCCAACCAGTCCGGCCTCTGACGCCATTCTGAACAGGTACTGAGCCTCTTCATGGGAGCAGTACACCAACAGCACCTGGGCGTCGACCTGTTGCAGCAGCCTTCCTGCACGTAGGTCGTTCATGCCATCAGCAGACATGTCGAAGGTAAGCACGTCCTGCAGGTCCCATATGAAGTAGCTGGTGTCGGTGAAAGATTTAACATGATCCACGTAGGTTTCGTAGCCTGGGTAGAGGCTGGTGATGACTACGAAGCTGTCCCAGTTGTACTCCTCCATCACCTTGAACATGCCGTTGATCTGCTGCTCGATGGAGGATCCCAGCTGCAGGAAGTTGGAGCCCTCGCCCTGTAGGAAGAGGGAAAACATCATATCGATGGGTGATGGAAACCATATAAAGACCTTAATGGTTAGTTAACTGCATGCAATTTTCTCCTGACTAACAAGCAGAATTACCACATCCTAATTGAATTTGTATAATATGCAATGGGATCTCTAGAGGACCCTCTTTATACACACTAGGGAACACACGCAGAATTTGTGCTCAGACAAATCGCATATAGAGAAGTGTGTTCCCCAACCAGTAGGGTCTTTAGTGCAGAGGAGTTAAGTGATTCTGCTTTATGTTGCTCTTGCAGGCGCTGTAGACCCGATTCATCACTTAAACTCACACGTCTTACTTTTGCCGCGCAAACACTGGCCGTCATCAAGACTTGCAAATTGAGAGGGATGGTACTATCACTAGCCAGCTCTGGCCCTACATTTCCTTTTTTTTTCTGGAAATGCAATGACTTTGAGAGGGGAATGAGGGCGTTTTATCTTCCAAAAGTGGTGGGAAACATGCTTTTCACTGTCTTGTGGTGTGTGATACTTTTACCTTTAAATACGTTTTTTCGTCAATGTAGGACTCAATTAAAGAGTTTTTACAATCAGTTGTCAAAGTAAAAAACGCAATGACATGGATTGGGGTGTGGCCAAATGTTCCTGGTAAAATGCCTGAAAGAAAAAAAAACAGAAACTGTTTCTTGGCTGTGATTTAGTACCGAGTTACCCTTTAAAAGTGCTTTCTGCATCATTTTGAACGTAAAGGCAAGAAAACCTGGCCAGTGCACTTTACTGAACCATTTGTATTTGGTGAAATGTCTAGAGTCTAAGTGTTGCTTTCATCCACAAGGTAGTTAGTTGCAGGTAGTTAGTAGTATGTAGTAAGGTTGGCTTATTCAAAGGGACTTTCTTTAATTGGAAATGCTAGAAACAAGCTAAACAGTTTTGTGTGATGTGTTTTCTTACTTTTTAAAAAGGCATCAACAGGTTTGCAGTGTATCTGCAACTATTACTGTAGCTTTAATCAAAGCATAAAGATGATCACATTGAAGGAATTTCTCCTAATCTGGCAACCCAAATGTTGTATATCCCAATCTCTAAACTTTAGGATAAGTAAATGTTTCTTAAATATTAACCAATGGATAGTATTTATTTAATAAAAAAAGTATTCAATGCAATGCTTCTAAATTCACGAGCCAAAAGAAAAGGAAAGATCTCTGTACATCAGAGAAATCATCAGAAGAAGACAAACAGGGAGTAAACACTAACGGGAACATGGTATGGGCACTTCAGTATTTAAAGACTGGTTAATGGAAAATAAGCCGTTGGTACACAGTGGAGTGGACTATTTCATTTTAGCGGAAGCAACACCAGCATGTGAGCCAAGTCGTTTATGTAATACGTAGTCGTGCTTCGTGTCGGGATCCCGATCACCAAACATATTGACCAAAAACATTTTTATCAACAATGTATTAACAGACTCTTCATCAACTGCACATTTAATGACTACATCCAATAAGCAATGAGTCACGCATAAGCAAAGGTAGATTTATAGAAAGCAGAATTAAAATATAAAATATACCAGGCTTGCAGTCGTCTTAACCATGGCCTCATCTCTTTAAAGTAATTATACAGAGGTATCACGATTAATGTGACAGTGATGATGGATTGATGCGACTGTGCATGTACAACCATTCATTTCAGCAGAGATTATTGATTCTCGAGCAGATTCCTATTACTGTGCCTCATCTTGTGCTGCATTGTTCTGCAAAACAAACACTGTAATTAAATGGTGAGTCATTTTTAGAACGTGACTTTGGTGTGAGGGTATAGTTATTAGATGTATAAAATGCAAAATAACCCTTGCTTTTAATCTAAAGTAGAAATATATGTTTTGACTCATCCTCCCTTGGGCTGATAGTGTCACGATTCTCATGTTATGTCACATTTGTAGTTTTGTATGTTTGGGTGTTTGCTGTCATGTTTTCCTGCTGGGTTATTGTCTGGTCCTTTTCCCTGTGTTTTTCCTCCCGTCCTTAGTTTCCCTGGTGTGTCGAGTTGTCTGATAGTGTTCACCTGTTGTCCTTGTGTTTCTCCTCCCCTGCCCGGCTGTTTCTCGTCTTGTGATTACCCCTCCCTGTATTTAGTCTTGTCTCTTCCTGTGTTCAGTGTTGGTTCGTCTTTTGTTGGTGACTGAGTTCACCGGTGAGTGTTCTAACCTAACCTATCAGGCTCTCCTCTCCTCTTTCTCTGCTTCGATCTCTCAGGCAAAAAGCACTTTCTTTCAAGATAAGATCCAATCTTCCTATTCCAATCCTAAAAAACTATTTTCCATCTTCTCCACCCTCTTGGACCCCCCCAAAGCCCCTTCCCCCTCCTCCCTTCTGTCAAGCGACTTTGTTAACCACTTTGATAAAAAGGTTGATGATATTCGCTCTTCTTTTTCTGACTCACCTTTACTCACCGCTGGGTCACCAGACCCTCCTTCCACCTGCACACTAACCTCCTTTTCCCCTCTCTCTCCAAGTGAGGTTCTTACCCTCATTACCTCTACCACCTGTCCTCTGGACCCTATCCCTTCAAACCTCCTTCAGACTATCGCTCCTGATATTCTACCCCTTCTCACCCATCTCATCAACACTTCTCTAACTTTTGGTCACTTTACAAACAGTCTCAAGGAGGCAAGAGTAAACGCTCTCCTAAAAAAACCCACTCTCGACCTGTCTGATGTTATAAACTACAGGCCTGTCTCTCTCCTCCCGTTCCTGTCTAGAACACTTGAACGTGCTGTCTTTAAACAACTCTCCTGTTATCTCCATCAGAACAACCTTCTGGATCCACACCAGTCTGGTTTCAAGGCAGGTCACTCAACAGAAACTGCCCTCCTTGCTGTCTCTGAGGAACTGCAAACTGCTAAAGCAGCCTCCCTCTCCTCTGTCATCATCCTGTTGGACCTGTCTGCTGCATTCGACACGGTGAACCATCAGATCCTCCTTCACACTCTTCAAGAACTTGGAGTTTCAGGCTCTGCACTTTCCCTCCTCACCTCATACCTCAAAGACCGCACCTACAGGGTTACTTGGAGAGGGTCCGAGTCCGACCCTTGTCAATTAACTACAGGGGTCCCTCAGGGCTCTGTTCTTGGTCCCCTCCTCTTCTCCCTGTACACAAACTCGCTCGGATCAGTCATTAGCCCGCATGGTTTTTCATACCACTGCTACGCTGACGACACCCAATTAATTCTGTCCTTTCCCCGCTCAGAGACCCAGGTCGTCGCACGCATCTCTGCTTGTTTAGCTGACATCTCTCAGTGGATGTCTGCTCATCACCTCAAGCTCAACCTTGACAAGACTGAACTGCTTTTCCTTCCGGGAAAAGATTGTCCCACTCTTGACCTAACAATCAACATCGGCACCTCTGTTGTTTTCCCGACTCAGACTGCAAGGAATCTGGGTGTGATCCTAGATAACAACCTGTCCTTCACTGCAAACATCACTGCTACAACCCGCTGCTGCAGATACACGCTTTACAACATCAGGAAGATACGTCCCCAGCTGACCCAGAAAGCGACGCAGGTTCTGGACCAGGCTCTCGTCATCTCACGCCTAGACTCTACTGCAACTCCCTCCTGGCTGGACTACCTGCATGTGCCATCCGACCTCTGCAGCTCATCCAGAATGCAGCTGCTTGCCTGGTCTTCAACCTTCCTAAATTCTCCCACACCACGCCACTCCTCCGCTCCCTCCACTGGCTTCCGGTAACTGCTAGAATCCACTTCAAGACACTGGTACTTGCGTACCATGCTGCGAATGGATCTGGCCCTTCCTACATCCAGGACATGGTTAAACCGTACACCCCAGCACGTGCACCAGGGCTCTCGACTAACTTTTTTCCCCATCCTCCCGGAACCGTCCCGAAATACAATCCAAGCCGTCTCGAAAATGAATGTGGAGCGTCCCGATTATTTTTTTTTTTTCTACATTATCATTAGTTAAAATCATTCAAAGTGACCTTTAACATAAATAAAACATCATACAAATCATTAGATGATAATTCATCAACCTTTTTATTTTAGTAAATCATTCAATCACATAAACAAAGGCCAAATATATTTAAACAAACACACAAACGAGAAAATTACTCTAATATTGAATCCAATCAAGTCCCATCCAATTATCAAAAAAAATCCAACACTGTGTCCTGAAGACAGAACCCAGAGTAACCACTAACCAGGATGACAGTCTGTAACACAGTCAGGAGACCTTTACAAACTGCCCCGCCCCCTCGCACACAGACGGGACAGAGAGATCTCATCTGGATTGGAAAGCTCGAAAATACATCATAGACGCATATTTTAGTCTTATTGCATATTAGAAACGGAGTTGGTGAAACTAAAACTGCGATATAATGTGTATGTAGCAATAATACATATGACATATATTTTTTAAATGTCTCCTGTACCGATAAAAAGTCTGATAACGTCGGAGCTTAACGTTACCACTGTCTTTAATAATTCCGGCGCGGGGCCCGTTTAATACCGGGGCTCGGTACCCATCCCTACATGGGGAGAGGCGCAGCATATTGCTAAGGACTAAATACGATGGAGGGTTCTCATCTCAGCCTTATTACTCATAGGGGATGAAGAGGAGTAAGTAAATAAAGAGGCCGGCGCTCCAGGGTCTGGTTCTGCTGTGCGTTTTTGTGATGTAACGGTAAAACATTTCAGAATTCCTCCACGGGATGCCATTGTCATTGTACATCACTCAACCCGCGAAATACACACACTCAGTCAGTATATAGCTAGACCCAGAGCCATATTATATTAATCTGGCTAGACCATAGAGAGCGCGAATTTGCGGACCAGGAATTCGCGGGCACAGCCAGCTGGGCGGCTGGCTGACAGCCAGCGGCACAGCAGTGGCTACATGTGTGTGTATTTCGCGGGTTGCTAAATGTTTTGTGCGTGTGTGTTTATGTTGACAAGGAGGTTTAATAACTGTGTGCTACACAAAACGTGCAGTCGGTTTCATTTTCATCGCCGTTTGTAGTAGAGTTAGCAGGATATTTTTTATTTTAACTCGTCCCAAATTCGTCCCAAAATTATTTTGTATCCTCCCCGACACTATTTTTTTCGGCCCCGGGACGACGGGACGTCCTTAAGCTCGAGCCCTGACGTGCACTCCGCTCTGCATCAACAAAATGGCTCGCTGCACCCTCGCTGCGAAGGGGACCCAAGTTCCCATCAGCAAAAACACGTGGGTTTGCTATCCTGGCTCCAAAATGGTGGAATGAGCTCCCCATTGACATCAAGACAGCAGATAGTTTACACACCTTCTGGCGCAGACTGAAAACTCATCTCTTTCGACTCCACTTCGAGCGATAGAACTATTAACAAAGCACTTATATACTAATAAAGGACTGGCTTACCTAAAGCCAGTTGAGTAGCACTTGAAATGTTTTTGCTCTATGAAACCTGATGTACTTATATGATTCTGTTTTCTTCAAGTTTGTATTTTGTTGGTCGAACGCACTTATTGTAAGTCGCTTTGGATAAAAGCGTCAGCTAAATGCAATGTAATGTTCTGTTTTGTCTGTATTAGTTTCATTATCCTTGAAATAAAGGTTTATCAGAGTTATCTGCATTTGGGTCCTGCTTCCTTCACTCAACCGTGACAGATAGGTAGGTGGCCCCCTCCTGACCCTGTCTGCAAACAGGCTTGTGATCTGATTCCGCCTGTCTCCTTGTTGTCCTTGAAAGAAGTTCAGTGGTCTTGTGATGTATGAGCATCTTATGATTTCAGACGTCACAGCTAAATCCCTTGACTTTGTGCCTCTGACTGTACTGTGCTCACACCCCTGGAAAAATGTGCAGAAATCGCTGTTTTTTCTCACACCTCTCTTTTTACATCCACCAAACAGTGAGGAGGTTTTTCAAGCATTGTATTTTTATGGAAATAATGCAAATTACACCAAAACCTACAGAAATAATATATAATTACATTGTAACTGTGCCAGCGGTTTTACAATGCTATAATGTGGCAACTATGTTTAGCTTTCTTTCCCAAATGACTGATTACTGTAATATTCACAAAAATGAAATGCGGTTATCAGCGTCTTCACAAGGAATTGGTTTCAGCTCAGTGTAAGGGACATGCTGCGGACTAAGATGGATTAGTCTGCAGTGGAGGCAGGCTGGCTGCATACATCCACACTGGGAGCAAGGTTCTTATGCAGGTTAGTCACGGAGGAGCTTGAGAAGATCGTATAAATCTACTCCTTTTCTCCCTTTCCGTTCGCCATCCCACAGCAAATCTGTCAGCATTATTGCGTTATTCCTATACGTCCTGCTTCTGCAACGCCTTTCAATCAGTTTGCCTCGCGACAGGTGCTAAGGTGTCAGAGCGTGCAAGTGTTTGTGTTTATGCATGTGCTTGTGTATGCTTTGTGCATACTCACTAGCCCAAGAGTCTGTCAGAATAAAGCCCCTTGCAAACTACGATCTCAAAAGCTCAATTAGCAGAGAGCAGACTGATAGCGCAGTCCAAATGAGCCTGGGGCATTACCAAAGGCTCAGCTGCAGCTCAAAGCCTGAAGTCACGACCGCCCTGTCGATGTGCAGAGCATGTACGGTACTGTGCAAGGCATATGGTTGTAGGGAAAGAGATGAAACAGTCAGTCGGTTACACAAAATGTAATATGAATTCCTCACCAGTAGATTTTCAGGAGCAAAATGCAGACCCCTGTAGGCTTGAAGTTAACAAGTCTTATAGTTTTGTATCTGAATACATCTAAAGGCTAATATATGAATACACTTTCCACATGGCCACACTTGGAAGTAGCTTCTTCTTGGTTTCATCCCACCTTTCTTATTATCTGTTATTACAGCAGGGTATTTTCTACCAGAGATGGTATTTAATGACATTGGGATTTTTTAAAGACTCACTATCTACGTCCACATTTATCGACTATATGTAAACATGTTTTTCTGTTTTGGTTCACACTAAATGTGCATTCACACCAAGCCACTGGGAAGTGCGCCAGCTGTTGAAACAAATGTGGCTGAGCAACTTTGATAGGAATGAACGTGGCCCTGCCTCTGAAGCTGTATCCAGTTCTTTTTATACATCCATTGGTTCACACCATTGTTGTTTGGAAATAATGTTGCCAGCAGGCTCTTCACAGTTGGCTAATAGAAACTGTGATGCATAGGGCGAAAACTATTACATGTTCTATTAGTGTATGTAATGTATTTTTATATCATAATAGATCGCGAAGAACCAAAGTACTTTACCAGATACAGAAATCTAAAATCTAGAATAGAGACGATTAGAGTGATTGTAGAAATACTGAAATCTCCCCTGGTTGATGAATCTCTATCGTCTCACGACATACAGAATAATATCATAGTGCACAATACTATGGATAATGTATGTTAGATTATGACCTGGGTAAATGTAAATGGGTATCAACCATTCAGTCAGTAAGCTCTATTGCAGTGTTGTCCACAGAATCTCACAGTAATAGTCTACAGTCCCAAAGAAGATTACGACCATTGAGTGGAAGCTTAGCTTCTCAAGGCTGAGATCACATTCACAAGGGTAAAACATACAGAATAACTCATATCACTGTACCAACACACATCCAGACATTCTGCACTACAGTTCAGTCAACTCTTTTGACCATCTAAAATGTTATCAAATTTGTTGCGCTGAAATCTTGCGATGTCCAGTTAAATGAATGCTTTGCAGCTCGAAGATTAGTGTTTAGATGCTTTAAAACTGGTCTGAGTTGGAGATAGATGAGTGTAAAGCAGTGATTATCTCTAAACCACAGCTGTTTCTGTGTCAGCGTAACCAATACTTCTTCTCAGATTTTACTGGACCACTATACAAACTGCTGTGTTTACCTGCACTAAAATTCCCAATGGGTAGCTGAATGTTATTTAAATGACTCAGGTGAGGAGTGCGTATTGATAGACTTGGACTGCATCCAAAATTCTAAAAGAAACAAGAGATTGCACTCACTTAGCTCAAAAGAGGCTGAAGCCAAATTGACATTATGCATTGTGCTTTATTTGTTGTTGCAGTGAGTGGCATTATAGCGGAAGAGATGGAAGTGGTGTATGGTTCCCTTGGTCACATGACTAAACTGCAGCCATATCACTCTGTTCCTTCTGGCAACGGCTCTTTGCTGCGACATATGTCAGCCTCCGCGGCGCAGCAGGAAATGCCCTGGAGTCGCTTTCCTATACTGTTGACGTCACGTAGATCCTGCGCGGCAACCAGGAACAGTCCTACAACTCCGTGGCCATTTGCCACTTAACAAAAAAAACATGACACTGTATAGATGGCATAGAGTAATACTCAATGGAGCATGAATTTTCTCTCTGCATTTGCTAGGATAAAAGGAAGAGAAGTAGAGTAATAGGTATTTTTTCAATTTAAAACGTCTTAGATTACATATTTTTGGAATAATCTCGCAACACCATGTTCACTTTTAGCATGAAAAATACAGTAATGACAAGAATAAAGCACCTGGCACGGTTGATTGGCAATATAAATTACCCAAACAGGTTTTACAAGAAAGCATTACATTAAAATATGGCTTATCGTACTGTAATACCAAAATACAGACAGTTTAAAAAGGGCTTTGCAAGTACTTTCCTTATTTAATCACTATCTTGCATTTTTATCACCTTTCTCAAAAAGATAATACTCATCTCCCAGACAATTATCATAACAACTTTTAAAGGACCTTCTTTCTCTAGACAGGCTTTATATGATTTTAATTTTTCCTGACCTATCATACCTTTTACACTGTTATTTGCAAGTGGTCAAATTGGATTTGTTCGTCCACCATCTATCTGCATTGAGATCATCTATATAAAGTATTTATATGTATTTCAAACCACGGTTTGGATCAACATTTTTATTTGTTCGGTGTTCAGACTTTCTAAAATCATTCTGAAAACCATAAAAAACACAAACCGATTGTTACGGTAAGGACTTCCTCCAATTTCTAACTCGAAGCATCAAAGAGGGTTGGTTGCCCCGTTAACACTGTACTTGCTGATATATAATTTATTTTGTCACTATATATCTCTCTTCAACATTACCCTGATCTGAGCAGTATATAGTTTAAGTTACTCTTCACAAACTGTACATGTATACTGGATCACTGCCCCCCTGGCTGCTTTATATTACTCTTCTGTACTTGCTTTGCCTCACTTTAGACAGGTGAAACTGCAACTGTGTCAGTGGTTTTTAAATGCAGCGGATGGCAGAGGAAGAGAAAAGCAAGTTTAGGTCTGAGCCAAGACAGACAGATACAAAAATAACTGCTCTAGTTTTTTAGAAAGCCTCTGGCAAATGTTCCTGCGAAGACAATCAGAGTTTTGCTCTTGTCTGACTTACATTTGGTCCACTTTACAATGCTCTGCCTCGGAGGATGTGATCTGTCAGACCACAAGATGAATGGTTCAAAGAATGCTTGTATTTTAGGTCAGTATATTGAACTAAATGCATAATGACAGAACAAGTGGATTTTGTGCAACTGCATTTTGTGGAAATCACTGCATATATTTATATGATCAGAGATTTGTGACAACTTTTCCTGCATAATACAACAAAACAAGTTTATTCGACATGTTTGGAAGGATTTTCCTTTAAAACTAACTGTCTAACTGACTGCCCTAATAGTTTTTTCACTGTCCCGATTTCATGCTCCAGGAATTGATTAATCAAAACATAGACTAAAGTCCAGCACCATTCAGCTTTTGTAATATGAACTCAATCAATCTAATGTAACCCAAATAGTTTTAGATACAGTAATCTAGCCAAATGTTAACCATACAGGTAGCAGATTAGAGTCTATGTTGTTAATATCATGGTTTTTTTTTTTAGACTGATGAAAAACTGCTTATTTCATCGTTTTTGGAGGACTTTTCAAGCTCTGGGCTGTTTTGTTCTGCCAAAGAAACAGCCATTATTAATGATATTGGTATATCCACTGTTTGCAAATAGAGCAGACTTTTGGGAACCGATTGATCTGCTGGCAATAGTAAAGTACCTATCTTGGATTTTCTGTCAATGTGAAATTGACAAATGCCTGCTAGAATCTTAACTAGAAGAGATGCATAAACAATAAGCATTATTCTTAGTGGAGAGAAATGTAATACTTACTGTCTTAATCGTAACATTAGTTTCTTCTGATCTTTTGCTTTTTATAATTTCCTTACATTTCCTCATTGGGATAGAAAATGAAAATGGGTTGATGCTTAGTGCGCCCTGACGTTGCCGATCAACAAATCGGTCAAACAAAGTGTCCTGAGGATACACTGTAAAATATTACAATGATTTCACAATATTTAGCTGTAATAGTTTACAATAAATTACTGTTTTACCACTTTACAGTCTTTACCTGTAATGTTCACAATATAATACTGTACATTTTGAATTTCACAGTGAAATCAATACAGGCACAGTTAATTACAACAGGATAAATGATTTCCAGGATTTCACAACATGTTACTGTATTATTTCACAGTAAAATACTGTATTCAGACCATCCTCTGTGATAACACAACAAATTAAGTGATTTTCTTGCTTTCATCGCTCTTGCTTGGCTTTAAATACTAATGTCTTTCTTTGGTGCAGGTTTTACTTAAATTGAAAGGGGCACCGCTGCAGTTGCCTTAAAATAAACAATGCAACATATAAATGTAATCTTGGCTTATTGTTTTCAGGTGCTTCCTGGGCATTAATCCTGAGACGGGCTCGAAAGCCAAAAAGAGGCATGGCAATTTAAACCCCCATGTCAGCACATTCTTCAGAAAAATTGTTGACTTCGAGTGGATGTCGTCTGTAGACATGTGTTACGTGCTCCCCTCCTTGTTTTCTTTCTGTCTCCCTGCTGCAGGTGCACCTGGTCTGCCCCTGGCTCCGCCTCTGCCCAGGTGCACCTGGTCTGCCCCTGGCTCCGCCTCTGCCCAGGTGCACCTGGTCTGCCCCTGGCTCCGCCTCTGCCCAGGTGCACCTGGTCTGCCCCTGGCTCCGCCTCTGCCCAGGTGCACCTGGTCTGTCCCTGGCTCCGCCTCTGCCCAGGTGCACCTGGTCTGTCCCTGGCTCCGCCTCTGCCCAGGTGTTCCAAATTCCACTCAGCCGTGTATATATAAAGAGAAGCTGGAGGAGAAGGATGTCTCGCCTATCCTAACGCCGGGAGACACTCTCCTTAGAATACCTCTTTGCCATTTTGAGCTGTAGGCCATATTTTTGCAGATGTGTTTATGTTTAGCCTGGAGGACCTGGTAGTCCAGTTTTTGCGGCTTTATTTTGTTTCCCATAGGGTTTATAATTGATTTCTGGTTAGGGGGGGAGCTCTGGGTCCTACGGCCCGTGGTGTGGCTGGCTCGGGTTCCCTCCTTCTGTTTGTTCCTTTTGGCCAGTCCTCCAGACCTCTTTTTGTTTCCCGTTTCGCTTGTGTGAGCAAACGGCTGATTATCAATAAATGCTCGTTACCAAGTATACCGGTTATTGCATGTGTTCTTTCATGTTGCGGGTCTCAGCACGAGCCACTACGCGGAGTAGAGGTTGGGGCCGTAACAACATGTCCAAGACACTGTGAAATGTACTTTGCACTTCAATGGAGTAATACAAAGTTAAAATGGGCATTTTCTTTGTTTTTCTTTGTTGGTTGAGCTGATTGAATTGTGTAGTTATGGTAAAATCCCAGTGAACTAGTCAGATTTACAATATATTATCGTATTATTTACATTTTATATTTACAGTAAATTACTGGCTACTGTGTTGCATTACTTCTACAGTAATAGTGTGAAAATAGAGGTAATTACTGTAATTTATGTACAGCAAGGTACCATAATATCACAGCTCTGTACTGCTATATCACAGTAATTCCATGGGCATGGCAACTGTAAAGTCACAGTATTTAGTTGTACTTTTATTCTAATTTACTGTAAAATATCTACAGTAAATTACTGTGAAATATTCACAGTCAATTACCGTGAAATCCATGCAACTAGTAGCCAGTAATTTACTGTAATTTTACAGTCAAACATTTTACAGTGTAGAAATCAGTTTATAATTTGATGCTATCACTTCCAGAAAGATCAAACCCTGGGCTCTAAGCGATATGTATGAAAAGTGAATGAGCGCCATTGCGTTATTGACTACCGTTGACAGAGACCAATAAATCAATCGACGGGGCGGCGTCAGAAACTATTAAACTAATAAATGAATAAAGAGGACATATTTTTCAAATGTTCAGTTTTATCTTTGTATTTTGTGCCTCTACTGTGACATGTTTTCATGCTTAACTGTTCAAAGATACATTTTTTCTTTGGGAGAGAAACTCCCTCTGGAGGGAGCTTTGAGATTGTACAAACACCTATATAACACACTAAAGGAAAGAGAAATCATCAAAAAGTATAATAGGGCCACTTTAAAGCATTACTGCCAGAATAGGTTGTAACTAATAAATACAATACTTGAGTCACATTATACGTTAAAGAAAGAAGAAATATTTATGTAATAATTATTTGCGTTAGTACTTAGTGGTCCATTTTATTTTTTTTCGGTCCTTTGCAAACTGGAATGTGTGATATGCTGCACTATAATAACTTTTGAAAGACTATGCCCAGAGGTAAAATCCTACTAAACCAGCTCTCTTGGCACAATCCATAGTTGGTCCCTTGGATGGTAAGCAAATGCTGACAGACTCCCTCTTTCTACTTCTAGATAGCCTGCTATTGGCAGCCCCTTTTCACTGAGGCAGCATGTCACTGATGCGGCTTTCACACCAGCGCTTTTCAGTTTCTAGCTCCGAGCGGGAGCTTTTCTGGTTCAGCTCCAGTTTCCCTTTTCAGCTCCCGCTCTGTGCACACCGCCCACTGGCGCCCCAGAGCTGCCCTTGCTGCGTCATGACGTCACCGTTTACATCGCTGATTTGCCCCCCAACGGCAGCTCACAACAACAACTGCGTCGGGTCGATGATCGCGTTGCTTTTAATCACACGAAGCCAGAATAAATTGAATAACAACTTCTCCAACCTTATACTTTGCTCCAGAGTGCCGTGGTTCATTGTTTATTAATGTGTTTCTGCGGCATTTACCGACCGCTGCACAGCTGCTCTTCCACGGAGTTTATTCTCCCGTTAGCTCCCGGTTAGCTCACACTGCAGCGGCCGCTCTAAAGTATTCACTGTCCGACTCACACAAGCAGCTGATGCATATCCCCAGTTCCCCTTAGCCTAAGTGAATGTGTGTCAGTCTGAATTGACACTGTTTGGTATCACAACGCTGTTATGAAAGTTTCTCTGGTATAAAACGGGTGATGTTAGCATAGCAACCGAAGCTAAACTGACTACTTGCATCCGATAGCTGCAATAATACAAAACAACACGTCTGCCTCTCTCCACAATGATCGATAACGCGAACGGATGGTCAAAGTAAGGCACAAATAAACAGAATCACACGAAGCCTGGTTAGTGTTGCCTGACTTTATAAAGTGTGTTTATAGGCACTACTGCTTGTAGGCAGGCATAACAGTCGACCCATGGGAGGTGGGTTTAGTTTCCTGCACGCCTCGACGTGAGAGAGACGTAAGCGACGTCGCCTCTTAGCTCCAAAGCTCTTGCCTCTGGGCCGACAATTTTTTGGAGCTGAAAATGAAGCGGATTCCGGAGCTAAGAGCCGGCGCAGCTCCGGTGTGAACTGGAAAACCCGGCGCTTTTCAGGCTCTAGCTCCGAGCCGGAGCTGAAAAGGCGCTGGTGTGAAAGGGGCATGAGAGCTTGTAAAGTGGGCTAGGCAATCTCAACACTATACGGTTGTGTAGTTGTCTTTTCATTGATACTCATATTCTTTTTTTCAAATCTGAGATGGGTGAATTCATGAGACACATTGTGTAGTTATAAAACATATTGTTAACATTTCCCCAAATATAGCCTTAGATCTAGACCATAAGACTACATGTTTGTGTATTTATCTTAGCAAAGTACATTTTTTACGCACAATGTAGGGTGCCTTGCTCAATTACATACAATTAGTGAACGATATCGGCCGATATTCACTCTCTGCCGATCGATCGGTGCTCTCTATAAAGGCCGATCGTGAGAGCCGATCACATGACGTAAAATACAGAAAAGGCCTTGAGGTTTAAGTTTTTTTACACTTAACAGCATTTTAAAAAGACATGCAGTTTAAGTCCAAGTTTGAGCACCTAAAAATGGAAGATGTACTCCACGGAGGCCCAAGACCATAACAAAAAACATTTAATTATAAGGGGACACAGGGAGGTGTACATGTCAATCAGAGGGGTGGGTACCTCAGTGGGTACCAGAAGATTACATTTTGTTACCAACTGGGTTCATCCTTATTAATAATGCATGCACTCACTGTTCTGTGATGCACTTTTAATGCATTCACTATACACCATTCAGTTATGTTCTCAACTAATTAATGATATAAAAAAAAGCCACATAAATTAAGGGAATTACTGCACTCTATGTATTGTCTCATTGTGTCAAACTAAAAATAAAATGCTGCAGGATTCCAAATGGAGAAATAAAGAAAACTATAGGAAATTCTAATTCTGACTAAAATATAAGTTAAAGGTCGCATGTCATGCTTTTCTGGTTATTACCCGTTTTCTGGTTATTACCCGTCCCCTTGTGTTATGAAGGTTTTTATGCATGTAAACGGTCTGCAGAGTCACAAACCCTCAAAGTACAAACTCTAAAACAGAAAAGATCTGTCCCCAGAACGCCTCGTTGGAGATTTCTCTTTTTCCATTTTCCACTCGATGTGAGTTTGGAAAATTGCACAATATAAATCTATTTTAGTAGACCTCAACAATGGAATTATGATCAGTAGAAATGGCCATGACATGGGACCTTTAAAGACTTATGCTTTCCTTTGGAGTTGTGATCCTTTGAAGAGAAGACACTCATTTATGATATTTATTAAGTTTACTTAGTATTATTTTCACTCTATGCTGCTGAAATTAAACAAAATAAAAGATCTGATCTCCTTAGCAAACTCCTCAACAGCAACTTTTTTAATTGAATTGAACTCAAGTACTATACTTTGCAACACATTTGTGGTAAATTACTTGAATCACAGTACTAGTGCCGGGTACTTTAACCGTTACACATTTAGTACGTTTAAAAAATACTTTGCAAGTCCTTTGCCTAAATTTATATTTTTTACACTGCTATTTGGCCACTTTAACGTCAAGTGCAAGATCTAAATATGTACATGAGACTTACATTATAACTGCTTCATCACAGAGGCCTAATCTATTAGTGTTTCAGGATATATGAAACAATTCCCTCACACAATTCCAGATTGATCTGTCTGGATATTTTATAACCGGCCTCTGTTGCTCTACACCTGCCTACTTCCCTTAAAGCTAATCATGTATAACAGTTACCAACCAGGATTATGGCAAGAAATGATGGAAAACCAATGGCTTTCAGCCGCTAGCGTATTCATTTTAAAGGCTATTATTTAACCTATAACATGAGGAAAACTGTGTGTGATTTACAACCTACTGTAATGGTTGACTGCAGCTGATGACATCTCTATTGCCCAGATTCAACTGCTGATGATCTGTATTCAGGCTGTAATTTCATGTTCATTACAGTTCTCAGTTTAGCTGCAGTATGTTACGTGAGTTGCTCACTGTGAATGATATTAATAAGACATTACCTGAAGATCTAATCAGGGTCATCAGACTTAAAAGTTGTATTTTATTTAGACCTTGCAGCCTGACATATTTCAATAATGTTTTCAGGGCATATTTAATGCAAAGGAAAGTTGTTGAAAAGTAAATTAATTTGTTATAGTTTGATGACTTTAGAATTGTAATCTTAAAGGGTCCACAAGTAAAACCCAAACTAGCCCTTCCATAGCTTATTCCCTGTCCCACCAGTGTATAGACATTCATTTATTGTGGCGTCCCACAGGGGTATGCTATTGGACCCCTTTTGTTCCTCATCTGCTGCTTCATCATTCGTGTCTCCCTTGCTTTTAGCTGATGATGACAGCTATGTTGCTTTCACATTATCATGTTATCATACCTATTTTTTCTTTTTGTTATAGTTGATGACCTTGACATTTGAATTTAAAAGTGTCCACAAGTGAAGCGCAAAGCAGATCTTTCTTAACCCTTTCCCTGTCCCTTCCGTCACACTGACCTTGTAAGGCAGGACAACAGCAGAGCCTCCGCTGATGCCCACGATGGGGACTGCCGTCTGAGTGGAAATGAAGTCCAAGATCTGGGCCACGGCCTCAGAGCCAACGTTGTCCTCGAACACCACTCCATGGACGCGGTTGGTGGAGAGGGTGTCACAGATGCGGGTTAGCAGTGCCCGTGGGTTTGTGTTGTTGACCAGCACAGTGATGGGGTTCACTTCAAGAGGCAGGTCCATGAAGTTTTCCCGGCTCAACCGCCCTTTAATTTCCGTCTGGTAGGCCGAGCCACTGAACACCACCGCCACGTTCACAGCGGGAGTGGGAACTCCGAAAGGCCGGCCTGAGCAGAAGGGCACAGTGAAGAACAGCAGCAGCAGCAGCGGCGGCGGCCACCACGGGGAGTCGCTCAAGCAGCCTAGACGAACGCCCATCTCAGTCACCTACTGCCTGGAGGTGGGGTCAGAGTGGAGGAAGGGGTCAGCAAAGGGATTGAAATGTTAGATACACAGCACCAGTTGTTGTCTTTTTCTGAAATGTTGTGATAATACGCAGTAATGCCTGTTTGGCGGCCAACCAAACTGCCTTTTGTTTAGAGTTGGCTTATTTTGATCATTGACCTTTTAGCTTTATCTCGCTTAGTGTGCTGGTCCGCCTGCAATAACTAAGACAGTGTAAGAACCCATTAACAGGCCCAGATTGGTTTATATTTAGAGTGAGGCCATGGTCAGGCTGTTGTGTCTTAGGGTGGCAGCTGCCACCCTGCTGCTGTTGTATTCTGCGGGCCAACCCAACAGATGGTGTCCAGTGTTTAATGCAACAAATGGAGAACAAGAGGGTTTATAATTTTTTCTCTCGTGACATTACTTTTGAAGCTGTTGCTTAATTTCTTTCAGTGGTCTCCAAAGCATTCAAACTAAATCTACCAACGGTCTGCAGGCATGTGTTTGGTTATACTGATTAATTACAATGTGTTATCTGTTTGAGTTTTGTATTAGGTTAGGTTATTTTTTCTAGTTTCTAGATACTGTCCTTTAAATTATTACGACAAAAAAAAAGTTTGTATACAAAAGGATGAAATTCAAAGAATTTTAAATAATCCAAGCTCTTTGTTCTACATTGCACCACTAATGGACTGGAATTGAAACCAGTAACCCTTTGCCAAACTTTTCATATTTATTCAAAAGCCCTAATTCCTGTTTCCTGCCCTCTGGAAGGTAATGGGGGAGAAACACCACGAGAGAGCTTTGGTATGTCAATCCATGTAGCGTCAGTTTAGCTTTCACATTGTAGCCCGACAGCAGTTTGTGTGTTGCTGTCAGACAGACTTAGGCTCTTTGTCAAATCTGTCACAGTAGTGTTTGTGGCCCTGAGAGAGTGCTGCACACTGGTCCCCTGTCACAGAGATCTGATCCACCATGTGATGGAATCCCAGTGGGGTGAATATATTGTAATCCCTTGGTAATCCCTGCCAGGCATCATGGCCTACAGTAGGGCTTGATTGTAGTGTATAAACTTATCAAGAAATGTGGATAGTGCACAAGGCTCACTGTAGCTGTAGCATGTTCTACTTCCTGTGTGGGACTTAGCCATGAGCTCCCTTTAAAGAACAGGCATGCGGGTAAACAAGCCCGGTTGTAGAGGATCATCACTAGAATAGTTATCATAGAATGTTTTTCCAGTCATGCTGAAATCCACATAAAGATGTTGCACATGCGTGGGAAACTGTATATGCTATGTCCTACATGTGATTTTCCAGGTAGGCTTTGGCTCGTAAATCATTTTATAAATTGATTAGTCCCCACTGTTAGAGGGCATCATGACATTAGTCATGTTTCAGCTGTGACAGCAGCGGAATGGTTTGGGTTAATGTCTTTGATGGGGAGTATACGTGGTGAAAATGCTTAAAAGCTTCGACCTCCCATAGGTTTAATCAAGTCATGGAAACAGCTGTATGAAGGTCGTATCCTGGGGTTGTGGATATAGAGTTAAAGCAACAGGAAGTGAGTCATCAATAATTATTTGACAAGGCTTTTTAAAGTCAACACACCTTCATATAACAAGACAATTGATAGGTTTGGGAAACAGGGGCTTCCAATATAACTTATTTAGTATTGAGATTCTGGATAGTGCTGTCACTAAGCCTTGTGATGCAGCTGAATGGCAGATTGCTTCTGATTTGCTTGGCCCTGACCCCTGAAACAAAAAGTCATCTGAACCTGTAAACTGCACCAATTCACAGAGGATTTTATACTGTGCTTGGGCTAAATCCTCCAGAAAAAAAACATCCTGTGTAAACAACCGCTTGAGGCTTCACTCTGATGTTGGGGATCAAAAATCGCTGTGGCTTGTGCATGACAAGGTACATCCTCCACACATTATCATGACACAGTCTATTTGGCTCTGAAGCCTGGTTCTAAAGGATACAATGTGCAAACTGTAGTCTGAGCCGTGAGCAAGAGACAGGTTGCTGTTTGCGTCATGACACTGCCACTTACTGTGTGTGATATACAGAGGGACTGACATCGTTTACTATAAACCTTGCTATCCTTATGTTATATATAGACATGCTGGTAAGACTCTTTTGATGCATTGTAAACATTAAACAGGCCCTATTGTACTTTTTAGAGTTTTCCATTTCCTGCAGTGTGTTATATAGGTTTGTGTGCATGTAAATTGAGTTTCTCATCTACACACTCCCCCCACTGCCTGAAAAGCCTCCATTAGACTCCTGTGTTCACTTCCATACCATAGTGACATCTCTATTTAACACCTGCACTTCTATTGTCTAGCACCCCAACAGACTGTAAATGATAGTCTAAGGGGCGGAACATCTTTTAGCGGTTGAACAATCACAACAGAGCCATCCAGCTAACCAATCAGAGCAGACTGAGCTCTGGTTTCAGACAGAGGGTGAAAGTGGTGCTGCAGGACAGACGGTCATAAAAGCATGTAAACATGTCACCAGAGTTGGTGATAATATTACTTTTGTCGGTAACGGAGTAGTGTAACGCGCTACGTAATCACACTACAGTTACTAACATTGCCCCGACATGCGTTACTTCGTTACTTACTAAAATCAGTCATAATCAAACCTCAACAAACACCTGCAAAGAACACATGCTAAGGTGAAGCTAACGCACAGCTAGTTGTTGTTTGTTTATATCACGTAGTCTGTTCTTCTTCTCTGTTTTCCGGTTGTTGCCTGTTTTGAATGACGAATGCACACTACCGCCGCCTGCTGGTAAGGAGAGTTATTGCCACTCACGCATGCGCAGTTCGTACGTGCTCGGCTGAAGTCTTTGCGGTGTCTGGTTCCAGTGCAACACATGGCCAACATGCAGGAGAACACGCCGACGCAACAGCGTGAGCAGAGATATACTGTGCAAAATATACAGATAGCAGGAGACAGAGGACAGCCATGGTCAGATAGGAAAACATTCAGGATCTGGATCAGTCTTATCAATGGAAACTGAACTAAAGAGAACATTTGAAACTTTAGCAGTCTGCGTGATCTGCCTGCAGGGAGGGGCGGGCCGGCCCTGCGAGTAAAGTAACGAGTAAAGTAACGAGTAAAGTAACGAGTTACTTTATGTAGAGAGTAACGAAGTAGTGTAATATATTACTTTTTTTTTTTTTAAAGTAATGTGTAATATGTAATATATTACTTTTTTTTAGTAACGACCCCATCTCTGCATGTCACAGTAGAAGCACAATATACAAATATGAGCATCATTTGTCCTATTGAACCTATTAACAAGTACATGAAAATACATTATATGGGCTATTTTTTAAGGATTTTGGCCTTAGAAATAAGGTATGGAGGGGAAGGTTGTATGTCTAAGCTTTCCTGCCATGTTTGGGAATCAAGTCCCCATAATATCTCCAAAATGTGTGTCCCCGTAACATGATCAATATAAGTATACACACAGCAACTCCATCTCCCAGTGGCAGATCATTTAAACAGCTGAAGTTGTTCTAACCTCTCTTGCTGGGTCACGCCAATGTTAGTGGCCTAACGAGGAGACATTTAATGAAATGTTACTGATGAAGTCGCTTCAAAATAGCTCACCTTGTATTTGTGCTGTTCTGTTGATAATGTGAACATTATTAGAATATTTCAATGACAAATAAGATTAAATAAAAACTAATGTGAGAGAACATTTCTGTAGTACTGAACAATCTTTGTATTCTCTGTCTGCAGAGTTGTTTGACTAACAAACATTTATGATGTGCTTATCTCCCTCTAGTGGGTGACATATGGTGGAAGAAGTCTCTTTACAGAATTAGCTGGCATTTAAAAAACCTGTTAGGGCTTTATCGTACTATACCGTCATTCTTACCATCCTGCAATACCTTCACTCTACTGACTTATATGTACATTTTGATAAACTAAGCACGTAATAAAGCAAATAGTACATCTGCATGTTCTGCCTCTATGTATGCTCGCTTCTACTGTATTTTGAATATTGTTAATAAGGTGAAGGAATTGTTTGCGCACGTTGACAATTCCTGCTCAATATGTATGGCTTTCACAGACTCAGTGATGAGAATACAAGCACAATTTAATACACAACTGCTGCAGTATGTTAATATTATAATCTCACATATTGGTATTTCTTCATGGTATAATTTACCTCTCATTTATTTTCTTATTTATACTGTCTTTGGTCATTTAAAAAAATAACTGCGTATCACCTGTGGGCAATTTATATTAGTTTTTCTACATTTTTATATTGAAATGCCATTGCTTTACTCTGTCAGTATTTGCTGCTGCAACAGCCAGGCATCCCCACAATGCAATTCCTATTCTCATTTTGTAATATCCTGTAAGTTCCACAGCTCTTCATTTTCTGATTTTTAACATATGAATTTGAATGAAAAGCTGCCACCTATTGACGAGTCACTGCCTAGCCGTCCAGCCTTCCACCTGATTTCTGATCCAGCTCATTAACGTGAAGCTGCAGCGGTAAATACCTCTGGCTGAGTAGTGAGGTCTCATCAATAGGCACAGTGTTTAATGACTGCCTTTATATTCCGGGCATGACGCCTCGTCTGCAGCTGTTTAACAACGTGCACCTGTCCCATCTTCTGCTACATGATGAATACACTTAGCCATGCATCTGCAGCCTGCTGCGTCAATGCCTCACGTGCTAATAAACTCGTCATATTCTATGTCATTATCAGGAAAAACTGCTGACCATCCATACAGTCCACAGCATTGCCTTCTAGGTGAAGTTTTGATACTGTACCAAGAGCCATTTAGTAATCTTTGACCTTTATTGACCTCCATTGGTAAACTATAGGAAAGGTGATTTTACTTTGTCATAAACCAACATACACCTGGCCTCATATCACCCCTCCATTAAATGATGCTCTGTAATTGACACAAGAGAAATTAGTAGGGATGATCCGATCACGTGATCGGGGATCGGAGCCGATCACGTGATTTTCAAAAGATCGGAATCGGGAGAAAAAAATCGGGGATCGGGAATCTTTTTTTTTTTTTTTTTTTTTATAAAATATTTTTATTATTTTATTTAATGTTACAAAACAAAAATGACCATGTTCACGTCTTAAAGTCATCCTGAGGCCTTAGTTTTGTTTTAAAATTACACAACATCATGTATGTGTTGCTTTCTTTGGGCTTGTTTTCAGACCAGAGTGGGGCGCAGTGTCTAATAGTAGCAGTAAGCTAACGAGAGGCTACGTTCAGCTGGTGAGTCGGGACAGAGAAAATGTCAGGAGTTTGGAAGTATTATAAAATTGAAAGCGAAGGCAGTGTAACAGCCAGATGCAATGTTTGCAAGGCAGAGGTTCCACGTGGTGGAAAGAACAGAGCTACGTTCAACACGACCAATCTAATACGCTACCTGAGAAACAAACACCAACAACAACACGGCGAGTACACAGCGGCCACTCAGGTAACGGCACTGAAACAACCGACACTTTCAGAGACTTTTAAAAGGAAAGAAAAACTGCCCCAGAAACAGTGAAAAGGCCAACACAATAACAGCCAAGATAGCTGAATTCATCGCGTTGGATGACCAGCCGTTATCTGTTACCTTTTTTTTCTCTTAATGCATTGTATAAAGATCGGATCGGGAATAATCGGTATCGGCAGATTGTCAAAATCAAATGATCGGAATCGGATCGGGAGCAAAAAAAGGTGATCGGGACATCCCTAGAAATTAGGGTAACACTTTATATTAAGGTACACAAATTAACCATCAACTAGTTGTTAATTAACAGTTAGCAGTATAGTGGCTCTGTATTAGTCATTATAACACACTTATTAATGCCTTATTCTACATGACCATATTCTACAAGTAATAGGCCATAACTTGAAAGTTTTTCCTCAATAACCCACTTATTTATTGCAAGTAGCCTAAGGAAGTTGTTGTACATGAGTTTTGGTCTTAATATGCTCTGCTCAATATGGGCCTAATAAGGTAGTAGTACCACAAGAATAGTAATTCTCCCATAATAACACTGAACAAATATGATCTATTCTTATGTAACAAGACATGAAACTATAAGTGTTAATTGTGTCTAAATAACTCAAAATTAGGTATTTATATCTAAGAATATGTTTTGGGGTATTGACAGTTCAGCTACCAATAGCAAGGTGATATTGACCAGTATGTTTCATATTTGCACATTTATATTTTTGTAAAATGTATGCTGAAGGTTAGACAGGAAACCGTGTAGGCTACTGGAAGTAGGAGAAAGTGAACTGAATAGCATGGCAGTAGACTACTACTAATTTTCCCAAGTCCGTCAGAAAGCAATGACCGTAAGTGTAAGCCTTACACTTACACTGTAAGGATTAGTAACATGTATTGTGTTTATGTGATGACATTTGTAGATGTTTAAACTCAATGAGAAAATGCGTTAGCATTCATGCAAGCATTCACGCTAGCGTTAGAATACATGCTAGCGTTAGCTAGTGCTGCGTACCGGCAAGCCGAACCGGTACTGGACTTGTAAAAAGTTTCGGTTCAAGTCCGGTTAAAACCGGAACGTCGGGAACCGGTACTTGGACTCGCAAAAAAACTAGCACTTACGTATATTCTGGTGTCTGTTGTTATTTAAACATTCCCTGATAAACGTTATTCAGCGTCAATAAATGAGTGCTAATCCCAGTGTGCTCAGTGTACAACATCACATGTCATTTCACCTTCGATTCACGGTTTGAAAACGTAGCCTTTCGCCACATGCTAATGCTAACCGGAAGTGAAGAATTTTCAGAATAAAAGTATTAGTTAAGTTAATAGTGTGAACTTCCGTTTTATTCAGAATAAAACTGATTTAAATTAAATAGTGTATTTAATTCAAAATTACGCCATATCAACATTGATTTTAACAGTATGTATGTACATCACTATGTATGTAGTATGTACTGTATAATGTACACATGTAGAGTTGTAGAAAATGTACAGACAGTACAGTACACTCTGACTGTACAGTCACTACAGTTTAGCCTATACTGTATAGTAGGTGTGTAACAGTGTAATGCGTATAGTCTACTCTACACTCTACCTTTCAGCAACGTTTTAGGGATTTAGGCTCAGTCAGCTCAGGGACTGTTTGGTTACTTTAGTTTGGTAAATGAAATAAATGTTTGAACTTTGTAGTAGTTCACTGTAGTTGCTGTCATAAGTCATTTGTAGACTAAGTGGCAAAAAGTGTTTTTTCTACATTTGTACTTTGTAGAGAAATGTGGACACAAGTTAGATGGGAGCACAATAAACCTGATGAGTTTGAATTTGAGTTGATTATTGTTAATTTTAAATTGATAATTAGCTCACAATAAGTTCACTTTAGTTACTCACACAACTTGACACAAGACATGGGTTCAGGTCCGGACTTATAAGTCCGGACCTGAACCTGAACCTCTGGACTTGAGTCCGGACCTGAACCTGAATGTGAGTCCAGGTACGCAGCACTAGCGTTAGCCATACTTGCCTGTATAGAGTGGCGAAGTCACGCCCATGTACTTCCGCCCCATGGGACCTTATTTCGGAAAAATTATGTATTGAAGTCAATGGGGAGAGAAAGATTATCTTTCTATCCCGTTTGAATTGTGCCATGAATTACACATATGATGTTTGTCAATCTTAAAAAATCATTTCCATGTCAAAAAAGTCACAGTTTGTCGTAAAACTGTTGAAATATAAGACTATGAAAAATACGCAACTAGAAAGACTACAAATCCCAGATTAGCTAGCTGACATTAACGTTACACATTACACTCGTGTTACTCACCGAAACCTTGTAAAGCCACATGCTGGAACCGACTAACTCCCCTTTTGTGTATGTACAGTTCTCAACATGGCCAGACTTGTAGTGATTTTCACCTCTTTTAATACTTTTTGCTTCATTCTGAAAGAAAGAGGTGAAATGTGCTAAGGTGACGGCCATCTTTGTGTTGGTGACGTATGCAAGACCAGAGTTGTAGTTCATTGAGCGCTTCACACAAACAAAAGTGTTACTTCACAGTTTTACGGCACATTTTAATTTTTTTGACTTGCAAAATTATATTTTAAATTGACAAACATCATATGTGTAATTTGTTGCACAATTCAAACGGGATCAAAAGATAATCTTTCTCTCTCCATTGACTTCAATACATACTTTTTCCGAAATAAGGTCCCATGGAGCTCCCCTGTAAAGGGAGGGACTTCGCCTCTCTATGGAGTGGCGAAGTCACACCCATCTACTTCCGGTGCATGGGACCTTATTTCGGAAAAATAATGTATTGAAGTCAATGGAGAGAGAAAACGTATCTATCGATCCCGTTTGAATTGTGCCATGAATTACACATATGATGTTTGTCGATCTTAAAAAATAATTTCCATGTCAAAAAAGTCCCAAGTTTGTAGTAAAACTGTTGAAATATAAGACTATGAAAAATACGCAACTAGAAAGACTACAAATCCCAGAGTCGCGTAAGTGATGTCATAACTGTTCCTCCACTAAGAGATAGCTAAGATCAGCGCCATATAGATATAATCTATCTATATGGCGCTGGCTAAGATAAGATAACTTTAACAAGATGCCTGTGTGCTTAGTACCAGGTTGTTATCATACCAGCAATGGGTCTTGCTCGTTCTTTTGCTTCCTGTCTGATGAAAGGACCAGGAGTGGCTGGATCAAGTTAGCTACCTAGCTAGTAGCTAGCACGTTAGTTAGCATTACAGCCTTGTCATTTTTATTAGCCTTAATATGAAGTAACATTAAGTAACCCAAAATGTTAAACAGTAAGAGTAGTAGTCATATTTCGTGAACCCTTTGAAGAGTACTGTCACCGGTGTGATCATTCTATAATACACAATGTAAGCCCGGGGGAGAAATGCTAACGCTAGCATCGGCGATCGCCGATCTTTTCTACTTCATGCTATCTGCACAAATGGTTGACATTAAACATTAAAAAGACCAGGCAGTTCAGAGAGAATCAAAGGAAGGCAGTAGGGTTGCCAGAAACTGACCATGATCAAAATCGATTATTCGGTAGCCCTGGCGAATAATAATCGATTATTCGACCGATCCCCCCCCAGCGCGGGAGAGAGCAAAAACAAACTCAGACAAAAGGAATTCCGTTGTTTTCTTTACTGGAACATGTTTAACAGTACAAACAAAATAAACGACAAATAAACCAACATCAACATGATGTTGGTTTATTTTTTGTTATTTTCTAAAGTGCCTGCCATTGCCTTTATTTGGAGATGCGCTATGCGCACACAATGTATTTATCGCAATGCTGCCATTATTAAATACAGGCTACAGCTTGTATTAATAATAGCAGCATTGCAATAAATATTATTATAGCAATTTATTTATTGCAATGCTATTATTAATACAGGCTGTAGCCTGTATTAATAATAGTAGCAGCATTGCAATAAATAAATTGTGCGCGCATCGCGCATCTTCAAATGGATGCACTCAAAACGCATTGTTGAGGTTGAGCTGTGATAGACCAACGTCTTTTCGCAGAGCTTGCATTTAACTTCCTTTGGACTTGTAAGTTCGAAATAGTTCCACGAGGAAGAACTCTTTTTACCTGCCGCTTTGTTCATCTTTAGTCGCACGTGTGAGGGAGAGGGGGGGTGGTGTCGGGGTGTAGCGTGCTGCAGCAGCAGTCTGCTCTGCACGCAGGCTTCCTCCAAGTTTAGGGTGTGGTCACATTGAGTGCAGTGACTGCTGGGGTAAGCTTCTCTTTCTCTCTGCTAGCAGCTCCGTGATGCTACAGGGACTCTGCCTGCTCAGTTCATCCGGGGGAGATAACTTGAACTCGGCCGTGTTTGTTTGTTCTTCATGCTTATATCGGAAGTCATGTACAACAACTTCCTTACTTGCAATAAATAAGCACTAATTAGAGGGTTATTGAGGAAAAACTCTCAACTAATGGCCTATTACTTCTAGATTATGGTCATGTAGAATAAGGTATTAATAAGTGTTTAATAATGACTACTAAAGAGCCAATATACTGCTAATATGCATGTTAATTAACAACTAGTTGATGGTTAATTTGTGTACCTTAATATAAAGTGTTACCGAAATTAGTATACACACGAGTCAAGTAGCTAAGCAAGGAACCATCAGTGACCTCCAGTGAGAAACTTCTGCATCACCGTACAAAATAATTATGTTATAATGCTTTATCAATAATGGCTTTAACATATGGCTTGAGAATTGAAATGTGTTGTGACTCTCTTAACGTTGTCCTTGTACTCCATGGCTGTCTTCCTAAGATAAACTACAACAGGCAGTGGTTTTCTCAATTCCTAAATACAACATGTTGATGTTAAACTGACAAGATTCCCAGAGGCATCATGAATTATGGCTCTTGTCTAGTTATACTCCCATAAAACCTCACAGCGAGGGAGTCGAGGTGAATACATGGGATGAATGCTGCTTTTCTTTCTTTCTCCTATCAGCAGTCAACATCGGTTTCTTCTTAATATGACAGGTTTTTCTAACAGTTATTACGTTTTTTGTGCCAAACCTAGGTATGAGCTGTCATGTATACATAGTTAAAACATATTGTGATTAGAAAGGTTTGAAAGTAAAACAAATCAGAAATTGAGTCATTTTCTTGCCATCAGTACATATACTTTATCGATTCCTTAAGAGGGCTATAACCTATCCCAGCAAGCATTAGTGAGAGAATGTGTATTCCACATTGTTTACCCGGTGTAAACAAATACATTTAGCAGAAAACACAGCCTCAAATAAAGATAGAAAATGTGACATGCTTTATAAATTAGGGTTTTATTGCACGACTACTAAATTAATTTAAATCCGTTTTCCTGATACATTTTTGACTATTATTAAGACCAATTCGTTATGAGCCTAATGGATATTTGACCTCCACAATAACAAAGAGTAAGGACTCATTTATCATAATGACGTTTTGACCGTCTCTTCTCTTTTTGCTTCCACTTGTATGAATATGTTTAATTAATCTCTGATGGAAAAATACAGCCATGCTAATCTTCTTAAATCCACAGCCATTTACCTAATCTGTTGATTCATCAGCATCATCAGTAGAGAGAGGTGACAGGCCAAAAAACTAAACTAAATTACCAATAGTTTGACATAGTTGGCATGTGTCCACTCTGTTCTAGTCAATGTCAAATCAAAAGGATTTTTTTAATTCAAATTCCCTCCAAAGCTTCTCTCCACTGGTCTAAATGTAATTTGTCCAAAATATCGTGTGACCCATCTCTGATAAACAAAACAATATCTGGAGCCAAAATCATAGATATATGTGCAACCCTGCGTCTATCTCTGACCTTCCCCGGCAGGTCCTGAACGATCTATTTTGGAAATGCTGAATGAGATTTGAAACCAGATTATTATACATTTCCCTGGTTGTCCCTGATATCCCTATCTGATCTAAAGATATGTGTTCAGAATACAAAAGACACAAGACACATCTCCTCAGCATATCATTTCTCTGTGAATGGTTTGGCTGCTCATCTTAAACATTTGAACAGCTTGTAACATTAGGTATAGACCACTACAGAGTCACACAAACACAACAAGCTCAATTCAAACCCATCATGGGAACGACTAGTTATTCTTCTGTCTGAATCTGGCACAGCTCCACGTAGCCTGACATTGAGCAATGGAAATTGAGTTAATTAACAGGGCATGACCATTTTCTCCATCGCAAAAGTCCAGATAACTCACTTTACACTGTAAAAATCCCAAGAAACACTACCAGAACAATGATGGTTTTATGATGACATTTACTGGCTTTAATCCCTGATGGGAAAGACAGGACGGATGGTAATATGCTGGAGGCTTTACATTTAAGCATCACTACTGTATAGTCTGAGAGTAGCAGTAAAGATATGCTTGATCCTTCCTTTTTGAATAAACGTGACAAAGTCGTGTGCTTGCTACTCAATCTGGACTTTTGTTGCTGAGACATTTAGGGAACAAACACTGAAGCCAGAGTTGCATTTAGTAAACCTCTATGGGACAGCAGAGGGTACAAACTACTCGTGCGTTCGTGCCATTGCAAATATCAAATAAAATATGAATGGACAAAAGATTGCACTCCTCTGTATGTTCTTTCAATCCCCGAATCTCACAATTCTTTTTTCAGCCACAATCTGAGAGAGGCTTGAACAATGTAAGTTGCTTTTGATGTTTGCTAATGCCCTTCACATTAAACAACACCGAAGAGAAGTCTGTGTGAATCAACCAACGGGCCTACAGGTGTAAATAGTGAATGAGATGCTGAAGTGCCTTAAACCATGCATTCTATTTGAACAGCCAAAAGGGGAACTGGTTGCAAAAGTCTATAAGAAAATGATCATCAACATCTGATTAAAGACCTTGGTAATGAGTTATTGGTCTCAATCGGTAGTTTCAAGTCTTCATCAATGCAGCATGATGTTGTTTTTTATAAATGATGGTCTCCTTAGAGTAAAACAATATGCTTTAGGGTGGGCTTACCTTGTGATTTACAAGATGCTAACAAGGCAAAATCAGGTTTGGGTTATGTCTATGTTTTCTTCTTAAAAGTGTAACTGTTTCACAGTTTTCACTTTTTTTAAAGGAAATGGTTACATTTGGTAGCTCTAAATTGTACTTAGCCCCACCCTCTTACGGCACTTCTATTTTCCAAAAACCAAAACGCCAATGACCAAACCGCCAAATTAGTCCACACATCATTATGTTACTTCACAGTAGCTATATCCTTCTTGTATTCAGTCTTTGGTTATAACATATCAAACATGTTTGTTTGTATTTTGGACTCTTTTTTGACAAAACATCATTGGTTCCTCCATTTTCTGAAGGTCAAATAAGATTCCTAATTCCTGCAGTGAGTGTGAGAAAGTTCCACTGTTGGCCATATCTGAACCTGTCCGTTGATTTACTGCTCTATTCTTTATGGTATAGTTTTCTATATCATGGTCATGTGATAAATGGCCACCCCACGCTGTCATAAAAAAGACCAAGCCATTGTCCAGACATTCACGACTTCACATTTACAATACATGACAAGTGATTGATCTGCCAGGGGGTGAAAACCTATGCGGAGAAATATCAATAAATCTGATCTGATCTTTACTGCTCTCTGACCAAGGGGCTGGTGGGTAATCCTAAAATGTCTTGTACATTTTCCACATACAGCAACAGGAATCAATTGAAGGGTATTCAGGCTTTGGCTGGTATCTGTGTGCATTAAAGGATTTAAATATTCAGCGGAGGAGTGGAGCTGAACTGAGCAGTTGGATATTCTGACTGTATAGCATCAGAGCGGCCGTGCTCAGCAGGTTTTAAATGCCACAGCAGATGGAAAGCTGTGTCGTTGTGCTTTATTACAATTCTGCCTTTGAAATCCCATCTAGTGCTGAAGCAAAGCTCCCTGCCCAGCATATGTAGTATTCCTATGATTGTGTATGTCACACTGTCTTTACATTACAACAACTGAATAGTTTGATAATGCAGTAGGTGAATCAACACAATTCAAACAAGACCATCAAAGAAAGATGTGTTTCTCTCAAGAACACAAGTCCTTGTGCTTGCCAGTCATTGGACAGATGTTTGATATATATCTCTCCTCTCTGCTTTATCACTTTTACTCCATTTAGTGCAACACTCCATCACACGGCTCTCTCTTTGCCTGCATGCCGTGTAGCGAAATTGAACAGATTGTATGTGCAAGTGTTTGGAGCGTAATAATGTTTGCGGGGCGGCAGATTACAATGTCATTGTGAATCTAATCCATTTTGCCACAACACATGGGCGGATGTTTACCTGAAGCTTAAGGACCTAGACAAGGCGATCGGATATTAATATTCCTACTTTGACCCTGCTGGCTGACCTGGATATTAACCCGCAGTGGAAGGTGACCCGCAGTGTGAAGGAACAATTCTTCGTCAGCCTCATGTGGAGCAGGGATCAGTGTAAGACCCTGGTTAAGCTGAAACTGCGGTTTCCCGTGCAGAACAAGACCACGCCCCGCCCTCCACCCCCGCCACCTGTCCAGCTGTCATCAGCCTGCTCTCCCAGTTGACTCGGTGGCTGCCCACACATACAGCTGACCTCTGACATACACACACATGTACACATGCTTTAATCCACATATGAGCATACCACTTTGTTTTTAATCTCTCTGTGTGTGTGTGTGTGTGTGTGTGTGTGTGTGTGTGTGTGTGTGTGTGTGTGTGTGTGTGTGTGTGTGTGTGTGTGTGTGTGTGTGTGTGTGTGTGTGTGTGTGTGTGTGTGTGTGTGTGTGTGTGTGTGTGTGTGTGTGTGTGTGTGTGTGTGTGTGTGTGTGTGTGTGGGGTCTTATCAGTGCTTTGAAATGTACTGACAATGTATTCTTCCTCTGTTCTTCCTGCTTATGTGTTTAAAGGAGCCACCTATAAAATAAAAACGATGAATTTAAAGGGCCAGTGCATTTAAGACAACACTTCGTGCTGTTTGTGGTATTAAGCCATCCAGATCATTGTTTTAACCTTAACTTGATTTGATTTGCAAAATGAATGCAACATCTCAACTGCTTAATGTTTTAATAAGATAAATAAAAAGAAGACAGCAAGGTCAACCATAATAAAATGTGCAATTCGTATGTCTGATGACAATCCTTCACACAGATCACAGAATATTTTAACAAAAATAAGGAGTATGAATCGTTTTTATATTAACAACCTGTACGCTTGCTCGCCTCTTTTAAAATCTGAAATGTGGACCCTTGGAGCTGAAAAGCATAAAATGTGATTTGCAGCTATCACATATTGCTCTCGCTTTGAAGAATATCTGTCCTTTGAACTGATATAAATATTCCACCTTTCTTTATCCAGATAGATTGAATTGCTGATCAAAACAGCATCAAACATAGCACAACAAAGATACAACAACAAAAAACCTCTTTCAAGCTGCAGGTGATTGAAATATATTTTATTATGAGCAAGTCGTTTTAAAGAGAAGAATAATTGCAATCGATGTAAATGTCACAAATATTGGTTTGAAATGTAATTAAATCATGATATAATATTTTTTATGAGGAGGAATGTATGAGAATAACAAAAAAAAACATAGAATAAGACTTACCAGACAAATAAGTACTTAGTATCATGTACCAGAACATCTTAGCAGTTATCGCTGTCTGGCTGCCTGCCTCAGTGTCGTGTGACAGACAGGTCGTGTCCTTATAATTGTTAAAACATGTCAAACTGCTCAATGGAAAGCAATCAGCGCATGTCTCAGACAACTCAGCTTTTACAGTTTTCTCCAGCGATGATGTATAGATGTTTTGTGCGATAAACAGTCTCCAGGAGAGGGAAAAGCATTTTTCATATTTTGGCCAAGAGTTGTGCCTGTTTTTAGCACAGCTCTCCAGACCTGCTGAGCATGTTGGCTGTATTTGTTAGGTGTCGACGGAGAGTGACAAGAGGGACTGGGAAAGGGATAGAAGAGATGTGACAAAGGTAGGCCAGAATAAAAAGCTAAACTACGTCACCATCTCAAGCTGCCTCTGCCAACTGAACCACCAGGACGCCTTGTCACTTTTTGTTAGACACTCCTGCAGAGCATCCAGCCTGATTCGTTAAGATTCATCACGCAAAGTCACACTGCTCTTGCTGCGTGGACGCTGCGAGACGTACCTCATCCCCACCACCCTCCACTTTGCAGGCTTCATTTCTAAGGTTATCGGTGTCATCATCCTTCATTGAAACGCTCCCCACCGCGTCGCCGCTCGGGGCTTGAAAAATCAAGTGGCACACATGCAGCGTTGAATAGAAAGCAATTAGGCTAATCAATTTCATGTATTACATTATTGCATATGCACCCACCCGTGCCACACAAGTGCACAAGCACTCAGGTTGGTATCGGTATCCACAAGAGGCAAAAGAATGACAGGGAAACAGAGGCGATGCCCCCCTCCCCACCACCACCAATTCTTCAGCCCACGGCGTGTCAGATTTCCTTCTCAACAGGGACAGGACGTTAGACGAGGTGCAAGCGGTGATGCGCCATGAATATAAATGGGCCGGGAGTCTCTGTTGTGCCCGTGAGCGCAGCCATAAACTTAGGGAGGGAGAGCAACACAGCCTGCCAGACTTCTTCAGCCCCGAGTTTAAAATCTCATCAGATAGCCCCACATAGTACGAGAGCACCCCAAGGACTTGTTCACCTGCATAATCGCAACACCGATCTGTACTTGAACACGTAAAAGTGGCCCGTAAAAGTGGCGGGAGAAAGGATCACATGTTGTCGCAGCATTGCCTGATTCAGAATGAGATTTACTACTGCTCTCCTATGACCTTGGATCAATTGCTCTGATGTCCTGCAACCTCCATCCCGCCCCCCGCAGTAAATATGTGACTGCCCTTGATGCTTGTGCCTGGCTGTCAATCAGCACAATAGCCATTGGAAACAGTTGTTTATGCAAGCTTACCCCACATTTTTATTTAAACTCTTGCGCCAGTCCGCCCAACGCCTCCTGCTTTTTGTCTCCTGTGTCCTGTCAGCCTCCTCCCGCTCCCTCCTACTCATCTGCAGAGACAGTGAAGATGGCGTGAGGTTCGCTCTCTTAAGAATTGATGAAGCACAAAGGCACTAAGTGTCCATGGAAGAGCTGGACAGCTGACTAAGCAGCTGCTAACCTAGAGATACAAACCCAGAGGTCGTTTTAGTCTGCCGCAGGCTGCACAGAGACGCAGAGATGCTCCAATGCAACAACTCAGCAGGTCCACATTTTCCTTGAAAGTCCGACACTCATTTAATGGGATGTTGCCCCAGGATTGGGCGCTATGAAGGAATCTTTTCTCTTGTGATTAAGCCATCTTTGGCAACCACGTGTTTCAAACTTTGTAACTTTAGTTGTTTCTGTAGATGCTCATTTCATTTCAAACCTTTATTTATCCAGATTGTCCCTTGAGATCATAATCTCTTTTTCAAGGGAGACCTGCAATGCTGTTGGTTTCTTCTTTTCTATCAGTTCAAGTTCTAACAAATGTTATAACAGATTCATTATTATTTTAATCACTTAAAGTGTCATAATCCCAGGTTCTCGACCCAATGGGATTATTTCAGATGCTTCATTATCACCTTATTGTTGAAGTCATTCATCAAAATATCTTGTCATTGACGTTTTTTTTGTTAACTTTCATCACGTTTCTGCTCTCCAACCCACGTCCTCTTGTAATTCCACTAGACAGACAACAAGCATACATTATATCACATCCGTTATTAAGTAAAGGCTAGGAGACACTGGATGAATAAAACAGCATCCAGCATGAGTTGGCTGACTAAAATGATTCAGCCACAAATCAAGCAGAACACTCGAGTTCATGTAAATATGAAAATATCAATAAGGATTCATAAGTTACATTCATGGGAGGCGGCTTTGCTCGCTGCAATGCGCCCATGTTCAGTATGCGTTACACCGCAAGAACATCAGATACATACAGATTGTGTGACACACTGACTTTAACAGCACACCCAAAGGCAAAGCTAAGTTAATTACTATGCAAATGAGTGTGTGTGTGTGTGTGTGTGTGTGTGTGTGTGTGTGTGTGTGTGTGTGTGTGTGTGTGTGTGTGTGTGTGTGTGTGTGTGTGTGTGTGTGTGTGTGTGTGTGTGTGTGTGTGTGTGTGTGTGTGTGTGTGTGTGTGTGTGTGTGTGTGTGTGTGTGTGTGTGTGTGTGTGTGTGTGTGTGTGTGTGTGTGTGTGTGTGTGTGTGTGTGTGTGTGTCTCTCAAATATGTAGATTTCCACTGTTTTATTTCACATTAAAGAAAATATCCTTGAGTTTGGACAGACAAAACCATTGAATATTTGTAACTTCTTTTTTTAGAACAAAACGATTAATTGAGAAAATGATCAGTGGATGAATCAATAATGCTAATTGTCATTGCATCCCTTGTGTTACATTCCTGCGCATAATGAAAGTAAGCAATGCCTCATCCTGTCCTGCTCATGTAACACTATAATTGATCACAGCTGTCTCTAAGGTTAGATCAACATCTATTTACAAGACTAGTAACCCCGCATGACAAACTGTAAGTGATGCATGTGTTAACATGTCAGGTTGACGTAACCGCGGCTACCTTCGACAGGACAATCTGAGGTTAACCTTGCCAGTAAGGTCGTTTTGCCCTCACTGCTCTACTGAGGGTATTATATTAATGAGGGTCCTTTGACTATAACATATTAAGACTAACAATTCATTTTATTATCAATTCATCTGCAAATCCTTTTCTAGATTAATATGTCTATAAAATCATAATTATTTTACATTTTTAAATATTTGATTCCAAAACACATGGATATTCAGTTTTAATGATCAATATTCTTAGAAAAGCAGGATATCTAAAATGTGTTAGAGGCTAAAACTGGATGTTGGTATCCATGTTTGCATGTAAATGTGCTATAATCATTACTTTCTCATTACAATAGTAGGCATTTGCTTTTCCCCCAATGGACCAATCATTGCAGCTCCACAGTTTATGGGTACAGTGATGTTTTGGGTGTGATGCCAACACCAAATTAATGTGCTTAATCACTGAATGTTTCAGCTGTGTTATTGATCAGGCTCCTCCCTCAGCCTGACATCCAGAAGCATGCTCCTCCATCATGGTCAATTGTGTGTGTGTGTGTGTGTGTGTGTGTGTGTGTGTGTGTGTGTGTGTGTGTGTGTGTGTGTGTGTGTGTGTGTGTGTGTGTGTGTGTGTGTGTGTGTGTGTGTGTGTGTGTGTGTGTGTGTGTGTGTGTGTGTGTGTGTGTGTGTGTGTGTGTGTGTGTGTGTGTGTGTGTGTGTGTGTGTGTGTGTGTGTGTGTGTGTGTGTGTGTGTGTGTGTGTGTGTGTGTGATATGCTGAGAATCCTTGCATCTGTTTCTCCTGTCACATGTTGCCTTGGCGTGCACACAAAAACACACTCGCAGTCACACACATGCTTGTAGCTTAATGCTCTCATATACATAGAACTACGTCCAATGACTGGAACTAGGATATGGTTGGCATAACATAATGAACAGCCATTTTTCATCAGCTCATTCTAAACTCCCTTGTATTCAAGCCAATGGAGAACAAGCACATTTCATCAGGGCAGAGTTAAACCTCCACCTGGAGGGATGGACGAATGGAAGATTCTGTCAAAATGATAACCAATAAGGAATAATTAACGCCACTAACTGCTGATGTCTGACGTCTTTTATCTTGGGGCAATTTAATCAAATTTGGCACAAACATCTACTTGGACTTGAACTGCTTTTAATCTGGTCGTCAAAGGTCACTGTGACCTCACAAACATGGGTTTAGTCATGGTTCAAGACTTCATATGCTATTAGTGTCAATTTGTCAAAAGTGTCTTAAAGGATAAAGTTATGTTTTTTTTGGACACACTCCATCTTATGAATCACAAATGAATTGTTTGCTTCAGGACTGAAATAATATACATCTGAAAGAAACAGTTAACCACCAGACATATGCAACCTATGATGAGGTAGGCTCTCTTTGATCTGGCCATACAACTAAAAGATGTTCAAACTCCGTTGTAGAGAAACCGTTCATGAATATTTTTCTTAGAGATTGCTTCAGTTGTGAGTAGATGTATGCTTCTCAGGTGGTTTCTTTCTAATAGTTTAATAGAGAACAGATACAACGATGCAGTATTTTATCTTGTCAATCCTATCTTTTTAATCATTTGGCAACCCTTCACATATGTCTTTCATTAAGATTTAAGATTGTCTCACCCTAACCCTAGATGTTGGGAATCACTTTTCTGAAGACTAACAAGATAATATTGTTTTTGTAATTTGGTTGAACTGCCCCTTTAAAATCAGGCAGGTATATCTAACCCATCCTAACGATGATTATAACATAATCAGTTTAATTACATATCCCCCAGTGCAGATCCTTTCGCATGCGTTACACATTTGTATGCTGTGTAGATAAAACATGCTTTTGCTCCATGCGGTACCCGACTAGATACAACTACAGATACAAGTAATATGTGTTTATTTTGAAAGTAGGGTAAGCTGAGCCTTTAGATTAAATGCTGGATAATTGCCAAAGAAGTGGAAATGAGACTGAATTCTTGGAAACCATCACTCTGATCTATAGGACGTCCCAGTGCCAGAACCAATCAAATCAACATTTCAATACATTCATTGACCTCTCACACTCATATCTCTTACCAATACGTTTCAGTTCGACAGGCGTGTGCGGTCCATGACAGAATAATCTAACTGGTACTTTGAGATAAAAGGCCTGTTACTCAGTCACATCAGCTGTTATGGATGGATTCAGCCGTGTGTTGAGCTCGCAGTGCAGACGGCACCTTGACAATGTCTAATCAGGACACACATTGCTGATAAGCAGCTGCTTCTACGTGTTATTACACTTTGTCCCTGATGATTCAATCATGTGGCAGTGTTGATAGGAAATATGGCTTTGTCCCTGTTCTGCTCTGCTGCTCTTTTGTTGCCTTTTTATTTATCGCCTCGCCTTGATTGTTTCTCCGGGTAAACCCAAAAGGTCCCTCACCTCTACAAAGCTATCAGATGAGTTCCTGTTCATCATTCACTGCTGTCACTTTCAACATTCCAATTACAGATATAACAAACTAGGATTTCAAAAAGAGAAAACTTGTTCTGTATTCATGGAGCCAAAGTGCCAGAACGGATCATTCAGTAGTTACAGGAACCTCTCCTTCTCTGGCATCCTGAAAAGTCACTCTTCAGTGGCAGTTCAATTGCCCATGCAGCAGCGGCATCATCCAGGGTCCGGCAGGCAGGTATCAAAGCCCCTCTCAGCTGCTCTAACTGTTTACAATGACGCATCGATCCGCTCTCTGCTTAATCCCCCCCGGTAGCTCGCTGGGTTAAAGCAACAGTTACAGCCACCACACACACCTACAGCGGGCACAAAAGCCCAACACAGTGTGCCGTCTGATCCCCCCGACAAGGATCCTGTCGAGCCCCGCTTTTGATCTGATCTTCTGCGCTCAGATAATTCCTCTATTGACATTCAGATGAAAGAAGGAGGATGGGGAAGGAGAGGGGTGCTACTTAAAACTACAACACCTCTTCAAACACAAACAAAAAGAAGCGGAAAGCATTTCTACACTCAGTTTTTGAAATTGGAAAAACAGCATTTGGGGATTTTTAACCTTAAGCAGACAGATAAATGTGGAGAGTAAAGTGATGACACATCTAAGTGCAGCACTAAGTGGAAGATGAAGATGATCTTACCTGTGTCGGCAATCCACATCCAGCCCTGGCTCGTCACCACTCATCCCGTGTCTGCTGCTTCAGCCGTCCTGTTCCCGTTTTCTCCCCTTTTTTTTACCTCCTCCTCTCCTGTCTTTTTCTCATCCTTCTTTCTCTCCCCTTTGGCCCTCTTCTTCTCTTCCTCCCCTCCTTCGTCCTCTCCCTCCTCCCTTCACTTGTTTGAGTCTATTTCAGTGGCAGCAACAGAGGAGCCCGCTGCGTCGGTAGCATGGTTTCCAGCACTTTGGCAGAAGGTCACATTATCACTCGCTGGTGAAAAAGAGGGGAGGAAAGAAGAAGAGGAGGAGCAGGAGGATGGATGGAGTGATGGAGGGAGATCGAAGTGAACAGGTGCCGGAGGAGGAGTAGGAGGAAAAAGGAAACAAATGACCAAATTGTTGCTGTCTGTAGTCGCACTTAAGCTTTCGGCTAAATGTTCCCGTTGAGAATTAAAGTCGAGACAGCTATCTCAGGTGTTCAGGTAAGATGTCCCAGAATGCTTTGTCAGTGTGCACATTTGTGTGTAAAGCCGTTGCTTTTTTAAGGTCTTCAGCAGCTGCTCACCTCTGGGGAAGAGATAATTCCTCGCTTGGCTGGAGATTAAGACTTCAGAAAAGCTCCAGAAGCTGCCAGAAACTTACACCATGTTATATATCAGCGCAAAACAAACTCCTCCGCCTTGTCCTTGCCCGTGACTGCCCAGTACATAGAGACACAGATGTACTCCATATTTCGGCCGAGACACCTGTCCGCGCTGTGAGTCCCATCTATCACAGATTGTGCAGGGTGACCCTCGTCTTCATTTCCCAGACTCCCTTCTTCGCCCTCCTCTGGTGCGAGTTGTGCTCTTGTGGCCGCTCCATCAAAGTAAGACAAAAATGATCCAGCTGCCCAGGACGAGGCTGTTGGCGGCCGGCGACAGATGGCCGGGGCAGGGGGACAGATGCGAGTCAGCCACTGGAGTTTGGGAATGTCGTCTAAAATGTCTGTTGTGCGCTGTTCCGCCCCCTGCCTCCCCTTGAAACACACCTTGCTTGTTTGGTCTGCACTTAGCCGCACTTGATGTTCCTGTTGGTCTTTTCCTACCTACGCCCCTCCTTCCTCCATCCGCAGATCTGTCACTCTGGCCGGCTGTAATCCTGACTCCTACACTCTGTGTCACAGGAAGGGCTTGTGAGCTCTAATCATTATGTAGTAAGGATTTATCCACTCATTCTCTCTCCCTCCCCCCTTGCTTCCCTCCCTCCACCCCTTCCATGTATTTCCCTCCCTCTGCTTTACAACTATACAACATACTACAGCCTCTTTTTCAGCCATCACAGTATAATGTATCATCTCTCCTCCATCTTCCCCGGGACCCATTCATTGTTCTTTTTTTTGGCTTCTCTCTTTCCGCTCCGTGTCTTGTCTGTCTTGCCGCAGCTCACATCAACAGGTTTGTCCTTGAAACGTTCTCTGGGACAAACAGAATCAGTGCTCACCTTTTACTTTGTATCATTGACTTTATCTGTTGAAATAAGAGCTTTAAGATGCAGGATGTTTGCATACAGGGCCGTACAGGGCCGGCCCTAGACATTTTGGTGCCCTAGGCGAGATTATGATTTGGTGCCCCCCCCCCCTCCAAGCAATACACAATAGAATATATAAAGAATAAATGAAAAATCTCTACAAAAGACCAATACACTACAAAACAGAAACGTAATATACATAAAGGTTTCAAATGTATTCATTATTGTATGAACATGTTTTAATTGGGGGGTGGATGTCACATCCTCTAGGGGGGTCCGGGGGTTAGCCCCCCCGGAAAGATTTTTTTTTTAACATTTTAAAGTAAAATGCTTCAATCTGGTGCACTTTGAACATTACACACACTATAAATCAAATGAAACAGGCAATCAGAACAACAAGTCTCTGCTATGTTATTGTGTCCTTCAATTAGTTCACATCCTTAAAGTCGGACACGTCTGGACTTCCTTGCTGCAAATTCATTTATTGTATCGTCAAATGATATTTGCCCCGAAACCTCGCGATTGATGCTTATTAAAGCTAATCCATTGAGGCGTTCTTGAGCCATTGACGACCTCAGGTATGTTTTAATGAGCTTCAATTTGGAGAAGCTCCTCTCCCCAGCAGCAACTGTCACTGGAATAGTGACAGCGATCCTGAGGGCCACCCACATATTTGGATACACTTCGTTCATTTTCTTCTCCTGTAGGAAAGTCAGAAGTTCCAGGGTGGTCATGTTGGCTTTTGGCAAAGCTGGGAAATTCTGCATCTCCAGTGCAAGTTCCCTCTTATCCAGGTCTGACTGTCCACCCCAGCTCAGGGTGTTGCTGAGTGTTTCATACTGCTTCGTCAGATCTTCCTTTGGCAGGTCAGGGAAGTTGAGTAGCACCCCAAACTTTTCCTCTACTTCACCTAATCTCTCCTGCAGTGATGCAATGGAAACATCCACCACCATATTGAAAAAAGAAACTTCGAGTTTCTTTAGTACATCACTCACTTGCTCTTCCAGGGACTCATAGGAGAACTGTCTCTTGGTTGTTCTCAGCCTCTTCTGCTTGAGAACAGCTTCCACATTCATTTGGCCACAGATGTCTTTTGGCAGATGCTTGGGCAGAAGCAAATCCATTGCTTCTGTAGCTGACCAAAGAAACTTCTGTTTTTCTCAGGAGGTCAACAGCAATATCCAGCTGCATTGACACTGATTGCAACATTTTGCTGACATGTTTGATGTTGGTCAGGATGTCATACCATACCACAGTGCATATTGCAAAGCGGTATGATCCAACCTCTTCAGCCAAAGATTGTGCCTCCATTTTTACAACTCCATCTGTAGCTTTATCCCTCACCTCTAGAAGTGCATCTCTGACTTCTGCAGCCTGATACCTTACAGCCTCTATGCTGTTGATCCGACTCTCCCATCTGGTATCAGACCATGATTTCAATGTGATGTTCACATGGCTTTTCTCACTGTATCACTCAGTGCTGGCCAGTCAGCAGGATCTGAGGGGACTGCAATGTTGGACTCAGATGGGCCTGGGCAGTCAGCAGGATCTGAGGGGACTGCAATGTTGGACTCAGATGGGCCTGGGCAGTCAGCAGGATCTGAGGGGACTGCAATGTTGGACTCAGATGGGCCTGGGCAGTCAGCAGGATCTGAGGGGACTGCAATGTTGGACTCACATACTGTGCTCGTTATTCCTTCACCTGCAGGCAGGCAATCCAAACATGCAAAGAAGTTATTCATGCTTCAGTTTTCATTATTTATCATAATAATGACAACAAAGCAGTGTATTAACGATTACACAGAGACCATAAATGTTTGGCAAAACTTACATTCTTCAGAGTGTGATGTACATGGGAGATCAGATGTTCCTTCTCCAGCAACTGGGAGCTTTTAAAGGTATTTCTCAAGTGCAGCTGAAAAATTATAGGGTAGATATTAGTACATTACAAGCAAAAACATGTATATACAGTCAGGCAAAAATAACTGCTGCAATCTGCCTCAGCTGTATGCAAGTTCACAACTGGCCTATATAAAAGTTAGGTCTGGACTTGGAATCAGGGGGTAGCAAGTTCGAGTCCCACTGCAGACAGCATGTCGTTGTGTCCCTGGGCAAGACACTTCACCCCAAATTGCTCCTGTGGGGATTGTCCACAGTACTGAATGTATGTAAGTCGCTTTGGATAAAAGCGTCTAACAAATGACATGTAATGTAAATAATAACACATGCCCATATTGGTTGGTCAGCCTCACTTTATACAAAGGAGCAGTTATCCAGATAGCTTTCTTCTGGCTAACATTCACATTATTTCGTTACAGAAGCATATAAAACAAAGCATTGCACAATAATTAGACATTAAAAAGAGCAGAAAATAAACAAATTCTAAAATATAATAGAAAATAAACAGAAAAATAAATATATATATATATATATATATATATATATATATATATATATATATATATATATATATATATATATACACACACACAAGTTGACCGTGAAAATAAACTATCTGACAAATTAAACACTATTGGAGGATCAATTTACAGCCATCACAATAGAAAGGTAGTATATTATTTACAACAAGATTATAGAAGAATAATAACACATAAATAAAAACTTTAAATCATTTGTATTTATCATTCTGTATCAGAGGCTCGCGGCTAGCATGGCATCAAAGCTGTATCATGGGCAGGCTACCTCGCCTGCCCATGATACAGCTTTAATAGCTAGCTAGCTAGCTAGCTAGCTTAAAATCAAATGTCTAACGGTACAGTACTGACTTTTTTCTTTTTTACACAAGCCGACTTACCTCTGTCTTTGACTTTCGATTCCTCCTGTTTTTTTTTCCGTTTCCTTCCCGTTGCCCCTGAAGGCTTGGACCTTTTCATAATGCTAATGGTTTGCCTATTGCTGTTGCATCGTTGCAATCTCCGACACTTTCAGCTGGAGCTGCCGCGTCACTTTGGCTGTGAGCCGCGGCCCGTGGGTGCCAGATAAGCGACTATCCCCCCCTTTCATCACTTACAGTTACAGCGCCCATTTTACAGGGCAAATGCAAAATGTTGCCGCCGGCCCGGGGTGCAAAGGGTGTTTACTTTATTCAATTATTAATGTAAACGTATTACATCAAGGGCGTATTACATCAAGGGCATACAATTAGGCAGAATTGCCAGTGGGAAGGGCCGGCCCTGTTTGCATATATGGGTGTGCAAGTACATTAATCCACTGTATGTGAATAGGGTTGGGGTTAGGGTTATGGTTATAGTATGTGAATGTACGATATTTACAACTGACCTATCAGAGAGAACGGCCATGTTGGTCCTGCTCAGTCCAAGAACAAAAATATTTGGAAACCCATACAGGTTATTCCAAAACCATTGGCATTATTCTGCCTCCACTCTTATGGTTTCAATCTTTCTATTGACTTTGGAACAAGGCTGCAGGGATTGGCTCTCATTCAGTAGCAAGAAGGAATGGTGCCGTAGAAAATGGGTTGTGCCTAATGCCAGAGGCTCTGCAAGTTGTTGCATTTAAAGAGTCCATATTATGCTTTTTTGGGTTTTCCCTTTCCTGCAGTGTGTGATGGTTTTTGTGCATGTAAATGGTCTGCAAAAGGCTAAAATCCCTAAGTTCCCTACAGAGAGAGTTTCTCCCCCCCCCCCCCTGAAAAGCCTTGATTGCCACATGATGTTAAACCTTTCTACCTCAGTTTTATTATAATACATAAGAATTGTGTTAAAGCGATTCAATATGTCAACTATTATGACATTTACTTTACAGTTCGTTCCTGGCATTGAGGAGTACATATGTTGCCGGTATGAGTATAGTATAAATATGGCTCTAGTGAAGTTCAACACTGATGTTCGGAGATAAGGTCTAGCTGCTGTTCTAGTTTTTGCAAAGTTGTTGGATGGGGTTGTGAGGACATCTGCACAGTGGTCCAATTATTTACACCAAACTTGGGGCATTTCAAAATAAAGTGTAAGAACAGGAAGCTATACTGTTGTCGATAATTGTACTATATGAAATATATATGAAAGAGTAACAAAAAAGCCTGCTTTTTTCAATGTTCAGATTTCTGTTTTTGAAATGCATGCCTTGAGTGAACACAATTATGTTTGGACTACATTGTTTGCTTTTTATTCATTACAATTAATCAAATGTGGTTTTCCGTCGATGGAACAGGAAAGACCACTGCACCTGACCTGGATTTTGGTTACAGTGCTAATGAAAAATATAGTTCAAATATTTTCCAAAATGTTCAATTTGGCAGCAATTTCATTAAGTAATTTGCAAATAAAGCTTAGTCTTTTGCCCACATATGCTATTCAGAGCCTTCTTTTGGAAATCCAAATGGTCTTTTTATTGTACAAAGGGAAGGTATATAATAAAATACATAAATTACATATTGTATTGGTGCAAAAAAGAGGTGGAGCAATCATCCTATCGCTTGTTTAGCAGCTTGATTCTGCTGGGTGTCCTGCACCCAATTAACCTTTTACTAGTTTTCATGAAGCGCACAACATGTACATTGTTTCCCACAGATCTGAAATATACTTGTGGTGGTAGCCGAGAACGGGAAGGGGGGGTGCTAGTGGAGCACGCTCATGAACTGTTCGCCGGAGCCTCGCAGCGGAGTTACTGCAGAGCGCATAAAGCAGATCCTTCACGCAAATAGTAGAGCGAACAGGTACAGGAGGGGTAGTTAATCGATCGCAGATAGCGCCGTGCTCGCGGACGGATAACAAAAGATTTAACCTAAATGGGTCGCGAAATATACTTTGGCGGACGTTAATATACCTGGGCGGCCCGCCAAAGTAAAGTCTATCTGTGTGAAACCCTGATGTATAATGCATGACATAGAGTTTAATTGGCAATGCAGCTCACTAAAGGTATTCAAGGAACCTCTGACATGCTGCAAACGGTACAATGACCACTCATAGCACAGAGCCTCGCTGTTGATGTCTACAGGATGTGTAAAGTTTAGATTTCTGAAAGGTCACGCTGCTATTCAGGACAAGAAACAGCAGTGAGGCTGTCAGCAGGTGCCTCACGTCTGTCCCCTTTTCTCTCAAACTCACCACAAACATGTTGCCTGAAGCAATATCAGCTCCACTTTCCTGATGGGGGGGGGGGGGGGGTCAGGGCATGAGTCCCCGCTGGAGTTCAGGGAAGAGAAATGCACCTGCTGATTTGCAGGACAAATGATTGACCAAAAAATAAATAAAACACCCTCTTCGGTGCTTTCCAATGCCCTAATCTTTAACATCTTATCCTGCTTTTACTTCTCACCAGAGACCTTCAAAAAGCACATCATCATTCTGTGAGCACCCATTTATACACTTCCAGGTCACATTTACATATTGCCAAGCTGCAAACAATCACCTTCCCAAAGACATTACATGTTAGACGCTTTTATCCAAAGAGACTTACATACTCAATAGTGTGGGCAATCCCCACAGGAGCAATTTGGGGTGAAGTGTCTCAGGGACACAATGACATGCTGACTGCAGTGGGGTTTGAACCTGTGACCACCTGATCCCAACACCAACTTACAACCCACTGCACCACACGCCTCCCTACTAGACAATTGCAAACTTATGGAGAGCACAAAAATCCATTCATCTTAATTTCTGTGTCCCCTGTGGAATGAGACCCTCGAAAAATGAATCCTTTCTCCCAGGCAGGAGGACATCAGTGGTATTTTTATGAGGCTGTCAGAGCCGCACTGAGAGATTTGTCGGCAAGGCCATATTTGTTTCTCTGTGGCCGATGGTGCAGGCCGGGCAGCATGACCTCAATCGATTGCTGTACCATAATAAATGTTAATGGACCCCTGCTTGGGTTCAACAGCTTATACAGCGCACACTAGGTGATCGATAGGACATACAGATGGGACTGTAAAGAAAGGAATAATTACGTATCCTCTGAAGTTGGGTGGGTTTCAGGAATGTGTTATGTTTTGAAGATAACAGCTTCTACCTGAAGACCAGCCTCGTGTTAGCCGCGGATCGACCTGTAACTGCGCAACATAGGTTGGGAGGGTTACTTTAAAAATGTATTCCGTTGCAATTACTAGTTAGCTTTAAAGAAAATCTTATTCGTAACGTTATCTGAGTATCAAATATAACAGCAATGTAACCTGAACATTTTTCGTTACTTTTGGATTACCTCAATATCAAATGCAATGCAAATAAATACAAGAGAAACAAAGTAACAAAAACATTTGTATAACTTAAGTGTATCATGTAAGACAACAGAACAATGTGACCTTAGATAAAGAAACCAAGATATTGAGGATCAAAAACTATTGTATTAAAAGGAAAACCTGCCTTTCATTTAGCATATGCAGTACTTTATACACCAACAATGAAACACATGAGCACATACTACAGTTTAAAAAAGCAGACATAAAATCTAAGGTAACAGAAAATGCTAGTTTAATACATACAGTTAAGCTCACACACACTATTTTATGAACTTATAGTTTCACCTGCTGAGTTAAAATAAAAAAAATAAACCAAAGAAATTGAAAACCATAAAGCAGGCAGTAGGCGTATACAGATTCAAACTTTAAGTACTAGCCTACAGAACAGTACAGTTTACAGAGAAGAAATACAATCTGATCCTTTTACAACAAACACTATATGCTGTTTTTTGTTTATAGTAATATTGAAATCCTGCGAGTAATCCCTTATGTTTAGAAATGTTACCGTATTACGTATTTGTGTATGTAACTATGGGGGAATACATTTACCTTTTTTTGTATCCTGATTCCGTAATCAGTTTCTCGCCAAGCCTGACTGCAGCGTCATGGCCATCCTTACGTTACTTGTACGTACGATGATGCATATAAATAGCCTATTCTGTCGAAAAATGAAACTTCTGCAGTTTTAAGCCATAAGGGGAAAAAAATGTCATGGCATGTGAAAGTTTGTTTGAGGTTTACATTTTTAATACAGCTTTGGCCCGTAATTTCAATTCCCCATTTCAGCGACCAGAGAGAGGGGGGGATATATCCAGTCTCTGATTGTGTTACGTTATTATGAGAGTGATCTCATACTTTAAATTGTATATATTTATATACATATATTTGTGTGTGTGTGTCCGCATCTGTAGCCTGTTATTGTCTCATTATACCGCACTCTCAATTAATTCAAAGTAAATATGTGGGGGAACAATGTTCAGCTGATCTAACAGAGATTATAAAATATGACAAAATACTCGACAGCTGATGCAGCTGTTGCCACGTAATAATGAACGGACGTCGCTTTAATATGACCGCTCAGAGGAGAGGAGTTCTCATTTCTTTAAACGTCTGCTGCTTCCCCTCCTCTCTCCTCGGTTCCCCTCCTCGGTCCTCCGCTCGCATCTCCTGTGGGCGGGACTAAGTCTCGAGGAGGGGAGTCGAGGAGGGGAAATTTAAGAATTGAGAAGCCTCTAAAGATCTGCTTGGGACGGAGAGGACGCAGCGTTCAAATGTATAGTGATACTCTAAAAGGCTCAATGTGGACAATCCTCGTTATCAATTAGCATATTCGCGTTTGCGCGGTAAAACAAGCAATCTGTCCAAACATCTTGCTAAAAGGCAGAGAAATGCATTGTTTTCGACTTCCATTTACGTGTAAGGTATGAAAAGTACTCAAATATTGTACTTAAGTAAAAGTATAACTGTGTAGAATACTCTTTTAAAATTAAAAGTCCTGCATTGCAAATTTTACTCAAGTAAAAGTACAAAAGTATACGCATCAAAATATGCTTAAAGTACCAAAAGTAAAAGTACTCATTCTGCAGATTGGTCCGTTTCAGAATAATATATATGATATGTTTTATAATTATTGATCATTAAAGTGTTATCAAAGCTGGTAAAGGTGCAGCTAGTTTTAATGACTTTGCAGGGTAGCTTGTGAATTGCAGGTGGAACTAAAGTCTGATTTAAGAGTTGATTATATTTCACATCATTAATCCAAATCTGCAAAATAATTAATGGTATTCAGTAGGGATGCTCTGATCGCCAATTTTGGGGCCGATCGCCGGAATCAGTATCGGCCAATACCGATCGCCGATCCGATCGAGTGGGCGGGGCCTATGGGGGTCTTCCATTTAAAGTGATGTTTAAAACTCAGTTAGTGGAGCTCATTCACTGGCGCTTCCACAAACAACAACCAACATCATTATTACATTTAAATGAAGTACATTATTCAAGTTTACATTAACTTTGGATAATAACACGGGAGAAATGAGCGGACGCGCTCTCTTTTCCTCTCTCTCCCTCCTGACAGCCTGTCAGTATCTCATGCAGCTCACTGATCCAGTAATGAGTGACCCGACTGTGAAGAATAAATATATTAATAACTAGTTTAGCTTGTTCCAGAGGTAGATCAAATAGCTAAGTGTGTTAGGTCTAACTCTTAGTGTGTGTTTTTCTCCACTCACCGGTCCGTCACAGCGGGTGGAGCTGCAGGATTTCTGCTCAGACACATTGCATACCGCTATTTTATTGTCATTTTCGGACACCTTAAAATACTGCCAGACTGGTGAAGCCATTTTGACGAGCTTGTTTTGCCGCGCACAGAAAATAATGTTATGTATTTTACGTCAACATTTTACGTCATGCGATCGGCATTTTTAGAGAGCACCGATTGGTCAGCAAAGAGTGAGTATCGGCCGATATCGATCATCGGCGGCCGATCGATCGGAGCTTCCCTAGTATTCAGTGTTTCCCACAGATCTGAAATATACTTGTGGTGGTAGCTGGGCACGAGGGGGGAGTTTTAACAACATTAACATGAACCTTTCTGTTGGTTGCTTGTTAGCAGACCCTTCACGCGATAGCAGAGCGAAAAGGTACAGGAGGCATAGAGCGAGGGATCATTGTCCACTAGTTAATCGATCGCAGATGGCGTCGTGCTCGCGGACGGATACAAAAAAAACAAGAGTAAATCTACATGCTGTTACTTACTGCATGTTATGTGTTCTAGCAGCCCAGAATCCACAATATACATAAAAAAAGCAATGGTAATTATGTTTCCAATTTGTTTAGTTTTTCCCTTATAAAACATAACAAAAAGAACCGATGAAAATACTGTTCAAGTACCGGATTGTTAAACAGTATATATAAGAGTAGCAGTAGGCTACTGTTCAAATCTTAACGACACCCATCCCTACTGTTGCTGTAGGCTGGCATTCATGGTAAACTACAAGGCTCTGCAGAGCAGGTGGGCTGAGTGAGGAGGAAGTAACACATGTCAGGGGCGGCAGCAGAATAAGAGGCGGGCATATGCTCTCTCTTTGTGGCCTGGCCTTGCCGCTTCACCGGACAACATGGCAGAGATACACATCTGACCCAAAATAATATCCTCACAGATGGAAAAACCCAACGTCGCCGTGGCTCAAACTCCTGGCATTTACAATCACGCACTCGTCTTTTCCATCTGGGTTTGCTTGAGGCTATTTTAAGAAGTGTTCTTGTGACTGAGGCGCAGAAAAGCAGCGAGGTAGAAGAAAAAACTTGGCTGTTAGAGATCCCAGGAGGAAGGCCGAATTTATCCCAGACGTCTCTGAGTATTGACAAGTTGCATCTCGGCTTACACCCTGAAAAGGGTGTACACAGAGAGGCTCTCGGTGCTCTCCGTCTATACTGCTGCCGATCGGCAAAATAAATCCCACTCAACCATTGTTAATTCTCAAGAATGATGTTTATTAATGACTTGTGTTTCAAATGTCTCGATTTATTTGCCCTCTTTGTAAGAACGAACAACATGTGCTTGACCTACATTCTGCGGCAGTGGAGTTTAATAATAGCAGATATTGAGTAAGTATTGATTTTGCTATTTTTACGTCACAACAAGTCTGTAAGACTGTTTTATTTCAAGGTTTTTCAGGTTTCTAGGTTACAAAGGAACATTGTCTTATTGGTATTTGAGTGTGAAGCAAGCAACACTGAAGTAAAGTCATTGGTACAGTATGCTGATAAACAATGGTTAAAAACAGTTTATGTAATATCGACGTTTTTTACCTCAAACTTACCAAAAGTTACTATGCACAAATAGATAAACAAAGGTATTGGCCATCATTTAAAGAACCTCTTCTGATGCTTTCCGGAAAAAGTTATCTCATGTGATTATTGGATAAATTACTGTCCCAGTGTGTTTTTTTCAGAACCTGGCAGTGATGAATGTTTGTTGTGTGACTTAGAAACAGGACTAAGATGGTGTCTGACAACATTTTTCTATACTTTTTAGGACTATTCCAATCTTCATACCAAATAGTTTAAGTAGCCTCAAATTAACGAAAATTAACCATAGAGTTGGCAAATAGAAAAACACTCAATGATTCAATTCAAGATTCAAGGTTTTATTGTCATGTGCACATAGCTACAGTGTAGATATGGCAATGAAAAACTTAAAGGGGACTTATCATGCAAAATGCACTTTTGTACGTCTTTCATACATGAATATGTGTCCCCGTTAGGATTCGAATATTCGTTACAGTCTCCTTAATCGAAAATTATTTTTAAAATTCGATTTTATTTATATATTTTTTTATTATTATTTATGTTTTAGGCCTAGGCTTAATTTCAACCAAAATATAGACTAATGCTAATAATAGTAATAGTATTAATTATTGTAAATGGCCATTGGTCACACCACCAGTTTGTTTTACTGTAAACTTGGAGGAAGCCAGCAGCGCAGGCTGCGCAGAGTGCAGACTGCTGCACCCTGCGCAGCCCTTCACTGCGCTGCTACACACCGACCCCGCCCCCCCCCCCCCCCCTCTCCGTCACACGTGCGATCAGAGGCGCGGGAAGGTATTTTGAATGGGGGTGCTGAGATGCTGGACTCCAGTGAACACTATTACGGGCGCACAAAAGCACTCACAAACACACAGTACACCCGCGACTGTTACAATGAAGGCTCGATAATCAGCTCACGGCATATAGGCAGGGGTAAAGTGCTATTTTTTACGAGTGGGGAGCGGACCTCACCTCCTATAGGGGGGTCCGGGAGGATGCTCCCCCGGGAAGATTTTTTTTAAATATTGAAGTTAAAAGCATCAATCTTGTGCACTTTGAGAGCAACATTAAGAGATCTATGGATACATCTCTCAACACCCAGATGAAACACAACTGTAAGCAGATGTTCTTTTTCTTTATGGATATTTTACAAATCACTCCCCTTTCAAACTGTATTCTTGTTTTACTGCCATATAGTATTTCATAACTGTTTTTCCTTTATTCTCTTATTTGTTTTATAACGATAATGATCATATGAAGGTGTGCCACGGAAATAATCTTTTGAATAGTTTGTGACCAAACTGTTTGAGACCCACTGAGATAACTTAGACTAAAGTTAACTATCTAAACACTCAGAGAGTCCTTTAGCTCACCTGAGCCTCTCAGTCTGAGAGGAGAGCTCTCCTCCAGCTTGTTGTGGAACCAACAGCTCTGTATGTCCGTTAGTGCAGCTAGCTAACCAGCTAGCTAACCAGATGCTAACACGGTCCCTGCTGCTGGCCACCGGTCCCTCTCCGCACCCCCTGCCTGCCGCTAGGGGGTGCTGCAGCGCCCTCAGCACCCCCCTTCTCGCGCCCATGCGTGCGATTGATTTATTGGAGTGAGAACACAACTAAAGATGAACAAAGGAAAGAAGGGTTCCTCGTGGAACTACTTCAAACTGACAAGTGCAAATGAAGTCAAATGCAAGCTCTGCGAAAAGACTTTGGTGTACCAACAATGCGTTCGCATTTCAGTGCGAAGCATGCCAAAGAAGTGCCTGCAGAGAAAGACGCAGCGCAGCCGGCCATTACTAACTTCACTTCAAGGCCACGTCGTTGTTTGCTTTGTACTGTTCTACCTGAATAGCCCTTTTATTTGTACCATGTACATGTTCCAGTAAAAGAACACAACGGAATTCCATTTGACTGTGCGCAGTTCTCCAGTGAAGGGGGGAGTCTCCCTCCGCAGCCGGTTGGCGTAGTTTTGGCACAATTCCGTTGTACAGACCGACGTTAACAGCAGCCCTTTTTATAATAATCGATTATTATTCGCCAGGGCTGTCCTATTTTCGATATTGATCATGGTCAGTTTCTGGCATCCCTAGTCAGGGAACTCACCAAGTGTCAGAAAACACAACCCTCTCTCTTTACTCCATACCCAAAATCTCTAAAAACGGGGCTGCAAAGGTGCTGATTATTTTTAGAATTTTTCTGACGTCAGAAAAGGGGTGCTCCGCCTATAGCCTACAGATGTAGCGCTTCATTTCAGACGCCTACCCGTGCGGGTCCGTTATCTGCACGGGGTGGGCCCCTGCTGAAAGGAAAACCCCCTGCAGGACTTGATACGCCCCCTTGATAAATACATGTAATTATAATGAAACCAGCTGCAATGGATCATGGATCCACCAGGGGGACCCGTGATTAAAAAGCTGCCACAGTGGAACTCATGTGAAATAAACAGCTGATAGATCTACAGGTATCTGATATAGCGGATATTTGTTAAGATCCATATGTCATGGATAGGATCATATTCTGTGCTAAATAAGAGACATGTAATCATTTACAAAACATCACCATGTTTTTTTTTAACAAAATAATGTTAGTGTCCACGTAGGTGTAAGTACAAAACCATCGCTATGTTTTTTTGTCAGGAAATGCAGACCGGCTCCAACTAATGATTTGTAATCATCATCTTCACGATCATTTAATGTATCATATGTTCGCCAAATTGAAATGGATGCACTAATACATGTAGTTTAATCCACGTGAGTTTACAACAACAAAAATAATCGCTTTGTTTTTATATCACATCCGACCGGAGGAAAATGCAGCGTGGCTCTCACTACCGATAATCCTAAACCCACGGGCAAACAATAATATGTACAGTGTTAATAGTTTACTGTATTATTAGTGTCTATAACAATCACAATCAATCACACATTGAGTTGTTAAAATCAGACCGTTTTTTTTTTTTAAATGAAACGGCAGCTCTCAGGTGATCAGCTGTGTGTTTACACAATAAAATATGCATAGTATAATTTAATAAATCCTTCCAACACACATTGTAAGAACAGTTCTGTTTCATATGAGTGTTGAGAGCTGTATCCACACATCTCTTCATTTTACGCTCAAAGTGCACCAGATTGATGCATTTAACTTCAATGTAAAGAAAAACATCTTCTGTTGTAACAACAATAACATTATAAATGGTAATATAGCTGAACATGGTATTGCACATTTAGCTTTGAGTGTTACTGACCTGAGATGTTTTTATTACATGAATTAAGGTGACGGAGGCTTTTTAACATAGACTTTTCAGTGTCCCACATTTTGCACAGAACTGTCTCACATTAGGACATGCAGATGGTCTGAGACAACTTGGCACTAAGAGTAGGCCTACTGATATGTCTACCATTTCTTTTATAAGTGTAATATCTGCATTTTCTCTTTTGGTTTGATTAGGACACTTCCTGGGGATTTCAGAATGGTACTGGATTTTGATTGACTGTATCGGCTTCATATCGCAATATATTCCCGAAGTCTGAAATGCAAAAATGTCCCACATTAGGGCAATTCACCCTACATTTAATCATTCAAACAAAATCATATTTCGTTTCTTTTTAACGAAATAAATGTGGTTTAATCCACATAATTTACTGTGTTAATTGTTTACTGTAGTATTGTTTAACTTGAAAGTGCCTGATGTGAACATTTCCAGAAGAACGTCTCTTGAATGGCCTTTGTATGTATACAGTAGGCTACAGTATAGCCCAACCATTTACACCTTCCTTTTTTCCCGTCAAGAGTTTGAATTGGAGAAGGGTAATGGTTATCGATGGTGCTTTTAAAGCCTATTAACTAATAACTGTGTGATTTATATTGCTTTTCAAATGCATATGGCCACCCATTGGTCCCAATCAGGTGCACAACTTTAAGGTGCATACCGCCACCTCCGGAGTCGGCTTGACTCGGTTTGCATTCATAAAGAATGCACAAATGTGTTTAATCATTAATGTCAGATATGTACTAAGTAAATACATGTGTCTCAAGATTAGATTCAACTTTATTGTTATTGCACAGATTACAGGTACTGAGACAACGAAATGCAGTTTAGCTTCTAACCAGGTGCAACAAGCAGTAAAGTGAAAAGTAATGTACACAATCTACAGAATAAAATATAGAATTAATTAAATGATGATTAAAAGTGAGGGGTATGATACACTAGATATACACAGCAGCCTGTGAGCAGTATGAACAGTGGGTATGAATACACTAGATATACATAACAGCCTGTGAGCAGTATGGACAGTGTGTATGAATACACTAGATATACACAGCAGCCTGTGAGCAGTATGAACAGTGGGTATGAATACACTAGATATACACAGCAGCCTGTGAGCAGTATGAACAGTATTAACAGTGTGTATGAATATGTTAAGATATATAAAGTATGAAAACGGTAAGTGCAAGTATAGTATAAAATATATAGATATTAATTTCATGATAAACATTGTGGAACAATGATGAAAAATGTGAATGGAAGTGGCGACGTAAAACTGACACAAAACAACAAGAAACTTTTGCCGAGCCAATGGAGAGTTTTATCAGCAGCACGGGGTAAACACCACCAATGAGCGCTTAGCTCGAGATACCAGCGAGTGGAGAGGGAGAATGATATCTACATTTTCTCTGTTGGTTTGATTAGGACACATCCTGGGGATTGTGTTTACAAACATTGACCATACCGTTCACCAGCCCCCATGTTGCCTATGCTGTTGCGAACTCTTTGTTTAAAACTAATTGGCCATTGGAATGTGTAGAGGAAGTCTCCCAAGGGGGATGGTCACATTCCCCCCCCTTCTGTGATCTCCCAACCCCCAGTCTGTAGGGTTGTGTTCGCATATTTAAGCTGTCGCACTTCCTGTTGTTTCTGTCGCGCATTGCCGGTATGAAAGGGTCTGTGCCGGAAATATCAAACATTTAATAAAAGTGAAAAACAATGAACAAGACTTAACGTATTCATAATAATTAATTATATTTATTCCGTTTGGATGTAGGATTTTTGACTTTGTTTAGAGCAGTGATCTTCTCTGCAGCAGAGAGCTAAGCGCTGTCAGACCGGACCTAACCCTGAAAAGTATTATCATCTGAAAGTAATCATTATGTTATTAATATTAAATACATATAAGTATTTTTACAACTTGTATTTAGAAATACTCTGTCGTAATTATTGATGCATAAATGTGTTCATCCATTCAAAGTGGCATCTGCTATAATGGGGTTAATGTATGATATTACTTAAAGTGCCCGTGAAGTGCAAGTTTTTGCGCCAAAACGAAATGGCAGTTTCATTCCTTACATATCATTGTGCCTGTTCATGGCTAAAATAATTGTAATTATTAATTAATTAATTATTAAAAATTAAAAAATATTTTTTAATAATGACGGCCGTCTGAGCCTACCGGAAGTTGCAGACGATAGCGGCTGTGACGTCACAAGATGGGCCCGGTTGTGATTGTAAACATGGCGGAGACTTTGGAAAGTGATACAAGTGTGAGAGAAATGATTGATTTTGACAGTTTTTCGGACAGGATAGATGAGGAAAGTGGCACAGAAGATGGAAGTAACGATGAGGAAGCGAAGGACATCATTGAACCCTATAGATTTGAGCCGTCAGGGACGTCAAGTGGGGAGGATGATGGCGACGACATGGACGAGGGGGAAGACATTGACCGGCTACAGAACACTGAATAGTTAGCAGGTTAGCAGTAACTGTGCTGTCACTGTCGATTGGAAAATAGGGGGGGAAATAATTTGCTTATGTACATGTCATGTGCTAGAGTATTATTAAACTAGAATGTTCTGGTCATTGAATTAAAACATACGCCAGGGTGACCAGCCCTGTTTTCCTGCAGCTTATGGGAATAATTCCACCTATCAGATAATCAGGGGGCGAGAACAAGAAATTATTTTCATGCGCACATAGTCTAACTTTATTGGATCTTCTGCATAAAATTCAACAATATACAGTTCCAAGTTAAAATAATAAAATCCAGTGACCTTGCAAAATGTCGCAACCTGACAACACTGAAACATCCTGGCATTCCTGCTAATCATAATGTTACATCTGTTTTATATGTTTTAGGTGTCAGTGCGACAACTGTAACAACATGGACACTGTAGCCGAGAGTGTGTGCTGTCGGGAAATCCCCGCTGTCACCAGGACCATGGAGGAGGATGGTGTCCACAGCTGCATAATCGACCACCCCGGCTTCCGATCTGGCCGTCTAGACATCTGGGTGCTGCGTATAGCATACTATGGATACAGGCAACATTATAGCCATCTCCAGCAAGAGGGCAATGAGTAAGCCTTACAAACACTATTTACAATAAAGTCTATTACTAGTATATAAATGTATCAGTCATGACAACTTTTGCAACTTTATACGTTTGAATATTAGTCTTTTATGATCTGAGTATAAGAAAATGTAACTTTGAAGTTGACCTATTATCATCTATTGTCCTTCATTTGTAGTAGTCTCTTGACAGTAGCTGTCGTCATATCAATGCTATAATGTTTTATCTTGCAGACGCCACCGATACACAGCCTACCGCCAGCTGGTGAGACTTTGCTGGGGTTACCTAGGACGCGACATAAGAGTGCCACTGCCCTCTTGTGCAGTGAACCGAATTCGTCGACAGTTTCCATCCATGGACTATCACGGTTATGAAGAAGGACAGTGACAATACAGTTCTGAAGTGAATGTTTAATACAGTTCCACAGTTGAAGCTGCACAGTGACAGACTATTTGGTCTTGAAACGACTGGCATGTGCCTTGATGGCCTCTGCTTTGTCAGGCTTCTCCATTGCCGAGGACAGAGTGGGAGGCTCCTCCAGCTGTACAGGCCTGTCTGCGCTGGGTTTCTTGCAGAGGTCGACCACCTCTCTCATGAGATCATCCACATAGCCTGCAACAGAATACAAAATTCTGTTAATAATAATAAATGGTGTCTGTCATCAAGCCGAGATCATTCTTTCAATTGGGGTTTTGAACTGAATTAGTTACTAAATCATTAGTACCGGTACATTACCAATCTGGACAATATTATTTTGAGTAATTTAATTTCAAACTCACTGAATGTTGCCTCTACTAGGATCTTCTTCACAACATGACCTCCAGCCTTGTACTTGGGTAGCGGATTTTGAACCTCTGTTCTCCCGCCTTTGTAGTTGCAGTATGTCTGCTGGCATTCTCATTGTAATGCAGTCCGGCAAGAAGGGTTCTGTTAACATAAACAAAGAAACAGTTTTAAAAATGTGAAAAAAATATCTCTCTTTTGTAATTATTCCACGTCTATACATGAACAGCTCTATTAAACTTGATATTGATTCAGAAAGTGATTTAGTGTTTTATTTTAGTCCTGGCAATGTGTGTCTTGGAGTTGACTTCATCACAGTTCCTTCCTCCATTTTGCTCCAATGCTCGGTTGACTCTGCCACTTAGTTGCCTGCAGACAGGAGTCACATGTTTGGTGGATCGTAAGTAGTGTTCCAGTGGTTGTCCACACTTGACGGATGTCGACACTGCCGCAAGATGGACAGTGGCACCACTGTAGCAGTTTCCCGAGGCTGGAGCCAAAGACGATGTATTTGGGTTCCTTGTGGCAGATCTCATCCCCAAATGCTTCCCGACTTTCTGACAGATCTGACTTGTCTGAAGAATCAGCCGCTGAGATGAGGCTACTGGGTTCCCAGTCTGAGGAGCCTGATACTGATGGTGGTGGAGCTGGACTGCTGGACGGCGCGTCTTCCAGTTGGTGTTGCTGCAGCTTTGACGCCTGGCTGCTGCTGCTGCTAGAGGCAGCCTGTGGTGGCTGGTCAGGTGTAGCTGGGTCTCTGGTGCCATGGACTTTCAGCTTTCTCTGCCTCCCTGGTACTGGTAGACTTGCAGTCAGCATCTCGGGCGTCACCTGGCATGCTGGAAATTAAATGATCAATGGAATACTATATTGTGTTTATATAAAACCACAAATCTATGTTGATCTGTTGCTTACTATTTAGAGTTAACAAACTCAACATTAGAAGGAATATCCCGTACTGTAATACAGTATTATATGACACACTCGCTCATCCTGTCAAACTGTTGTGTTTTTCTTTTTTTAGGAACTGATTAAACTTTGATTTAATAGTGCAGTACTATTAACCAATCAATAGTGGCATTACCCTTTGACTGTGTCTTTGTTTTTGTGAGTTGTTTCCCAGTCTGTGTCTTGATGCTGACAGTAGCTGTTGGAGTCCAGTCTGTCTGGCAGGCCTGATCTTGACTCTGTTGTTCCTGCCAGGTGAAAACATACATTTCATAGTGTGATGTTGTAAAATATTTTCGAGGGGTTAGAAGTTCTAGACAATATTATCATGATAAACATGTACCCTACAGTAATGCTTAGCTAGAGCCAATGCATATGTAAGTCAATATCATGCCTAAATAATAAATCCAACCATTTAGTCAAAATATAAGCTCTCTATTCTATAGGTAATCTATTATGACATCATTAACATGGCCATGGAAGTCAATTTAGTTGAGGACAATATTTTGTCATAGATCTAGACAAGGGTGTAACTTTGGTTTGAGAAGTGGGGGGGACAAAACAATGAAAAATGTTCTCCATTTAATTCCATTTCCTGCCTTTCTACAAATATATTAGGGACTATAGTGTTAACAAATCCAAGAAAAATGTGTAATGTACATAATGAGTGTGCACACTTATCTAGTATCCTATCCATGTGAACCTGTTTTATTTGTGATGACCTCACACCCTCACCCGGGAAGATGTTTTTCTTTAAATTGAAGTTAAAGGCATCAATCTGGTGCACTTTGAGGGCAACATTAAGAGATTTATGGATACAGCTCTCAACACTCATATGAAACATATATTTCAATAATCAAAAAACATTGGAAGGATTTCTTAACCTATTTTATACAACTAACATAGATGGAAATATTTGTTTACATAGATGACCAAACCAACTGAGATAACTTAGGCTACAGTTTACAATCTAATCACTCAGAGTCCTTTACCTCCCTGAGCTGACGTTATCTCTCTCAGTCCAACAGGAGAGGACTCTCCCTCTTGAAACAGCTAATCTCCGTTAGCTCCGAGATAGCACTAGATGCTCAATCAATCAATCAATGTTTATTTATATAGCCCAATATCACAAATGTTACATTTGTCTCAGTGGTCTTCACAGTGTGTACAGAATATCAGTATGACAATACGACACCCTCTGTCCTTAGACCCTCACATCGTACAAGGAAAAACTTCCAAAGAAAACCCAGTTTAAAGGGAAAAATGGGAGAAACCTCAGGGAGAGCAACAGAGGAGGGATTCCTCTCCCAGGGCGGACAGACGTGCAATAGATGCCGTGTGTAAATTGAAAAGATAATACATTTGCAACATAGGTAGTCCAAATGTTTGGAAATGCATGTGTGTATAATAGGAAGATGAATCCACGAGGATATCCATCCAGGACCACAGCCACGACTCAAGATCCAGCGCTCGCGATCCAGGACACAGGACCGCAGGATCATCCATGACTCCGGATCCCAGCGTATATAGACACCAAAAAGAAAGACATTTGGGGAAGCTGGGTTAATCGGAACATGAGAGTACACAGGTATAGACAGCGAGAAGGAAGATGTCCCCCGACAAACTAAGCCTATATCAGCAAAACTAGGGGCTGAATCTAATCAGCCCTAACTATAAGCTTTATCAAAAAGGAAGGTCTTAAGCGCACTCTTAAAAACGGATAGGGTGTCTGCCGCCCGAACACAAACTGGAAGCTGATTCCACAAATGTGGAGCTTGATAAGAAAAGGCTCTGGCTCCCATTGTACTTTTAGAGATTCTAGGAACAACCAACAACCCTGCATTCTTAGAACGCAATGCCCTAGTAGGACAGTAGGGTATAATGAGTTATTTAAGGTAAGATGGCGCCTGCCCATTAAGGGCTTTGTAGGCGAGAAGAAGAATTTTAAATTCTATCCTGTGTTCTATAGGGAGCCAGTGTAAGGCAGCCAGAACAGGAGTAATGTGGTCCCTTTTCCTAACTCTGGTTAGTACACGAGCCGCAGCATTTTGAATCAGCTGAAGCGACTTGATTGACTTCTTGGTACTCCCTGATAATAAAGAGTTACAATAATCCAGCCTAGAAGTAACAAATGCATGGACTAGTTTCTCTGCATCGTTTTGAGGCAAGATATGCCTGATTTTTGCAATGTTACGTAGATGGAAGTAGGCGGTCCTTGAAATTGATTTTATGTGGGCGTTAAAGGATAAATCCTGATCAAATATAACACCAAGATTCCTTATAGTGTCACTGGAGGCCAAATTAATGCCATCCATAGTTAGTATATCTTTAGATAATTTGTTTCGTAGATTCTTCGGGCCAAGTACAATAACTTCAGTTTTGGTCGTGTTTAACATCAAAAAGTTTAAGGTCATCCACGTTTTTAAGTCCTTAAGGCAGTCTTGAATTTTATTTAGATGATTAATTTCATCAGGCTTGATTGATAAATATAGTTGAGTATCATCCGCATAACAATGAAAGTTTACAGAATGATTCCTTATAATATTGCCTAACGGAAGCATATATAATGTGAACAAAATAGGTCCGAGCACTGAGCCCTGTGGCACTCCATGGCTAACTTTGGTTTGCGTTGAAGATTCATTAGAATATCATTTGTGACTTTAACCAGAGCTGTCTCTGTGCTATGATGTGTTCTAAAGCCAGACTGAAAATCTTCAAATAAATCATTGTTTTTTAAGTAATCACACAACTGTTTTGCGACCGCTTTCTCAAGAATTTTTGAGAGGAACGGAAGATTAGAAATAGGTCTATAGTTGGCTAAAACCTCTGGATCGAGGTTGTGCTTTTTAAGAAGCGGTTTTATCACTGCTACTTTGAATGATTGTGGAACATAGCCTGATAATAAAGACATATTCATAATATTTAATAAAGAAGTGCTAATTAATGGAAAAACTTCCTTCAACAGCTTAGTTGGAATTGGGTCTAACATGCACGTTGATGGTTTAGAAGAGAGAATCATTGAATGTAATTGTTCAAGGTTAATGGCTGAAAAGCATTCTAGTTTACTATCTAGTGTAATATTATAACTTACGATTCCGGGAGCTGTTGATAACACTATACTGGTCAAAGGCAAGAGGTCATTAATTTTGTTTCTAAGAGTAACAATTTTATCGTTAAAAAAGCACATAAAATCATTACTACTGAGTGCTATGGGAATAGAAGGCTCAATGGAGCTGTGGCTCTCTGTCAGCCTGGCTACAGTGCTGAAAAGAAATCTTGCATTATTCTTATTCTCATCTATTAATGAAGAGTAGTAGGCTGCTCTCGCTTTACGCAGTGCTTTCTTATATTCATTGAGAGTAATATGGCAAATTAAACGAGATTCTTCAAGTTTAGTGGAACGCCATATCCTTTCAAGTTGTCTAGACTTTTGCTTTATTTTGCGGGTTTCGGCATTATGCCATGGAGCTAATCTATGTTGTTTTATTTTCTTCTTTTTCAAAGGAGCAACAGAGTCTAATTTTATTCGCAGCGCATCTATAGCACTATCAACAACATGATCAATTTGGGGTGGTGTACATTTTGTATAAGTTTCCTCCCCTACATGCAGACATGCTATCAAGTTAAGTATTGGTGGAATATCTTCCTTAAATGTGGCTATAGCACTAACAGATAGGTTTCTGCTGCAAGAGCTTTTGACTAATGCTTTGTAGTCTCGTAATAGTACTTCAAAAGTTACTAAGAAATGGTCGGATAAAGCAGGATTATGCGGTTCGGTTAGATGCTAACAACAACAACCCTGTAACTCTCTCAGTCTCTCTTTCTCTCTCTCTCTCGAATCGACCAGTGGCCTTTATTTGTCATGAACAATCAACGAATCTACGAAACAATGACACCAGCCAGACTCACCTTCATCTTTTGGGAACAGAAACATCGCCACTTCGGCAGACTTGACATTACTACAGCCAGCGGCAATGCATCGCTTCCCGTGTGTTTTTCCTCCCTTTTTCTTCACTGTCGCCTCCATTGTCAGGTTTTCTCGATTGGCAATCACTTCCAGTCGACTCCGACACACTTTCCAGTAAAATACTCGCTCAAATACTTTGATAAATTCGACTTTGAAACAGAGAAACAATAAACTGTGATGAATGTAAACACTTCGGAGGCGACCATCTCGTGACGTCACGCAGTAGATCGCAAGCCACGCCCACGAAGGCGGAGGTCAACTGCGGATTTCACGGCGGCAAATTCAAACTCATCAAATTAGTTGCTATCCCAACATCTTTTGATATGGGTTCCAATGGACAATTTTGGTCATTACTATATGTATTAGCATAACAGATCATGCACAGGCGCACACTTCACGGGGTCTTTAATAATACAATACATTATAATACATGATATGATAATTACATTTTAGTTTTATTCATTTCTTATTTCATAGTTTCTCATTATTATTATTTTTTTCGCTCATCTTATTTTTGATTTTATTAATCTGTGTGAATCTGTGCTATCCTGTTTTTCACTCTTACCCTGTTGCTGTTTGAACTACTGAATTTCCCCACGGGGATTAATAAAGGTCCATCTTATCTTATGTATCTTATGTATGAGTTGATTTACTTCAATCTACTGTACTGTGTAAAAACACCACAACAATATTACAAAAAATATACTGCATAAAGCAAACTATATACTTTATTGGATATAAAATATTTATGTTTTTTCATTATAGTAGCCTGTGAAAACCATAACAAATTATTAGTGATTAAATGCTACAGTATTCAGCAAACACAACTGCAGAGCTGCAAACATTGCAAACAGATTAAGGCCCATTCCCAAACCGCCCCCTACACCCTACCCCTACAGCCTACCCCTCCGTTTGCACGTTCACGCGGAGGGTCCGCCATATTGAGGGCTGTTCCAAAGCAACGAGTGTGGAGGGGGAGTGGGGTATCAAGCCCTCAAACAGCGAGTCTGCAGCGGTGCTGACTTGAGACCGGTCTCTACCTGACCGAAGTCACGCTGTGTGTGTCCGTCAGGAAACACGCTGTTTACAAGTAGTTCCAGCAAACATCCACTGATAAATTGCAATGTTAACAACCTCATGATAACCTCATGTGTTTTTAACTTAGGATCATACTGTGTTTAGTCTAGAAAAAGGTAAATGTGTGCATTTTATTACAAAGTTGTGTATATTTACAGACCGTTGCAAAAACTAAGAAGCTTATAAACATCAGGTTTAAAACTAAAAGAGCTTTGAAACACAATGAAAGATGTTTGGAGTTTTATTTGAGTTATTAATTTAAACTTTTTGTCTAAGAGATGCTGATTTGAAACTGTTGTTGCATACAGTTACGGCATTTCCTGTTTCTGCCGGAGAGAAGGGAAGCCGTCCCAAAGCTTGCTGCTGTATTTTCTCCCTCCATCTGACAGGAGGGAGCCTCGTTGAGCTGCGAGTGTGGCTACAGACGGAGTTCACTCCATCACGGAGGGGTAGGGTCGAGGGAGTGGTTTGGGATTGGGCCTTAGTTCTACAACACCCAGTTGTCTTTGTGTATTTGTGAATGAAGCGCCATCTCATGGTTAAATCCTGTAATTGAACAAATAGGGAAATTGGGCAACGCCCTCTAGCAATTTGGCAACACCCCCAGCCATTGGGATCCACTGGGCTTTTGGTTGGGACACACCCATTGAAGTCCTATCTGGAGTGCTACATCTGTATGGGCAACTCTCCACCTATCAGGGGAATGAGAGACCACTCTAAAGTGCTGGAGACGCTGTAGTACATATGCCAGGCCTGTAAGTGGCGCTGTAGTCTGCCACACAAGCAGAATCAGCCCTGGCAAAAACAGGGCTGGAAAAGAGCGACATGAGGCATGGCTAAAATGCATGATCTGTTTGGTATTTTGAAAAAAAAACTTCACAGACATGTTTTATATAGGTATGGCCAGCGCCATATAGATAGAAGAGTTACGACAACGGAAGTCCAAAAACGGTTATCGTCACGTGGTTCATGTAGACGAGGATCGTTCCCTGGAAGTTCATGGCGGGCAATGTGAATGCATTGATAACAGGAGATAGAACTACGATTTTTGGTAATTATTAGTGAATAAAGGTTTTGATTTGCAATATTTATACAACAAATCGATATGTGTATGTATTTACATCAATATGTTTTAAAAAATAAAATCGAATTTGCTAATATTAAGTGATAATATTAGGATTAGTGTGAACAACTAGTTTACATGTTACTAACAGTGCCTTGGTTAAAGAGCCTGTTGCTGTTTATTTATAGCTTTGAATTCTTTCAAACCAATATTATCTTCTTAAACTTGTATGGTAGTCAGGAGCATCACTTTCTAATGTTTATTGATACATTTAGAGGGAGGGGATCTAAAGTAATGCTTTAAAATTCAGATTGGATTCATTTCTACCATTTTCTTAAATTCATGGTAGTTTCAGTAATCCCCTGGTAATTGAGGACACAAGTTATCTAAATGACTAATGTTCTTTATGGCTTTCAGAAAGGACAGGAGACCGACAGGTGACTATCAAAGGACTAGCAGCAGCAGCAGGACTAGCAGCATATGATGATGATGATGATGATGATGATGATGATGATGATGATGATGATGATGATGATGATGATGATGTTAAATGTGTTGTTTTAGGAACATCCATTGCAAATACATGGAATTCAATAAACATTGAATAGCATATCATGCAGTTTGTCGGTGCCTTTTCCTCCGTGTTGTCCTGGTTTGCTGTGCTGCCTCCTAGTAGCCACCATGGTTTGATGTGCTGCCTGGGGATGCTCAAATCGCTCAGAGAAAGGAGTACGAATGTACGGCTTCCCCACTGATACAGAGCGGAGGAAAAAATGGCTGGCTCAAGTCAGCAGGAGCAATTTCACGACCAACAGCAACAAAATATGTGATGTAATTATATACAAACACTGCATTTGCACTTTTTCACAAAACGAAAACCACACCATTGGGAAAGCTTAATGTTTTGTTTAATACAAAACAATAGGGAAAGGCTTGAAAAACACTGAGAGTTGAGACTCAGGGTGCAGGGTGAGGGTCTCAGTGCAGGTATTCAGGCTCCATTGAATCCCCCTCTGGTTCTTGTGCTGAAAGAGGGAGTAACAGACAGGAGAAAGGGTTATACACACCTATATAGCACACCTATTGCCTTGGGGAGATAACGTGTTTACTTATATAAAACAGTAGTATTAAACGTACCTTGTGTTTTCACTCTCACTTAAGTCCCTCTCCCTTTGCCATCAATCCAAAATCAGCTGAGCTGCAACATTATACAGACAGGTAATAATCAACATAATCACAAGGACACAATATGGCTCTGCTAAAAACACTCACTCTTACACGCACCAAAGTTATATTTATCTAATATTTAACTCCCTCCACCCCCGCATACAATCCCGTTTAGAAGCCCCTCTTCTCTAATTCAACATGTTGGACGAAATTACATTAAGAGAACGGAATTTACAATTAAAGGCTGTTCAACGTGTGTTGCTAACTTGCTTCGGTATGCTAGCTTAATCTGTTATCTGTAAACGTTCCCTAAATCTACTAATTTAGGGATAATCCACTGACATCCTTTAATACACATGTTCATTTGAATCAGATGTACTGATAATATCCGCAATATAAATCTTTAAACTTCTTCTTACCTTTAAAAGTCCGTCACGAACGGTCTATTATGCTGCAACTCCACAGCTCTGTCAGCCTTGGCGCTAACTTCCGGGGAACGATTGAGAGGCTCCACGATCCGCCATTGCTGTAAAAAAGTGGTCCATTGGAGTGAACGGAGATGTCGTAACTCTTCTATTAAATGGCTCTGGGTATGGCCTGTTTCAAATATAGCATGATAGGTCCACTTTAAGTCACAGGCTCCTCCAACAGTGCAACATGAATATAGGACATTACATTACATTACATTGCATTTAGCTGACGCTTTTATCCAAAGCGACTTACAATAAGTACATTCGACCAGGAAGACACAACCTTGAAAAAAACAGAATCATATAAGTACATCAGGTTTCATAGAGCCAAAAATGTCAAGTGCTACTCAACTGGCTATAGATAAGCCAGTCCTTTATTAGTATATAAGTGCACTATTAGCAGTGCTTTGTTAGTAATTCTATCGCTCGAAGTGGAGTTGAAAGAGATGAGTTTTCAGTCTGCGCCGGAAGGTGTGTAAGCTTTCTGCTGTCCTGATGTCAATGGGGAGCTCATTCCACCATTTTGGAGCCAGGATAGCAAACCCACGTGTTTTTGCTGATGGGAACTTGGGTCCCCCTCGCAGCGAGGGTGCCGCGAGTCGTTTGGCTGATGCAGAGCGTAGAGCACGTGCTGGGGTGTACAGTTTAACCATGTCCTGGATGTAGGAAGGGCCAGATCCATTCGCAGCATGGTACGCAAGTACCAGTGTCTTGAAGTGGATTCTAGCAGTTACCGGAAGCCAGTGAAGGGAGCGGAGGAGCGGAGTGGTGTGGGAAAATGTTGGAAGGTTGAAGACCAAAACAATAAAACATAAAACATAAAACAAATTAAACTAGTAAAACACATGAAAGATCATAGAAAATGTTTGTAGTGCTCATTATTGTTTGACACGTAGATTTGAAAAAGGATTCAGATTATTTTCTTATGCAACAGTAACAATACAATAATACAGTAAACCATTTCATGTGAAAGTCCTGCATTTAGAGTTTTATAAATGTGAAACATAACATGCATTTGTATGTTTTTGGAACTCTCAAGAATAATAAAATGTGCCTGGTTTTGATTTAGTTAAAGATTACATGCTCTATTCAAACAAAACATTGATTATGTTTAAATGACTAAATGGTAGACAGGCAAAAGCAATCTGACCCAGGGTTATTGCAGTGACTAATTATGCGGTAGTGTGTGATATAGGTTTTTGTGCATGTAAACCCCCCCCCCCAACTGAAACGCCTCCATTGGACTCCTTTGTTTAATTCTGTAACATAGTGACATCAATACATGCGCTTCTATTGGCTAGCGCTCCGACTCGTACGTGATAGGCTAAGCTAACCAATCAGAGCAGACTTGGCTCTGGTTTCAGACAGAGGGTGAAAAGAGGTGCTGCAGCACAGGCAGTATGAGAAAAAATAAAGAGCTTTTGGAACATTGAAGCATGGAGACATGTCACAGTAGAGACACTAAATACAAATATGAACCTGAAAATAGCATAATTGATTCCCTTCAATTGTTGTTATCCTAATGCGATATCTGTCACAGCATGGATTGAACATAAACCATAACAAAATATATGAAGACAGTATTTGTACAAAAGACACATGGCCTCATAAAACAGTAAAACATTAAACCGATAGTACATCCAGCCATTATCATCCAACATTACCATACTAATGCAGTTAGAGTCATTCAAGATGATATTAGACTTCCTTCCCAACTAAATGTTGTATTCCCTTCCTCCAGGTCTGTATCCAGGTCATGTAGTCATATTGAGGCTGGGCAGTGTGGTGACATTCAGCTCTTCACGCCTCTTTTTAACCAGCTATCAGGGTAAGTAGCTGCAGCCTGGGCCTGCGGGCCCCTGGGCCTCCTGAGGCTGTCTGGTGACTCCGCCCAGACGCCGGCAGCGTCTCGGTCAGGGCCCGGAGAGCCTGCACACAACCAGTCATGCCATTAAGCATCTGTGCACTCTGGGAACCCATGCCAAGCAGATAACCTGTTTTCTGATGGAAGATGTGAACAACTCTACATCGTGCTCAGGACTCCAGTCCATTCTCTGCCTTTCCTGCCATATGTCGCCCAAAAAGAGGAAAGTCCATTTAAATATACTGAAAATTAGGTTTTGCTTCATCTCTATCGAGCGTGTGTGTGTCCTTGTATACTATCTACCACCTGCAGCTGAGCTTAGCATGGCTCTATCGCCACGTCCGAGTGTACACAGAGCTGACTTACAATCTGTTTCTGATAAACCTCCGTCTTTGTCAAACACGCATCCTGTTGGCAGACACAAGCCGGTGTTATCCTGTAACACACACAACTGCACACCAGAGCGGGAAACATGTTTGCAATCCAAATCCATTAGCTAAACTGTCACAGTGATCGGAGGCCTCTGCGTTTCTGGGCGGACAGTTACTGGGGCTGATGTATGTGGAGAAAAGTTTGGGAATATATATTTATATATATATATAGAACTGTAGTGCAGAGGCCCTGTTGCTCACAGAGTCCTTCAACAAGACATCACAAACTGCTACGTTTAGTTATAAAACCCCAGCTAAAATCTTGCCTAGCCTGTTAAACCCCAAGCTGTTTTTTTTTTCACGACACTGTCTCAGGGGATCTTAATATTTAAGAACCTATTAATGTGTTATACCAGATTAACGGAAATAATCTCAGCTAACTGACGATACAAACCATTTTTACCAAAACAAAACACAAGTCTCTTAAGAAGCATCTAAATGACCCCTTAGAGAAAAATGCTAACGGACATTGGCACAGAACTCAAGATAAAAGTACCCTTATTACTTATCGTAGCTGCACATACAAGATATCCGATTAAAGCTGAGGTTCCACAGATTATTTAGGTATATAGTATCATCACTGAGTGATCCGAACTCGCGACAGGGGAAGCAAACACAGACATCACAACACGTACCTTTACGGAGCTTCTAGGGAGATCGTCTCACCGTAGCTGTCAATCTGATCAAAAGACGTGTTCAATGGCATTAAAACGAGAAAAACGTGGCTGAATCGGTTAATCCATAGGTTTTTAACGTCTCTGTATAAAAAAATTATTTCATTTATAATCCATAATTCCATTTTTATGTAAAAATCGGAGAGCAAAAGTTAGCTGCTAATGGTAGCCACCAGAGTGGCTGCTGCTTCCGGTCTAGGCTATGCGGTAGTCTCACACACACATTACCAAATAAGGACTGTGTGGGAGTTCCGTTCGATTCCATTGGCTCTGACGGTCAGAAAGAGATGTCACATGTCAAAATCCAGCAAGGGGGGCCAGAGATATGGAAAATCCCCGAATGGCCCCAGAAGAGGGTTTTTGTTGCTAAATCTGTCTAAAGAGGTCAAATATCACTTGTTTTGCATCAATCTTGATACAGGGTACTTATTATATGTTGTACTTTGGATTCCTAAAGCTTTTAGTCTACTAACCCATCATCCAAGGTTAGTTTTCACTATAAGTGCAAAATATGTTTTGGACGGACACTATAATTTACAGTTTTTTACCATGTTCAATCTGAATTTTCTTTAAAATAAAAAACATCTATATTGAATCTGACTTTTCTACATCCAACTCACAGGTTTATCATTACTTTGAGAACAAATATTATTAATTTAACCCTTTTAGAAGGGAAGATATGGTCATTTGTTCTGGGAATGTCATTTTCGAGCCTGAAACCTGAAAAACAGGCTCGGGTTTAACAGGCTAGGGCAGCAAATTGGTCAGGACCGGCACGAGTACATTTACTCAAGTACGGTATTAACTACAATTTCGAGGTTCTTGTACTTTCCTTGAGTATTTTTAATTCATGCTACTTTATATTTTAACTCACAATCCAATATTGCAGTTTTATTCCTATACATATATCTGAAAGCTTTAGTTACTAGTGACTTTACACATACAGATTATTACCTTAAACTAAATATAAATCGACTAATACATAAACATTTTCATATAATTATAAATGACAAAGCTCCACGTATACCAGACGTGATGAACACATCAATGCATAAGTAATCATACTGCCATAATTTAATAAATATGATGGGCCATATTGCTTAACCCCACCCCGCACTCCCATTGCTCCCCGGGCGCTGTACAATAGCTGCCCAATACTCCTAGTACTAGACTCCTGGTACTAGGATGGGTTAAATGCAGAGGCCACATTTCACTGTGTGTGCTGTGTGCTCTGCATGTGTGACGGGTTTCATCCCTCCGATTCTATCTATTCTATCTTAACAAGTACTTTTTACGTTTGGTACTTAAATACTACAGTATTTTGATGTCAGTAAGATTTCATGATTTTAAAAAAATGTGGTATAGTTACCTTAACTTAAGTAAAAGGACCTGACTACTTCTTCCATCACTGGTGAAACTATATGTCAACAGATAAAGAAATGTCCGAACATTTATCCGGATTTGCACCGTCTCACAACTTTTTCAGATAACATAAAACATCTTGGTTTTACTAGTAGTTCAAATATTATCATACTATATTTAGCTTTTGGGCACACTGGACTACTGTTTATAACTTTTATAATTAGATGTCTCCAGCATGTTGTTCTTGCATGTTAGTCTACATCAGTGGTTGACCAATCAGAAGAGAGCCGGCCAGCTAACCAATCAGATCAGACTGGGCTCTGGTTTCAGACAGAGGGTGAAAAGAGGTGCTACCGCACAGGCAGTATGAGAACAATAAAGTGCTTTTTGAACATTAAAGCATGGAGACATGTCACAGTAGAGACACAAAATACAAATATGAACCTGAATATTTGCATAATTGCGCGCCTTAAATATACTGTTTATTAAACAGATATTTAAAGGTGGGGTAGGTAAGTTTCAGAAACCGGCTCGAGATACACTTTTTGTTATATTCCATGGAATGCTCTTAACATCCCGATAGCAATGAATATCTTAAGTGCTTTGACAAAAAATCCATAAAAAAATGTCATCTGTAGAAGCCGTAATACTGTAAAAAGTACAACCAATCCGTTTAGCCGGCCCGGTTGTTCCTGTGGGGATTGTCCACAGTACTGAATGTATGTAAGTCGCTTTGGATAAAAGCGTCTAACAAATGACATGTAATGTAATGTAATGTAATGTAATGACTGCTCTTCACTTTCCAGTGCAATGATCAACACTTCTTTTTGTTTCCAGTGCAGTTGTGTTTCCTCCTGTCTGCTGTGGCAGGCTGAGGAGTCTGATTAAGGACGTTCTCTGCCGGCCAGCGTCACTTGTTAGCACCGAACCCGAGACTTTAAACACACATGCTGCGGCTGAGAAGTGCGTCCTCACACCTGTACAAACATCTGCTGTCATGAGCAGTGTGTCAGCGCCCTCTAAAGGCCGCTCACAGGGATAACCTGACACCAACAACCTGATTTGATTCACTATCCAAAGCTTTAGCCCCTTTGGCTAAAATAGGGAAACATGGAAGAAGAAGAAGAAAACATGCATTTGTGAGGTATCCACAATTGTCCATGCTCTACATCAGGGATGGGCAACTTGGATGGTGGTGGGGGCCACATCATTTATGTACTGGCCACCAGGGGGCCGCATATTCACTTGGAACACACCCACACATCCACACACGCACGCACACACACACACACACACACACACACACACACACACACACACACACACACACACACACACACACACACACACACACACAAATTCCATGTATTGTATTATTAACAAATATACTAAGTCTGACATCTTCATTAACATTTTACAATCTTTCAGGGAACATCCTCTAATAAGCTCACTAAACAAATATCAGTTCACAGAAATGTTATTTAATTTTTACAAGTGGCATGCTTGTATTGAACAGGTTATTTAACAGTGGAATAAAACAATTTTAAACTATTGGAGAGCACGGAAATTGTGTGTGCATTGAGATTAACCATTAAGATGACATAAACATGAAGTCATGAACACTAACCCAGACATTAGTTGTCTAACTTAAACCTAAGACACTGTTCTCTGCATTCCCCTTATTCCACAATAAGGGGATGTCAACACAGACACCTGTCAACCCGCACTCTGCTGTTCCTCAGCGCCGCTCCCCCCCCCTCCAGCTGAAATTATGAATGAATAGCGTATAGTAATCATAACATGGCAGTGACAGTTTGTTTTCATCTGATTTCAAATAAACAAAGTTTTGATTTTTAGAATATTAAACTTGTTTCGCCAAATTCAGATGATAAATACAACTTTTAAGCTTGTAAAGGCATAATTACAAGAGGCAACTTAACGTCACAGCAGGCATAACAACAGCCGGCGTTTGGTACAATACGCTCACACGTGTCAGAGATTATTTCGCGGTATTTGGCTGCCGAACGAAATCATGTACGCAGCTCGCGAAGTAATTAGGAGTCTAGTGGACGGTATCAGTACTACAAGTAAAACAAAAGAATAATTAATTACGTTGTTTATAAATTAATCTGAGGGCCGCAAAAAGAGGAGGTGGGGGCTGCGTGCGGCCCCCGGGCCGCCATTTGCCCATTCCTGCTCGACATGCAGGGCACCCACCTGCACAGGCCTTGTTTGGCTTTGGTTCTACTAGGGCAGCCTTGCCAACTAGTCCTATAATCCACAGGGTGAATAAAAATGGATTTGGCTGGAACAGACACTCAGTAAGCCGCCCTAAACCAACAGGCAGGATCGTCCACAACAGATTCTCTCCTGTATCCTCATTTTTTACAGGTCATACATTTCTCTGCTGTAACGCCAACCTACACACATTTTTACACCAAAACGTTTAATCTGAAATGAGATTCAGCATGCAAATAAGGGAAACAAAGCAGCCTAGCCAGCATTTTTCACTTGTCCAAATAAGGATCCCATTGATTATAATTAGATATGGGACAATATCAAATGTTTTCCAAAGTCATAATAAAATACAAAACACTCCCAACAAGTTTAATTCGATTTGTTCTCCTTTTTGTTGTATAGGGGGACCTCATTATCTGTGATGCAATTAAGGATATTTAGTTTCTTAAGATTTAGGGTAGCCTACAGTGATCCTGTTTTAATTCCATTTTAAGGGTTTGGCACATTTTTATCGTTATGGCATCATAAATGGCAATTGTATTGATCAGGAAAATCGTTACATTGTATATGATTCCATGACTAAGAGATTGAGTCAGGTGATCAGTCTAATGGTATGAGAAACCTCTGAACATTCGTCTTCATGACTGAACGCTTGACACTCTTCATAATGATTTAGTTTTTCCACCAGTAAAGCACCATCACTGCACGTGTTAGTGGAGGACTGTCAGTGTTTCCTGGCACGCCGTCCTCTCCTCCTCCGTCTCCAGAGGCCTCGGACAACAGACGGGTCACAGCGAAGCCACATTTTAAATCCGGTGTGCAGATGGACACCAGTAGTTGTTCTAAATCCTGGAACCGGGCGGCACAGAGAGGGCAGAGCGGATTCTCTACAGTGAACCACATGTTGGAACCTTTTTACCTGTGATCAGAGCTACCGCACTGTGTACGGTTAAAAGAATGTCCCCTCGTTATATTTGAACTATTATTTATGTTTTGTGGTTTTATGCTCAAATGCTCCATTTACAATTACAATAAATAAATAAGAATTTTTGAAATGGGATGTATTTTTTGATAATTCCAGTATTTTATTGGTTGAAATTATTCCAATGGAATAACCGTAGAACACACTACAGGAAAGGGAAAACCCCAAAAAGCCTCGTTTCTCCATCAGTTCCTGCTGCTGTTGATTCACCAGCTCGTGCCAACCATAGGCGCCAACAAAGTGAGTTTGCTAATGCTCACAGATCACCCAATCGTCCGCCTGATCTTGCATTACCCACAAGGGTTTGGGTCACCGGTCGTGTGCTCACTTAATTCCACAAATTGTGTCAGGAGCTCCTGTTCTGTCGAGCCCAGCACTTTGGTTTCCATTTATAGCGCAGAGCTTTTCAGGATTCTTATCATTATTTCCCCTAATAGGTTGAAGGAGGGAAGGTGAGCTTCAGCCCGGCTGAATTCCTAATGACAGCACCTCCACACTGTTGTAATGGGTAACGAACCACAATCATATTAAGCCGGCTAGAGTGGACTGAGTGTCACGCAGGCCAGTATTTCTTAGTGCCTTCATGTTTGAGGGTGGGAACACTATGCTGACGAGGCTGAACAACTGATTTAAAGCTTGCCGTGCAGCATGGCCTGGCCGGCTGAGGGAGATACTGCAGGATGCTTGGTACAGCATGTGTGTGTGAATGTCAAATGGCATCATTGAGACTGAGAGACTTCTTTTTGAGATGTATGTGTGTGTGTGTTTACAGTAAATCAAGCAGCAGAAACACAATACAAATGGGAAAAGAGCAAATTGTCCAGATGAGACTTTAAAGAGGACATATTCTGCTCATTTTCTGAGGTTCTCACAGATTTGCAGTCATGTTTTTTAAATAATAAAAGAAAAGGTATACATTTCCAAGATTGACTCCCAGTATAATTGTTGTACTTGCTGCTGTGATGTGAAGGGATACAGGGACATGCTGTCTTTTCTGGTTGGAAGTCAAAGACCAATAGTGCAAAGCTGAAACAAACCCTGTTCACTAAATATTCACAAATGTTGATTTAATGTACAAAACTCATGTCAACTTAAATCTGATTGCATACATTTCTACAAGCGTGTGACTGCCCAAAGTGTATTATTTTCTTCTTAAGCACGTCAAATATACACCATCTTAACTTTGTAAGTAAATCCCAAGTTCCTCCATCGTACATGATGGAGGAACTTGGTAACACAAGTACAGGAAGCGCAAAATTGAAAACATTTCATTGAATGTAATATTTAAATGTCAAATAACAACCCAAACAAAAAGTTGTTATCTATTTTGTTTTCAACTTACTCTTTTTAGCAGGCTAGATCTCCATGGTAATATATGCTTAGCGGCTAACCTGGTCGGGACCAGGTTAGGTTGCAGGCTAAGAGCTCAACTCAGTGAAAGCACTGCCTGCTGACCAATCAGAGCTCAGTGTGTGGAGTTTAAAGCGATCAAGTCATATTACAGGAGAAAGGAAATACAGAAAAGCTGCCGTTGCAAAAATCACCGACTGTGTGAACGTGAACATGAATAGAATATCACCTCCCATCTTCAGAGCAATCTGACTATTATAACATTAGCGTTAAGAAAGCTTACTTAAATATCTGCCACAACATAAGTACACTGAATGCAGACGTCGATGTGTCCCATTATCATTCATATCACATCATAATGTATCATATATCTCCTTATCTGAGTCAGCTGAGCCGTATCTGGCCGTGCAACACTCACAGTGTCACATTAAACAACACATAAGTTGACGAAACACTCGAGACAAATGTAATTGAAGTCAGATCGTGTTTTAGACGGGGCAGTGATATCATAAACCTGTTAATGTACGCATTCAAACACTTTTTCTTTTTCCAGCTGTATTCACCTTGCATGTGCAGCTATGTGGCTTTTATCCTGGATAAAGTGTTTAAGTCATGGATGTTTAAAGTTTAACTTCTTCATATGTCTAATATTATAGTTGACTTTTCATTCAGGAAGTATAGGCGCAATAGGCGCATTCACACTGCGGTACTTTTCCCACAAAGGTTCATGCGAACTTAGTTCATGATCGCGTTCACACCAAAAAGAGCCGGTACTAAAAGTAGTTCATGCGAACCTTTTTACCCCCTCGAAAGTCCCTGCTAGAGAGCAGGGACTTTCGAGCGGCTCTTTTTTGAGAAAAGAGCTATATTCCTGATTGGCTGGGCGAATTGCAAACCACGCCCCGTAAAACTCCCAAAAAGTTTTGTGAAGCCGCCATTTTATTATCCTCGCATTAGCATTATTAGCATTAGCATTAGCCCAGCGCAGAAACGCAGAGAGACTAACTTATGGCAACACAAAATAAAACATGGGAGCGGTGGAGATGAGGAGGTGTCGGCGTTCTGGCGATTTACTCGGAAGGCTTCAGTAGAAGCTGCTGGGACTCCCAGCAGCTTCTACTGAAGCCAGTCCCCAACTCCGGGGACTTCCGGCCGGGGACTTTGGGCGGCAGTATACGCTGTGAAGTGGTTTGCGGCCTGCCAGTAAACCCAAAGCAGAAGAAGAAGAATTGACGTCAGCGGCTTCATTTGCCTAATCCACCCCCAGGGACTTTTTCTGGTGTGAACGTGATCTGTACTTAGTTCATGCGAACTAAAGAGTTCGCATGAACTAAGTTCGCATGAACCTTTGTGGGAAAAGTACCGCAGTGTGAATGCGCAACCCAGTCTCACGGCATTTCGTGTTCACCAACACGACTTTTAATCTATTGATTCGTGTTCACCAACACGATTTGCCCCTTTTTTTCGTGTTGCACAGCACGATTTTAAAAGCAATGTATTTCTACTGGTAACGTGTTTCGTGCCTGCAGGCTGCAGCACGTCTTTTTCTCCGGTCGGGTCGTGGAAGACCAGAAGCTGTGTGGTTCATAAAAACATGTTCTTACTCAATATCAAGCCACAGTTATTGCTTTTATTTTAAATCGTATAATTTCGGACTTTTGTTGTCATCTGTGAGGAAAATAAATGGGGCTCAGAGCCTCAGGATACTGAAATCTGTATTTTTTAAATCTTTTTTTCCTTCTAATTTGTTATTCTTTTCAAAATAATACAGTGTTATCTACTCACCAATAACACACAATTATCCTTGCTTTTATTTATTGGTTTGATTTCATAATCTCGGGCTTTTTTGGCGTCCGTCAGGAACTGAATTTCAAAATAAATATAACCGGAAACAGACGTAGGCATTTCGAGCGATTACCCAAGATCCTCAGCTATGGTTTTAAGCTCTCTGATTGGATGTGTTAGCCGCAATGCATGCTGGGAGTTGGTGTTTATATTATATGAAATCCGGAAAACATTTTAAAAGTATAAAATAATACTTAATTCCGAGTGCTCTTGCTTTTCTCTTTGAAAGTCATCACATAACGGCATTGTAATACACGGTTCGGCTGCATTACATATTACAGATCTGCCGTAGTTCTTTATTTAGAGAGCCCTGATGAGAAGACTTTTGGAAAAACTGGAAGAAATGGCGCCGAAACTGAATACTTGACGTGGATCATAAATATATCAACAATTAAACAACATCTTCAATTTCTCTTCACACAATACGTCTCCTTGCAGTATCAACACTAATTCGGCTGACTTTTACATTTGATCTAATTCATAGATAGGTTATATTTACACCATAACGGTGCACAACTGATAGAAAATGACTGTAGTTTTTAAAGATATTACTGATTTTTTTTTAATGTAAATACTGAGTCTGAAATAGTATAGCAATATGCTGTAAAATGATATGAAAGCATGCATAAAACTATACATCTTCAGATGTTGTACATACACACTAATAATACAAAGTTGTTATGGCTGTGTGTACCTTGTGTGCACCTCCTAGTGGTTAAAGCACGTTATTGAATTATTGTTTTTATGTGTTATATTTGATATTATACACATGAATTATACTCTTAGATAGAATAAGAAATGTGCAGAATATGACAGTTTAATGGTGGTGGTACACACATATTGATAGATGTCTTGTAATGCACTGTTGAGGAACCTGTGACCCAAGTTTTTCATTCATTGCATAACTACACCGTAGTTGTGTATGATATGTCAATAAACCTTTGAAAATCTTGAAAGGGATGTGCAAAATAGCCATAATATACAGTCTTTAATTAACTATTAGTAGAGAATAACGAGTAATGAATATACTTTATTACTTGTTTCCATTCATGTCAATTGCAGATACATGTTTAGTCTTCTCAAGCACCAGCTATCAAATATCTCTCCTGATTGTTGGCACTTGACAATCACCTTACCTGAATTTTACTCAGGTGTAACTAAAGTCTGATTTAAGGGTTGTTTATATTTCACATAATTAATCAGAATCTGCAAAGTAACTCAAATAAATGCAGTGGAGTAAAAATACCAGGTTAACCTCTGAATTGTCGTGGAGTAGAATTACAAAGTAGCAATGAGCTGTCATGTGGGTATAAATTAATGCTGCGCATTATGGACACAAGTGATTTTCACCCATTTATTAATTATATGTTTTACATTTGATAACACCAATGTGTTTAATACTGGCAACTTCTAATTGTGGGAAAAACGAAAACGTTCAGTAGAGACGTCCCATAGAACATTTTGCGAAACACAATAGCCAGCATCAGAGCTATTTAATAGAAGAGTTACGACATCTCCAATCACTCCAATGGACCACTTTTTTACAGCAATGGCGGATCGTGGAGCCTCTCAATCGTTCCCCGGAAGTTAGCGCCAAGGCTGGCAGAGCTGTGGAGTTGCAGCATAATACACCGTTCGTGACGGACTTTTAAAGGTAAGAAGAAGTTTAAAGATTTATATTGCGGATATTATCAGTACATCTGATTCAAATGAACATGTGTATTAAAGGATGTCAGTGGATTATCCCTAAATTAGTAGATTTAAGGAACGTTTACAGATAACAGATTAAGCTAGCATACCGAAGCAAGTTAGCAACACACGTTGAACAGCCTTTTAATTGTAAATTCCGTTCTCTTAATGTAATTTCGTCCAACATGTTGAATTAGAGAAGAGGGGCTTCTAAACGGGATTGTATGCGGGGGTGGAGGGAGTTAAATATTAGATAAATATAACTTTGGTGCGTGTAAGAGTGAGTGTTTTTAGCAGAGCCATATTGTGTCCTTGTGATTCTGTTGATTATTACCTGTCTGTATAATGTTGCAGCCCAGCTGATTCTGGATTGATGGCAAAGGGAGAGGCACTTAAGTGAGAGTGAAAACACAAAGTACGTTTAATACTACTGTTTTATATAAGTAAACACGTTATCTCCCCAAGGCAATAGGTGTGCTATATAGGTGTGTATAACCCTTTCTCCTGTCTGTTACTCCCTCTTTCAGCACAAGAACCAGAGGGGGATTCAATGGAGCCTGAATACCTGCACTGAGACCCTCACCCTGCACCCTGAGTCTCAACTCTCAGTGTTTTTCAAGCCTTTCCCTGTTTTTTTGTATTAAACAAAACATTAAGCTTTCCCAATGGTGTGGTTTTCGTTTTGTGAAAAAGTGCAAATGCAGTGTTTGTATATAATTACATCACATATTTTGTTGCTGTTGGTCGTGAAATTGCTCCTGCTGACTTGAGCCAGCCATTTTTTCCTCTGCTCTGTGTCAGTGGGGAAGCCGTACATTCGTACTCCTTTCTCTGAGCAATTTGAGCATCCCCAGGCAGCACATCAAACCATGGTGGCGACTAGGAGGCAGCACAGCAAACCAGGACAACACGGAGGAAAAGGCACCGACAAACTGCATGATATGCTATTCAATGTTTATTGAATTCCATGTATTTGCAATGGATGTTCCTAAAACAACACATTTAACATCATCATTATCATATGCTGCTAGTCCTACTGCTGCTGCTAGTCCTTTGATAGTCACCTGTCGGTCTCCTGTCCTTTCTGAAAGCCATAAAGATGACATTAGTCATTTAGATAACTTGTGTCCTCAATTACCAGGGGATTACTGAAACTACCATGAATTTAAGAAAATGGTAGAAATGAATCCAATCTGAATTTTAAAGCATTACTTTAGATCCCCTCCCTCTAAATGTATCAATAAACATTAGAAAGTGATGCTCCTGACTACCATACAAGTTTAAGAAGATAATATTGGTTTGAAAGAATTCAAAGCTATAAATAAACAGCAACAGGCTCTTTAACAAGGCATTGTTAGTAACATGTAAACTAGTTGTTCACACTAATCCTAATATTATCACTTAATATTAGCAAATTCGATTTTATTTTTTAAAACATATTGATGTAAATACATACACATATCGATTTGTTGTATAAATATTGCAAATCAAAACCTTTATTCACTAATAATTAACAAAAATCGTAGTTCTATCTCCTGTTATCAATGCATTCACATTGCCCGCCATGAACTTCCGGGGAACGATCCTCTTCTACATGAACCACGTGACGATAACCGTTTTTGGACTTCCGGTGTCGTAACTCTTCTATCTATATGGCGCTGGCCAGCATGTGTAGTTCTGGGGGGGTGTTCGATTCCAGTTTTGGATAATCTGGCGTGGTTTCGTTCCATTTCACACAGCTGTTTGACGCTCTGCGTAAGGACTGTAGTCCTAAACGATAGCTGGGGATTATGGGTAGTGTAGTGTCTTCGGCCATCCTAAACTCAGAAATGTTGACAATCGCAATGATGTTCGAAATGTCCCTTATAGGCCTACGTCTGTTTCCGGTTATTTTTATTTTGAAATTCAGTTCCTGACGGACGCCAAAAAAGCCCGAGATTATGGAATTAAACCAATACATAAAAGCAAGGATAATTGTGTGTTATTGGTGAGTAAATAACAGTGTGTTATTTTGAAAATTATAACAAATTAGAAGGAAAGAAATATTTAAAAATACAGATTTCAGTATCCTGAGGCTCTGAGCCCCATTTATTTTCCTCACAGACGGCAACAAAAGTCAGAAATTATACGATTTAAAATAAAAGCAATAATTGTGGCTTGATATTGAGTAAGAACATGTTTTTATGAACCACACAGCTTCCGGTCTTCCACAACCTGTGCTGCAGCCTGCAGGCACGAAACACGTTACCAGTAGAAATACATTGCTTTTAAAATCGTGCTGTACAACACGAAAAAAAGGGTCAAATCGTGTTGGTGAACACGAATCAATAGATTAAAAATCGTGTTGGTGAACACGAAATGCCGTGAGACTGGGTTGGAATGCGCCTATTGAGGCTGCGCTGTCAGTACGCTTCTCCATGTTTGTGATTGGTCGAATGCTCCAAATACCACCCCTTTCATGTGAACGCGCACCTAACTAGATAGGACACGGCTGGCTTGAGCGATCCACTTGATAACCCGCGTCGTAGTACAGTTTAGCGAGAGCGCGTATGTTTTGGATTAGGCCAACCGGCTAACTCAAACATATCCAGGTTAAACTTGAACCAGCTTCGTAGTAAATAATAATAATAATAATATATCATATTTTTATAGCGCCTTTCAGGAAACCCAAGGTCGCTTTACAAGTCGGGTAGGGGGGGGGAAGTAGTGGAAAAATAAACCTATTAAACTAACTAGTACAGGCCCCAGGGCTAAGAACGTTGTGCTTACACTGCACTTTTTCTTTGCTAGTAACAGCAGGAGTGGCAACTCCTGCCACAGATGGAAATGAGCTATTAGCTATAATCTGGCATATTGCATCTCTTCTCTTTGATGAGATGCTTAACGTTATTAACGCGTTAACTTGACACCCCTAATTTGTATGCATGGTCCTTCTATAAATAAATACATATATACTTCTTTAATATGAACTCTCCACTGTGTTGTCCCATGTGTCTATTTTTACAGTCTAACATCTGATTCAACACAGTCTGGGACATTAGCGCCTCCAGAGACACTTTGACTTTAAGATGCTTCCATAACTAAAATGATAACACACTTGTTTCAGTGATGTGGTCTCATTCTCATTGATCATCAGGAGGAGGATTTATGTGCAGGCTTGAGGAGTAACATTACATGAGACAAAATGTATACTTAGTGATTATATTGTTTTTAAAGGCAACTAGTAATTGTAACAGATTACATTTTAAAAGTAACCCTGCACTCATGCTGATGTGAAGAATTAACTTTCAAAATTCTGAATATCCAAAAGATCTTTAGGCCTTTGTCTCCCCCTTGTGGATAAATTGTGTAATCACATTTTGTTATGTCGGATCTAAGAGAATATCAACACTAAATAAGGCCATACATACAACATGGTTACTTGAGAAACATATTTTGCCCTCAACCTGAGTATGTTTGCTTATTGATGGTGCAGAAGGAACATCAAATGCTCTGCTTGTGCCTTGGAAACCCCTGGTTGCAGTATCAAGCAGAGCCTCGTTATGTGGCTCCTATTCTTTTTCTTGTTGTGAGTCCAAAGTAAAACTTCTCAGAGCGATGAAAATGAAGCGGCTGCAGATGGCTCTGAGCTGGGCCGGCACCGCAGTGTGAGCACCAGATGGTGGCAGAGCTGATGGATGCACTGTCTGAAGCTGCAGACAAGAAACCTGCTGCTCCCCAACATCCAGACACACACACACACACACACACACACACACACACACACACACACACACACACACACACACACACACACACACACACACACACACCCACACACACACACACACACACACACACACACACACACACACACACACACACACACACACACACACACACACACACACACACACACACACACACACACAGAATACAGCTGATTAATGCAACATTAGTTGATTTATTAGAGAATAAGTATCTTGTAATATTCTCTGTTGAGTTATATCCAGGCTTGGGGAGTAATGGATTACATGGAACAGGAATACAAAATAGGAAATTGTATTCCCTTACAGTTACATATACAATACATATTTTATATTCAAAAAAATTGGGATTACTAGCAGGATTATAATGTTACTAAAAAACTTTAAAGAGCATAATAGTGTTTGATGAAAAGGAGCAGATTTTATGTATTCTCTGTAAACTGTACTGTTCTGTAAGCAAATACTTTTAAGTGTGAATTTTATATCAGCAGGTGAACCTATATGTACATAACATAGAATAAAGCTCAGATTTTATTTCTGCTTTTTTAAACTGTAGTATGCAGTGGTGTAACTATCGACGGTGCAGCCAGGGCCCAGAGCCGGCCAGGGGCCCATGAAAAAAAAAGTTTTTGTTTTTTTTAGAATATTATTTTTTAATATATATAGATTTTTTTTGGTGGGCCCCAATGGCATTGACCGTTTCACGCAGTCTTCAAAGTGACCAAGCAACCTATATGTATTTGTAATTTGTCTGTCCAATGACCTGAAGAGAGAACAAAGAGATGTAACGGCTAAACTGACGAAATTGGACTGTTTTTTTTGTCATACATCGTCCTCGAAATCTCGATTAATTAATTAATTAGTGATTGTGTGATTAGTTCGCTCTGCCGTTGTCAGGCTGTGGTGGTCTGAGGCCAGGGCAGGCTGTTTTTGATAGCCTACAAGTGGCGCTTATGAGTGGTTGTGCGTGTCCGTGCGTGTGTGAGCGCATCAGCGTGCGCTTATGTTTTGGTCGATGGGGGGGGGCCCAAAACAATATTTGGACCGGGGCCAATCACAACCTCGTTATGCCACTTGTAGTATATGCTCATGTGTGTAATTGTTGGTGAATAGGCTGCTGCCTGAATATGCTGAATGAAAGGCAGATTTTCCTATAAATACATCTCTGAGCAGAAGACACATTTCTGATCCTAATTATCTTGGTTTCTTGTTTTAGGTTACATTGTTTGGTTGTCATAGTACACTTCACTTCTTTTAATATTTATTATATAATCATTTTCGAATCATAAATCTAATCGATAGATTTATGATCGAAAATTACCATTTTTAACGATTTACATGTCACAAATTACTCCAAACTACTCGCATATAGTTTTTCCAATATTCACGAAATGCTGTATATACATTTCTATTAACAAGATGCCTGTGTGCTTAGTACCAGGTTGTTATCATACCAGCAATGGGTCTTGCTCGTTCTTTCGCTTCCCGTCTGATGAAAGGACCAGGAGTGGCTGGATCAAGTTAGCTTTGAAAAAAAAAATGGAACACATAAAACAGCCATTTTATGTGTTCATACACTCCCACACACTGAGGGATATATACAGACTGTATACATACAGGGTTAGGACAGCTAGGATGAATAATTGTCATATAAATACTTGAATAAACTGCAAACTGTGTTATCAGCTGCTTCGGATTAATTTGGCTCATGAATCATGTTAATTGTATTTGCTACCAAAATTACATGAGGGAATTCTGTACCTACAGAAATGATGGCGCCCACAAGTATTTAAATTATGTTTTTCTTTGACACCGACAGATTTACCGTTTTGTCAGCCGCTCTCTGCTCCCCTCTGCGATAGATGTGCCGTGACTTGATATATCGACTCTTTTAGCCCCTGCTTTGGCTCAAATCCAAGGCCCATTTGTACAGATGGGGTTTTACGTGGGGCCATTTTAGCAAAGCACCCTCCCCATAAAGCCAAAGTGTCTCATCGCTTCATAATTGTGTGATTATGGTCAATTGCTGTGGTTGGGGTGACAGATCCTATTCGAGCCCAACAGATGCTTTTATCATATTTTAGTTCCCCATTTGACCTTAATCAACCGTTACATGTATGAATAAAACAGGGAGATAATATTTCACTTCTGAGGTGGACCAGGTGTCGGAGGGAAGCTGTGAGCGGGGGAGGTGAAGGTGGAGGGGGGGGAAGACGTCAAAGCTGAACACTGGTGCTGCTGAATAAAGATACTGAGGCCTCCATTGGAAATGTATGAGACAGAAAGATGGTGCCACCATGTGGGAATCAGAGGGCATCGCACATACTGTATGGGAATTGAAGGTGTAAATACTGTATATACAGAATAGTAAGTGGCTGAACCAAATATAATTTCCCCATTGACATCTGTTTGCCTATATTTTCCTTTTATGGACAAATGTGTTGATTCCAATTATAAATGTTTCATATTCACAAAAGCTACAGCGTAAATTCTCCCAGCGTACCAGGCGTCTGGTACTGCAGCGACAGCAACGTAACTTAAAAGGACAGCAGCACATATCGAGGTTTTCTGTAACTGTCCAAGTCTGTTCACATTATATTTTCCATTAACCAGTCTTTAAACACTGCCAGAGCCCATACTGTGTTCCTGTAAGTGTTTACTTTCTGTCAGTCTTCTTCTGCTGTTCCCTTTAGTGTTTACTTCCCGTCTGTCTTACACTGTTTTCTTTTCTTTACTGAGGACAGTTTAGCCATCATGAATCCAAAGCAACGGTCTGCAGTTGTCTGAATCAGGATCAAGTATTCAACAATAAAAATATGTATATGTGTATTGTGTAATAGAAAGATGGGTACCACTTTACAATAAGACTACCCTTATAAAGGATTCATAAAGGGTTTACAATTAGGTTATTAATTAGGTTGTAAACACTTTATTAATCATTAAGAACCATTTATAAACCAGTTCTAACATACATCAACACAGGCTCACTATTTGGCAAGATGACTAAGTCTTATATTGGCTACCTAGCTTACTTTGTCTTCTTCATCAGCCAGCATCCTTGGTATCTGTTATTCACTGAGTTGATTCTCCCCCCATCCATCTTGATGTTTCTTGGCATCTCTTTATGACCATTTATTTTTGAGTTACTAACATTTATAACTGACAAAAGGGAGCCTTGTAAAGTGTAAAACAAATCACCATTTATTAATGAGTTACAACCATTTATAATTTGTTTAAGTTATATTAAGCCTTAAAGTTATGCATAAATTAGGGCGTGGTCACATTGAGTGACAGGTCTGTCCAGTGACTGCTGCTGTTAGCTTCCTGTCTCTCTGCTGTTAGCTCCGTGATGCTACAGGAGCTCCGCCTGCTCAGCTCATCCGGGGAACACAACTTGAACTCGGCCGTGTTTATTGTGCTGGTGCCTTGTTGACTATTCTTCATGCTTATATCGGACTATTGTGACTCGCTTTGCGGTTAAAACAGACGGTGCATGAATGCAGTCTTGTGGTAAGTGAAATTCGAGTACTTTATTTATGTTTTGAGTCATTTAACGTTAATGAATGTTAAGGCTTGGGTTAGCATGTAAGCAAGTGGTAGCTACATCTAGGTTAACGATGCTAATCGCAGCATCCAAGTTAAAACGTAATAGAGAAGTGTCAAGCATTAAGTGGGATAATACTGTAGAATAAACGGCTTCTGTTTGAGATTGGTAAAATAAGGTCATCCTTGTAATTTAGAGATATTGTATTAGGTAGGTAACGTTATGCATTGATAAGGTTATATATATCCCGTCTGAGTGCCATTTTTTCTTACCAAGTCTTTCATTTATGTCTCAGAAAAGCTTTTATGTTTAAATATGTGTATCAGTCATACTAAATAGTCATTATTTTGAGTCCTAATTTTCTTCATGTGTGAATAAAATGTTTTGCTTGGTTCTGTTGCATCTGACTTTGCATTTCATGTGAAAGATGTGTATTAGGTAAGTGTAAATGTTATAACTCATTCATAAATGGACATGTGTATTTAACTTAAAAACAACGCACCCTTTCAGTAGTTATAAATGTTAGTGACTCATCAATAGATGGTGATGTGTTTCACACTTTACAAGGCTCCCTTTTGGCAGTTATAATGTTATTAACTCATTCATAGAAGGTCATAAGAGATGCCAAGAAACTTCAAGATGGATGGGGGGAGAATCAACTCTTTGAACAACAGATACCAAGGATGCTGGCTGATGAAGAAGACGAAGTAAGCTAAGTAGCCAATATACGGCTTAGCAGTACAGATGCATGTGGGCTCACTATTTGGCAAGCAACCGGTCACACCTGTTTATCTCATATCTTATAAAAGCTTATTAATTATTTTCACAACCTAATTAATAAATGAATTACAAACTATTCGTAAACCCTTTATAAGGGTAGTTTTATTGTAAAGTGGTACCGAAAGATGTACAAATAAACACCATGAAAAACCAGTATGTAATCTGCAATACTTCACAGATCTCAGAAGCAGTCTTATTGCCTGTGGTATAAAACTGTCCCTTTGTCTGGATGTTGCGGTACTGTCTGCCAAACTGCAGCAGACAGAGCAGTTTGTTGCCGTGGTGATTTTTTTTTTATGATCTTGTGAGCCTTCTTCACAAGAAGCTTGATTTAGAGGTCCTCCATGGATGGCAGCTCAGTCCTGGTGATGTGCTGAGCAGTTTTCATCACCCTCTGTAGGGTACGGTTGGGGCGGTGCAGCTGCCATACCAGGCTGGGAGACTCTCAACGGTGCTCCTGTAGAAGTTGCAGAGTACATTAATAAAATATGAGCATAATATGTACCAAAAAGTCATAGAAGTATGTCATAAAAAGGTCATAGTATGTCTGTTACATGCCACCTTGTGAACAGTGTGGTGTTTTGTCTCTGTGTGAGACATGTGACTAGTTTGACTAGTGTTCTTGAAATTGTAAGGCAATTTGTTCGATTGTGACTTTTTGTTTTGGTCACTTGCCACTTTCTTCTGTAAGAAACTTATCTACCAGGTGTTTAGAATTAGCTAGGGAGCCCTTTTATCTTTTAGTTATGCAGTTCAGTTTCTTCTCTTCCCCCCCCCCTGGATATTCATTCATTATATTTGGGGAACAACAATTCATAGTATAGTATATTAATAAAATGTCATGGGACAGTATTTACTAAAATGTCTTAGTATAGTATGTCATAAAAGTCTTCTTCAACATTTCTCTTCAGTCCTCTTCAACATTTCAAAACTATCCTATATTAATCTATGCCATACTTTGAAGAATGTAAAAAGAATACTGTATCGTTATAGAAAAAATGTGTCATCGAAATTCCATAGTATAGGTCATAAGGTCTAATATACCATACAAATGTCACTAAAATGTCATAGTGTCTATAACATTAAAAGTCATTATACTATACTATAGTATGTCACAAGATGTCAACCTAAAAAAAATGAAAAGATCCAACATTACTGTACGCCAGACCATTTTTAAAAGTGACAGTTTATTATGTCATAAAAACATTGTACATATGTCATTAAAATGTCATCACAATGTCACAGTATAGGATTGTGATGGAGCTGAGGTGGAAAATCAGGGATGGAAAGAACAGCTACAGGAAGAAGATGGAGGAGCCTGGGGAGGCCTGAAGATCATCTCTGGGTACCAGGAGCCAGACTCTCTACTCTCCGTTCACCCTTTCACCCTCGCCCACCCTCCTGGAGATCGCTGAACACACGAAGGAGATACAGAGGGTTGGCACCAATTCCTTCCTGGAGTTCAAAGACAAAACTAAGGCGATACGCAGGGTTGGCAGCATGTCCTTTACCCCCGCTCCTCAACGACGGCCACCAAAATCACCGTAGAGACGCGCACCATCTCCATCACCGTGCCCACGTCAACCACCTCCCCTCTCTTCATCACCGTGCCTATACGTCAACCACCTCCCCCCCCTGGCAGCATGTCCTTTACCCCCACCCTTCAACAACGGCCACCAAAATCACCAAAGCAGAGACGCGCACCATCTCCATCACCGTGCCCACGTCAACCACCTCCCCTCCCTTCAAGAAAGCATCTGCAGTTTCCGAAGCCTGATAAGGATGTGTGTGTACAAAACGCAACAAACTCTACTGATATGTGCCGGGTCCAGGCTCAAGGGCGTATGGCACTCTCAACTCTTTCCAGGACATGCTGGGGCCCCGCCTGCCTGTAGCTTTGCCGATATCTGTGTTGATAGGTAATAGATTAAGAGCGGTGAATCATCTTAGATACAGGAAGCGCTCAAACGTTTGTGTGAGTTTATCTAATTTAGCAGTGATTCCATGTCAGCCACAGCTTGTTACAAAACACCTGACTGATAGTGTGTTTAACGAACTTAAACTAGCTTTATTAAATGTCAGGTCTTTGGCAGGAATAACATTTTGAATCAATGATTTTATCACTGAGCACAATCTCGATTTTATGTTTTTAACGGAAACTTGGATTGAACAAAATAACAGTGCAGCTGTTCTTATCGAATCAACCCCTCCCAACTTTAGTTTTATGAGTCAGGAAAGAATGCATAAGAAAGTGGGTGGAGTTGCTATTTTGTTCAGTGATTCCCTTCAATGCAGGAAGACATCTTATGGGAACTTTGCTTCTTTTGAATATGTGGCCCTTCAGCTGAAATGCTCCTCTCGAGCTCTGTTCCTAAATATCTATAGACCACCCAAATACTGTGCAAGCTATTTTGATTACTGTATTGACTTTGACCGTCTAGTCATTGTTGGTGATTTTAACATCCATGTTGACAACCCCCAGGACAGAGGGGCTAAATAACTGTTTTGTGTTCTTGATAGCTATGGACTGACTCAGGCTGCGGCCCCACGAGGACGAATTCGGTCGTTTGCGTTACTGTTTAGTGTCATATAGACCGTTCGGCCACACGAGGACGACCGAATACGGCACTAAACGACTGAGGAAACGACAACGGGTCCCAAGGTGGATAGAAATGCATACGCCACTCTCTGGGGGGTCAAACGGCTCCGTGTGTGCGCCCTATACGGACATTTTCAGATCACTGATAGTGATTGCGTAATAGCCCCGCCTCTCCCCACCTCTTCTGCTCACCTCCGCTTACCCCGCGCCAGTGCTGAAGTGTTTCGCCACCAACAACAACAATGGCGGATCGCAGAGTTGCTATCGTGCTCCGGACGCTATTGACGTCCGGAGACACGCAGCTCTGCTCACCTGCAGCTCCTCCCGCTGCAGCAAAACACACACTTCAAGTCAGATCATCACCCTTAGCTATTTTAATTACCTCTCAAACTCCCTAAACTAGTTATAAATATGTTTATTTTTACAGTCGGTCGGGTCACTGATTACTGGATGAGCTGCTGCATGAGACAGACACTGACGCTGTCTGAAGAGAGGGAGGAAAAAGAGAGGCTCCGTGTATTTTATTATTATAATATATAGAGTCGTTATTCATTTGTTTTAAAGCTCAATAAATAACAAAGAAGACCTTTGACCGGCACTTTTATAATTTTGTCCGGAAGATTTCAACTTTAATACACGCTGACTGGCGAAAAACTCTGCCCGGTTCCCTCGGCCCCCACCGCGGAGAATAAACAGAAGGGCAACCATGACAACCATGCTTCTTTGCTGCTTTTGTGGAGGAAGTTACAGCGCCACGTAGAGGCTCCTGCATATGTACTGCAGCTTCTCCAGCGGTTGGAGCTAAACGGAGCGGTCTCGTGTGGACAGACACTATCCGGATAATTATTGCATGTGGACGGAAGCCGTTTGCGATTGCGTTTGCGTTAATCCTATGCGTTTAGCCGTTTTCGTCCTCGTGGGGCCGCAGCCTCAGCATGTGACGGAGCCCACGCACAATAAGGGGCACACTCTGGACTTAATTATCTCAAAGGGTCTGAATATCTCTAAGGTTGTGGTGACTGATGTTGCATTCTCTGATCATTCCTGTGTTTTATTTGAGAGATCTATTTCTGTTCACAAAAAACCACAAAGCGATATTTAACTGAAAATACTAGGGAAATGATTACTCAGAATTTTTCTTCCACACTTGCTAATATCTCAGTAAATGAGCTAGTAGATCATTTTAATTCAAAAATAAAAATGTTATAGATGCAATTGCTCTAACTAAGGTAAATTAAGTGATTGGCAAGAAAATATTTCCATGGAGAAAGGCCATGACCATGAGAACAGAAAAAAGAGTGTCGAAAAGCTGAACGTAGGTGGCGAAAAACAAATCTCCAGGTTCACTTTGAAATCTATAAAGAGAGACTTGGCCTTTATAATTTTGAATTGAAAAACGCACGACAGTCTTTCTTCTCTGACATCATTACCAAAAACAAAAACAACGCACGTAACTTGTTTGCTACCGTCGACAGACTAACTAACCCCCCAGTGTCAGTAGCCTCTGAATTTCTATCCACCAGGGCCTGCAATGAATTTGCCTCCTTCTGCACTGACAAAATTCAGAAAATTAGACAAGCAGTCAGTACCTCTGTATCAGGTACAGCAAATGTTTTGTCTCTGTGTCCACTTAAAATTAATTCAAAAACCATGACACAATTCCATCAGATTAATGATAAAAACCTAGAGGACATTATTCAACTTCTGAAATCCTCCACCTGCTGCCTTGATATTATTCCAACAGGATTTTTCAAAGATGTTTTTCGTTGCATGGCCTCAGATCTACTTCATAGAGTAAACAAATCTCTTCACTCAGGTCTTTTTCCACAGGCCCTGAAAACTGCAGTCATTAAACCGCTCTTAAAAAAGAATAATCTAGATGCTTCAGTAATGAACAATTACAGGCCCATATCAAACCTGTCATTTCTATGTAAAATCATTGAAAAAGTTGTTTTTCAACAGTTGAGTAACTTCTGACATTTAAATAACTGTTTCGATGTGTTCCAGTCAGGCTTTTGTCCAAACCACAGCAATGAGAATGCTCTTGTAAAGGTCTTTAATGACATCCACTTAAACACAGACAGTGGCAGAACTTCAGTGTTAGTATTATTAGATCTCAGTGCTGCGTTTGACACTGTTGACCACAGCATATTACTAGACCGACTGGAAAACTGGGTGGGACTTTCGGAAACAGTTCTAAATTGGTTTGAATCCTACCTAAAGGACAGAAAAAACGTTGTTTCTATAGGTAAATACACATCTGAGTTGACAAATATGACATGTGGGGTTCTTCAAGGCTCCATCTTGGGGCCTCTTCTCTTTAACATCTACATGCTACCAGTGGCTCAGATAATGAAAAACAACAAAATAAGTTACCATAGCTATGCAGATGACACACAAATGTACGTAACAATTTCACCAGGAGACTATGCTCCAATTCAAACACTGATTAAGTGCATTGAACAAATCAATGACTGGATGTGTCAGAACTTTCTCCAACAAAGATAAAACTGAGGTAATGGTTTTTGGAGCCAAGTCAGAACGTATAAAAGTTAGCGCTGAGCTTCAGTCTGCAATGTTCAAAACAACAGATAAAGCCAGAAATCTAGGTGTAGTCATGGACTCTGACCTGAGTTTCAACAGTCACATTAAAACAGTTACTAAATCAGCCTACTATCACCTAAAGAATATATCTAGGATTAAAAGACTAATGTCTGATCTCTGGTCGCTGAAATGGGGAATTGAAATTGAAATTACGGGCCAAAAGTTGTATTTAAGTATTAAAAGTATGTATAGAACATCAAACCAACTGAGACCCGTCTGTCCGCCGCATCTACACACTGTACAACACACACAGACACCTACACACTGTACCACACACACCTACAGCTGGAAAAAAGCCTATGTTGAGATTTCAGATTTTGCGTAGAGCTGTTGAGGCATGGACCGGTGATATACAAGCGAAGTTTGGGGGACGATCGGACCAGCGACATCGTGTTTTATGGCAAGGGATGCGTTTCCATGGAAACAGCATATGGTGAGATCTCATATTTGGCTTAGAGCTGTTGAGGCATGGAGAGGTGATATACAAGGGAAGATTGGGGTAAGATTGGACCGTGTCCATTGGAGTTACAGCGACATCGTGTTTTATGGCGAGGGATGCGTTTCCATGGTAACACCACATTATGTAACATCAGATTTGACATAGAGCTGTTCAGGGCCAGTGTTTACCATCATGTGATGTTTGGTGGCGTTCTGAGCATGTCAGTTGGAGTTATGACATCATCGTGTTCCATGACACAGGTGTTTATGTTTGAGCTAACAACGTTATGAAACACCTGTGCTTGAGCCCAGAGATCAAAGGTTTCCATGGTGATGTGCAGTAATCAGAGCCTTTCCATTGTTCTGAATGAGAGATAAACCTCTTACATGTGAACGTTTTGTTGAAGAACCGTAGCAGATATCGGTGAACTGTCAACATGTGCAGCATGTCAGGACCCTAACGAGCGTCTGAATCTGCTTTTTCTGTACTTTGGGGTCAATAATGACATTTTATAATAAATAATAATTTGGCAGATTAACTAAAGGTGTGCGGCTGCTGCTGTGATGAAAGATTAGCCGGAGTTTACAATGGGCCTTAATGGAGACATGTTGAAAGTTTTTGTCACTTCATGCGCTGTTGGAGCACCACCCAGTGGCGTGGTTGAAGGTTCGAATCTGCTCCGCACAGATCGTTTGATGAGTAGTCTTTTCAAGGAAAGGACTCGAACACCGAGTTATGAGATAAGCAATAAGCTGAGTTTAATGGTAAAAGCAACAATACAAAATACAGAGTACTCTGCAACAGTACAAAATACAGAGTACTCCGGGCTGAATTCTACTACTGTGTGATAGACGTATCAGGACAGTCAGTCAGAAGACAGCGCAGAGTATGAACATTGGAACAGCTTACATACAAATTCTGTGGGAGGAGTTGTGTAGGTTGCTCCTCCCTAGCTATTTGTTATCGGCGATTTCACTTCTGGGCGAGCCCTAGACAGTGAGTTGGTAGTTCTCCATTGGCCGGTTTCACTTCTGAGCGAACCCTAGGCAATGAGTCAGCAGCCGTTGACTCCGCCTGGTTCGCCCCATCTTCTTACATTAGCTAACACACGATATCACATGTTCTGCCTCTCTGAAAGCTATACTTGTATATGTTTAAACGTCATCGTCTCATGATTCCTTGAATCCTTAGGATTAGTTAACTAACAAAGGTTAACTGTTCTTATACCCTAAGGCCTTCTCTGAACTTCCTCCAACCTAACAAAGGTCAACTGTTCCCATACCCTAAGGCCTTTGTAGTGGGAATTTTTATTATTATCATCCTTATTATTATCCTTATTATGTCTTTCATATGTTTAAACCAAATGCTTCTTATTTCCTCTTGTTGTGCTTTTACCATTATTATTCTATTATATTCTCTTATGAGTTTCCCAGTCTCTGCAAGGCCACAGCTGTTTCAGCAGACTGGGAGACTCATACACAGTCAGACACATCACGAACTTCCCTGCTCTGAGAACCGTTATGCTATCTACTCAAGGCCACTGGGTGTCTCATCAACAATCTGACTGTGTGAACCCAGATTGTTCTCTTTCCCACTCCTTTTCTATATAACCTTTGCTTTTCCATTGTTCTGCGCACTCTCGCGCAGACTATTTTATACTCTGTGCGACTTGTGACATATTTATATTATTGTATCGTGTATTTGAAGCTTCAAATAAATAACCAAAAGACAGCTTTGCTTGATTCACCATTTATTTGTATTGTTCATTTGACTTGTACTCTCCAGCTGTGTTTGGGCCCTAGATTTCCATAACAAATGGCGTTGTCGGCAGGATCTCTGTATGTTTGATCGGGGAAACCTCTGGACGCTGGTGGCTGCTAGCTCCGGGATCTTGGATCCTCCTCTACCCCGACATAAAACGTACGGGACGAGGGGACCAGCGCGAGGGGTGGAACCGATTGACTTCACGAGATCCAACGAACTCAAAGGGCTTTCAATACTCGGTGAGATGTGCAAAGTCTAAATTGTTTAAAGTTAAACGTAATTAAAACTCCATGACATCAGGAGAGGGACTGCTCGAAAACAGAGATATTTGGCATATCTAGCATCGACGGATGAAAAATAGTGTTTTGGTGACACGGAGTGTTTTGGTGACACTTTAATAGTGTTTTGGTGACACGGAGTGTTTTGGTGACACTTTAAAAGACTTTGCTATGGGGGCAAAGCAGGGGGGGGGGTATGTACAGCCTCCTGAGGGTCCGATAGTTGATGTCATGCGAGCAAAATATGGTGAAGAAAGTCTGGCTAAATTAAATATATGGACGGAAATGTTCGGATTTCCTAAGGGAGGTTCTTTGAGTAAATTAAAAATCAAAAACCTAAGAGATAAATTACAAGAGTATGGAGATGGGATGAAAAAGAAGAGTACAATTAAAGTAAAAGACTTGGAAAAACTGGACACTCATAGAAAGTGTTTATAATACTGGGGAGTAAAAAAAAGGCAGTTGGCCTTGGGGATTAAATAAAATATTAAGGTTGAAAATGAATGTGAAGAAAAGAAATACATTATTTCCAAAAGACATGTAAACCCCAGACATCTCTGTGTCCTTCCATTGCAGGCCTGAATGACCTCTCCTCGACTGGGTATCCCTTCCCTCCTCCGGCGTACAACCCTGGCAATCTGGTTGGAACACCTCAACCACCTCCACTACAAGCCCCAGCCATGCAGTCAGCGTCAACTCCAAGCTCGACAACAGCGGGATAAACAAACCCGATGCCCTAGGAGACCAAGCAGGTGTTTGGGAAACAAACCTCAGTAATGCCTTTCTCAACGGACTCACAGACACAGCGCAAGCTAAACAAAATGCTGGCCGCTCACAATACCGAGGGAGAGGCAGAGGAGGTTTTCAGAGGCAGAGGACAAGAAGCAAGACGTTCATTTGAAGAAAGATGTTTCCAAGTGTGGAAGTGTTGAACATTGGATTATGGGACTGCTCACAGAACACTGGAGTGGAGGCAGAGGGGGACAGCAGGGAAGGGGCCCAATCGAGCGAGATGGAAATTCAGCCAGCAGCATCAAACCAGGGAAGTGACACACACACACACACGCATCATACATGCTATTGAGAAATTAGAAGAATTAGAGGACATGTCTGTAATTAAAAAGGGTACATATTTGAAATATGACAGTGAATGTTTGCGTTAAGAAATGTCCCACACATTTTTGGTTGATTCTGGGGCTACACATTCTGTGGTAAAAAAGGGTAGATTTGCCTGAATGCAAATTTAGTGATAGATTTATTCATGTGCTGGGTTTATGAAAAGGAGAAGTTTCTGTACCACTTCAGAGTGGAGATAACGGTGTTGACAGTAATCCATTTCCCACATCAGTAAAAAACAGTTATTTTATCATCTGTCTGCCCAATACATTTACTGGGCAGAGATCTGGTTCTCCGGTTCGGCTTGGACCTCATTTTTCCACAAATGAGGGTCTTAAAGTCCGACAGCCATCTCCTACGATGGTTCAAAAAGTGTCATTTGATGATAAAGAACTGGTGAATGTGTATCAATGGGCTGCTGACATATCCTGATTTTCAGGAGTTGTTGCGTTTGACTGGTCAACGTGGTTTTCCACCTGCTGTGTGGAAACTTCTCATTTTGCATTGTACTGCTAACGTGGTTGAAAGATCCGTGTAAATGCTATGATGAGAGTTTTACTGTTAGAATGTGTGAATGATGAGCTCATATTTAAAAATGTATTGGAATTCGCTGGGTAGCACTATCTCTGTTAGACTCACACACACACAAGACACAACCAGCTGTGTCAAATCCCAGGGGCGGTCCACACATTTCACTAGCCAGGGGGCCCCACTGATAAATGGAGGGATTTGGGTCCAATCGTTAAAGATTGGGAGTCAGTCACTGATTGGGCACCTACACACACAGAATATGTCATGTACTCTATGTCACGTGACGTGTATCAAAGGAAAATGTGCACGAACGTAGCCGTTCTGCGCACATTGCTGTTGGTTGAGGATAAGGTAATTCTCATATCTCTGAGCTTCCTGCCGCGCTTTCAGATGTGCCATACTCACTCTGGGCAGCTCACAGATATGACGTAGGGTTAATGTCCACGTTCACGTACCGTACTCATTGAAACGTGAAGCTGTTGATGGCCAGTGTTTACCTCTCTGCTTAAACAAGGGGTCATTATTCCGTGTAACGATTCCAGTGTTTCCTGTCAAAAAGATCAGAGACAAACCTCCTGACGAGTGGAGATTTGTCCAGGATTTACGATGTAAATGCAGCTGTGCATGCACGCTCGTCCGGAATTCTTATCTGATTATTTCCCAAGTTCCAGCCTCTGCAACATTTTTACTGCCATAGATGTCTCAAATGCATTTTTTCCAGTGTTCCGGTACACAAAGACAGTCAATTTTTGTTCACATTTGAATATAATGGTAAACCTTACACATTCACACGTTTGTGTTAAGGCTAAATGTTAAAAAAGTCACTAAGCAACAGATGATGTCATTCTTGCGTATGTGTTCATAACACACGGCTGTCGTTATGCTTGCTGTGATGTTACCTTAGTCCGTTCTCTGCTTGTAATTATGCCGTTACAAGCTTCAAAGTTGTATTTATCATCTGAATTTGCCGAAACAAGTTTAATATTCTGAAAGCCAATACTTTGAAGATGTATAAGTGAGGTGTCTTGAGTAGTCAAAATTACCTACAAATCATTGTACACACGTGTACATATTATTCTATTTTTATGCAGCTCTGTGTGATTTTGTAGCTACAATTCAGACTAATACACTACCAGAAGTGGAATAAGTACTCAGATATTGTAGTGAAATTAGAAGTACTCAGATATTGTATTTGAGTAAAGGAATAAGTACTCAGATCTTGTACTTGAGTAAAAGTAGAAATACCAGAGTGTTACAGTAACAGTCCTGCATTCAAAATGTTCTTCAAGTAAAAGTAGAAAAGTATTATCAGAATATAGTGAAAGTAAAGACAGTAAAAGTAGTCGTTGTGCAGATTGGTCCATTTCAGAATAATATATGTGATATGTTTTATAATGATTGATCATGAAAGTGTTCTCAAAGCTGGTGAAGGTGCAGCTAGTTTGAATGGCTTTGTATTCTGCAGGGTAGCTTGTGGATTCACTCCAGGTGGAACTAAAGTCTGATTTAACACTTGATTATATTTCACATCATTCATCCACATCTGTGAAGTAACTAAAGGTATTAATACATGAAGTGAAGGAAAAGTACACCATGTACCTATGACTTATGTTCACTTCCAACCTAAAAGGACCTAAAAAATAGTAATCAATAATGTATTGAAAAGTTATTTGCTGATTGGTTTTTATATCGGCTCAGCCAGGTTATATGGGAGGCCCAGTCTACGTACACTCTAACAACAAATGCCTTGGCTTAACAAAGAAAATCAAGGCAATAGGTTGCATCGATGGTTATTGAGTTAAGACAACTTCTATTGAAATGTTGGTAAAGCAACAAAGTTATTTGGGTTAGGGGAGAAGGCTTTTCCTCTGCAATCAGAGGTGTTTTCAATTACCACTCACTTAATAATTGGTAGCATAAACACACGTTTTTAAGTTGATTACTCCAAAAGTTCCAACTTGTTTTACCGTATGATTTAAATCTAATCTTAAATTGTATGTACTTAATTACCACATGTTGAACATGAACACATGTTTTTAAGTTGACAACTATTTATAAATTAAGTTGCTCCAAATAATATTGTATCAATAGGGTTTTTCTCTTAGCTTTTTCATGTTTTTGCCTTTAAAGAAAGAAATTAATTGATTCCACAACAAAAATATTAGGCAATTTGTTTTTTTTTTAACTACAGGTGTTTATTTCAACACATGATGTTTCAAAAGGAGAGACTTCATTTAGTTTGAATATTGCCTGAAGACGGTTGACGTAATTTCCATTGTGTGCACACCTACTGTAGACCGGACTTAAAGACAGACAGGTTTTTATTGTTTGGACTTAAAAGACGTTCCTCTGACCAACGCTGACCTCATTTTGTATGTTGATGGGTCTGCCTCTCGCGACCAAGGGGGCACTAATTTATTTGTTTGTTTTTTTTTTGTGTTTTTTTTGTTTTTGTTTTTTTCTGTTGTTTCAGATTCTGCTGTACTCCGTTCTGGACCGCTTCCATGTCACCTCTCAGCACAGGCAGCAGAGCTCATCGCACTAACTGAAGCCTGCACGTTTGCAGAAGGCAAAACCGTGACTATTTACACTGACTCACGATATGCTTTCGGGGTAGTACACGATTTTGGGGCTATTTGGAAGTGTAGACAATTTCTGAAATCTGATGGCAAACCAGTACTTAACCATGTACTGGTTGCAGGCTTACTAGACGCCATTCTGCTCCCATCTGAGGTTGCAGTCTGTAAATGTGCCGCACACGCAAGCAGTACAGACCCAGTTTCCCTAGGAAATGCGTCTGCTGACTCAGCCGCAAAGGCAGCTGCTCTGATTCCTCTCGCACCTCACGCACACTCATTTGTTAAAATCCCTGTCTCCTCCTTTACTGACAAAATGTCATCACTAACTTCCATGCAGCAGCTAGCTACGCCAGTTGAGAAAGCTCAATGGAAGGCTGCTGGGGCTGTTTTTTGGGTTGGCCCAAATTCCAATCCATGTCTTCCCAGACATTTTTTCCCTCATTTCGCTAAGTTGACACATGGGTGGGATCATGTGTCAAAAGGGGGGATGTTAGAGTCTATAAATCAGGAGTGGTTCACAAGGGGGTTCACAGTAACAGCTCAAAAGCACTGTGAAGCATGCTAATCTGCATCATGCAAAATTACAAACTAGCAAAATGCTGTGCAGACACAGGTCTGTCATGGACACAAGCTCTGCCCATTGTGCTGATGTACATGAGGATGCGGAAAAGAACACGGAGTCAACTCAGCCCATTTGAAATCCTATGCTAATCCAGATTGGACTCAAGGCTCCAGGATGTCCTCCTCCCTCCACAACTGTGTGTGAGGATGCTATGTTGTCATATTGTGTTAACCTATCATCCACTTTAGCGACTGCCACTGGTCCGCTTCACCGCCTTCAACCGGGCGACTTCGTGCTGGTCAAGGATTTCCGGAGAAAGAGCTGGAAATCCAATCGTTGGCAGGTCCCTACCAGGTGCTTCTCGTCACCCAGACAGCGGTCAAGGTCGCCGAGAGAGCTACATGGGTCCACGCCAGCCACTGCAAGGTCGTGGTCACAGGAAAGGAGAAACGATAGAAACAGATGACAACAAGTGACATGTCCAAGTCACCAACAGATGACAACAAGTGACATGTCCAAGTCACCAACAGATGACAACAAGTGATGTCCGAGTCACCAACAGATGACAACAAGTGACATGTCCAAGTCACCAACAGATGACAACAAGTGATGTCCAAGTCACCAACACATGACAACAAGTGACATGTCCAAGTCACCAACAGATGACAACAAGTGACTGTCCTCACCACAGTGACAACAAGTGATGTCCAGTCACCAACAGATGACAAGTGATGTCCACACCAACAGATGACAAAAGTGATTCCAAGTCACCAACATGAACAATGATGTCCAGTCACCAACAGATGACAACAAGTAGTCACCAACAGATGACAACAAGTGATGTCCAGTCACCAACAGATGACAACAAGTGATGTCCAAGTCACCAACAGATGACAACAAGTGACGTGTCCAAGTCACCAACAGATGACAACAAGTGACGTGTCCAAGTCACCAACAGATGACAACAAGTGACGTGTCCAAGTCACCAACAGATGACAACAAGTGACGTGTCCTAGTCACCACCAGCACCACACTTGCACTACATACACCAAAACACACTACACACAAGGTGTCACGAGCGAGTGCCAGCTGAGCGGTTCCATATGCTCTCTGGTTCCTCGTTTGTGTTATCAGTGTGCGAAGTCTGACGGTCCGTGTCACGAAATCGACCGAGAGAATACACTCACACACTCCATGGAACATTTCCCCCTCGTGATGAGGGCTCGCCTGGAGAGACGACAACGCAACCGTGAGCAATGTGAATGCTACTGGAGAGCCTGGACAATCATAGAATGGTTCCTCTGCATACTTGCCATGATAGTTGTGTTAGGACTAGTCCTATATTTATGTATCCATTTCAGCACACAGCATGTCAGCCAAAATCGAGGTATCTAAGAGGTACATGGGGAAAGCAGGGCGAACCACATTTATTTTATTTTGTTGTCTGTATGTATGTATCCGGCGCCGACCCGTGTGGCACATTTTACATAGACATCGCGCCCAAAACTCAGACCCGGAAAAACGTAAGCAACCTTTGACGCCACTATTGACATCCATAGGTACATCTACATTTAATCTATACATAGGCGATAACGACCATAGCAACATTGATGTGGGTCAGACCAGTATGGGATCACCGGTAACGTCTGGTGGCACACTCTGAGATCATTCTTGCAGGCCGCAGGACTAAATGGGTCATGTTATGCATGCACTCTTTTCCCCCAGGACTCATCAATGTCCGTGCCAGTTCGTCCGCGCTCTCTGACCCAGGTTGAACACCTCTGCGCGTTTATGGCTCTGACGAGGCCCATCAAGGGTGAAGACAGCGTAACCGAGTGGCGTTATGCTAGGCAGCTTCCCCCACCATGCAGCAATCGGTCTGACTCCTCTTTGCGTGCATCCACGCTTGACACCACATACGCAAAGTACCAACCCGTCAGCCATGTGCACCCCAGTCATTTGAGAGGGATGAAACACAACCTCTGCATCCAGAGAGTTTACCACAAAACGTCTTTAACACCACCTTATTTTTCCTAGGCACTACTACTGGTTGTACTCGCATCCTACGGAACACATGCGGTGACGGTGCTTACAAAATCTCGTATTGTCACATATCTGGTGCCCCTGAGAGAATCCTTTCTAACGTAGCATTCCCTGATGTTAAACATATTTCCCTCCAACTGGCCTGGCCCAGTGATGCTGGGTTTAGCGCGCCAGAAGATTACGTTTGGTTGTGCGGCAACAAGCTCTATCAAGTTCTGGCTCCCCTTTGGATAGGGACATGCACTCTAGTGGATTTGAATCCAGCAGTCACTGTACTCACGTCCTTAATGCACACGACACATCATTACCCAGAGTTCCAACACCCCGACCACCACAAGGTAAAAAGAGATATGACGTCCGCTGGAGCTAAATTCATGGGTGGCCTGTTCCCATGGTGGGGTACAGTAAACAATGCCCATAAAATAGATACCTTACACGTCCGGCTAGAGAACTCACTTAGGAGAGGACGCAAGGCTTCCAGGCTTTGACCCCATTCATAATAGCCTCTAGGAACATGCTCATGCAGCACCAATTCGCTCTTGACCTTTTGTTCGCCTCAAAGGGTGGCCTGTGTCATGTGATCGGTGACTCCTGTTGCACTTACATTCCCGACGCCACCAAGAACATCACTGACACCGTGCTGCATCTTAACAACCTGTTAGCTTTCGTTCAGTATACTACTATTCCATTACAAGACAATCCTTTGCGCCACAGTGAGATAGATCAGCTAGAATCAGAAGAGTCTGATTCCGATTTATCAATATAATCATGTGTGTATCTCCTCTTTTATGCTTACATTATATTGGAGTCTGTCCTCCACAAAAACAGCCAGTTTTCTATGATATATTTGTGATGTGTTTACTTAAACCAGCGATGGAGTGTATTCATTGATGTGTTATATCAGTCTATCCTATCATTTGTTTTTTCTATTGATCAAGTATGATCAAAAGGGGGGAATGTAGTGGAATTTTATTATTATCATCCTTATTATTATCCTTATTATATCTTTCATATGTTTAAACCAAATGCTTCTTATTTCCTCTTGTTGTGCTTTTACCATTATTATTCTATTATATTCTCTTATGAGTTTCCCAGTCTCTGCAAGGCCACAGCTGTTTCAGCAGACTGGGAGACTCATACACAGTCAGACACATCACGAACTTCCCTGCTCTGAGAACCGTTATGCTATCTACTCAAGGCCACTGGGTGTCTCATCAACAATCTGACTGTGTGAACCCAGATTGTTCTCTTTCCCACTCCTTTTCTATATAACCTTTGCTTTTCCATTGTTCTGCGCACTCTCGCGCAGACTATTTATACTCTGTGCGACTTGTGACATATTTATATTATTGTATCGTGTATTTGAAGCTTCAAATAAATAACCAAAAGACAGCTTTGCTTGATTCACCATTTATTTGTATTGTTCATTTGACTTGTACTCTCCAGCTGTGTTTGGGCCCTAGATTTCCATAACACCTTCTCTGAACTTCCTCCAACCCCGAAGCAAGCCCACTCAAAATGAATACAGCCATTGACAATTCAGAACGACCACCGTCCCTCCAACCGTGCGACCCAACTCAGTAACACACATCCTATATATCAGGTGACATTAAAATGAATATACCAGAAATACGCTGTATTAAACTTTCTGCTATAACACGTTACTTTGTTGAACGTTTTTGTCACTTCATGCCCTCAAGAGGCATTTTGTTTAATTATTTTCAGGGCTCGACATTAAGGATGGCCCGATGGCCCCGGGCCATCTAGCATTTAGCTTGGGCAATGAAGCCTCACCTGCTGGTTGCCCGATCGAGCAATCTATTATGCCAGTATTATGCAGCTCGCGGATCCAGTAATGAGTGACCCGACAGTAAAACTAAACATCTATAACTATTTTAGGTAGTTTGAGAGGTAATTAAAATAGCTACGTGTGATATTCTAACCTGAAGTGTGTGTTTTGTCCGCTCACCGCTGCATGTGATTATGCAGAGCTGCGTGTCGAGTCTCGACACGTTAGCAGCAGCTGATCTCTCTCTCCCGTCAGATTAGACTTCACTCGCGTTTATGTCCATATCGATCAGATCCAGCTAGTTCTAGCTAATGATAGACTACCTGCTTATTAAAAGACACCTAAACAATAAGTGTCGCTATGCAACTGGATGAGGCCACAAAGTATAGCGCAGCATTATGCATTTGTTTACATGCCCACCGGAACCCTGAGGCATTACCAACAGATCAACGCACAATCAACCCATACAGGACATCTCTTTCTCCACATTAAGTGTTAGACATTAGAGTTGACTATTCTTGTCTGTCACATAAGTGGCGCAACTGAATACTACCCGGACAATGAATCGAATGCAACCACATTTTCGCGGGAATTTCAGTTTGTTACGGATTCTGATGCTGAATACCATCCATCCATCTTCTCCCGCTTATCCGTGGTCGGGTCGCGGGGGTAGCAGTTCCAGCAGAGAGCCCCAAACTTTCTTTTCCCTGGCGACATCAACCAGCTCTGACTGGGGGATCCCAAGGCGCTCCCAGGCCAGCGAAGAGATATAATCCCTCCACCTGGTCCTAGGTCTACCCCTTGGTCTCTTCCCAGCTGGACGTGCCTGGAACACCTCCCTAGGGAGGCGCCCAGGTGGCATCCTAACTAGGTGCCCGAACCACCTCAACTGGCTTCTTTCGACGCGAAGGAGGAGCGGCTCAACTCCGAGTCCCTCCCTGATGACCGAACTTCTCACCTTATCTCTAAGGGAGACACCAGCCACCCGGCGGAGGAAACCCATCTCGGCCGCTTGTATCCGCGATCTCGTTCTTTCGGTCATGACCCATCCTTCATGACCATAGGTGAGGGTAGGAACGAAAATGGCCCGGTAGACAGAGAGCTTTGCCTTCTGGCTCAGCTCCCTTTTCGTCACAACGGTGCGGTAAAGCGACTGCAATACCGCTCCCGCTGCTCCGATTCTCCGGCCCATCTCACGCTCCATTGTTCCCTCACTCGAGAACAAGACCCCGAGATACTTGAACTCCTTCACTTGGGGTAAGGACTCATTCCCTACTTGGAGTGGACAGTCCATCGGTTTCCTGCTGAGAACCATGGCCTCAGATTTGGAGGTGCTGATCCTCATCCCAGCCGCTTCACACTCGGTTGCGAACCGATCCAGTGAGTGCTGAAGGTCGCAGACCGATGAAGCCATCAGAACCACATCATCTGCAAAAAGCAGTGGTGCAATCCTTAGTCCACCGAACTGCAGACCCCCCCCCCCACGACTACGCCTCGAAATCCGATCCATGTATATTACAAACAGGATTGGTGACAAAGCGCAGCCCTGGCGGAGGCCAACCCTCACCGGAAATGGGTCCGACTTACTGCCGAGGACCCGGACACAGCTCTCACTTTGGGAGTACAGAGATTGGATGGCCCTGAGTAGAGACCCCCTCACCCCATACTCCCGCAGCACCTCCCACAGTAACTCCCTGGGAACCCGGTCATACGCCTTCTCCAAGTCTGCTGAATACATAATGATCACATAATTTAAAGTCAGAGTGTATTACAATGTTTCTTAGTCCACCAAAGCAAGGTGAACAACCTGGAAAGAAGAGAAAGACTGAGCTGCAGCCCCCCCCCCCGAAAAAAGAGAATCAAAGTCATAGGTATGTGCCCAATAATATTTTCTTCAAAGTAAATATTCAATATTTTTTCTTCAAAAGTAAATATTTTCTTCATAAGTAAATATGGGCATAACATGTTTTAATAGATAATTTTTTTATGGTGGTCCAGAGACAGGAATATAATTTCACATTTGTTATGATATAAATGTTTTTTTATGGTGGTCCAGAGACAGGGATTATAATTTGACATTTTGTATGTGTTTGCAGATGTGCTCATCAAGCACCTGGAGAAAAGATTCCAAGATCTCCAGAAAGGGAGTGTCCCTTCAAAATGTTACATCTTCAACCCCAGTCAGTGGCCCTCTGACAGACAGAGGGCCATTGAGTCGTTGAATCAGCAAACACAAACACAAACAAGAAGAAGTGAAATTAAGAATAAAATTGAAATTGTACAATATAATATTGTGGTGGTTCATCTTATAATTCTAGAGAATGCACCAGACAGCATCTAAGACCTGCAGGTCCCCCAAACCTTTCGTGAGTCATTTCGTCCGCGCGCATTTTTCAGGGCCATCTCTATTGGACTCAGGGCCATCTGTAAATTAGCTTAGATGGCCCACAGGGCCATCTCCCAAAATCCTTAATGTCATGCCCTGATTTTGCTTAATTTTTAAATTTTCAAGCTACGAGATGTTTTCCTACGTTTCTCATGAAAAATGATGTCCATGAAGTGTAGGGTTTGGGAATTATGGCAGGTTTAAAAAAAAAAATGAAGGCGGATTTCAAGCACTCTAAGCTTGAAATCCGAGCTGCGCAATGCACACTAATGTTCAAATCTGAAGGAGGCCTCTTTACCAAGGTCTGAACAATGTTTAATATTTCTAATAGTATGAATCTGATTTAAAAGTTGTTTAATATGAATAATGTCGGAAAGATGAACATTTTAAAGTTGGAATGAGGTTTCTGAATATTTTTCAAGTCTGAAGAGTTTCTCCATTGACTTCCATGTTAAAAATGTGATGAATTATGGGATATATCTCGGGAGCTGAACGTTTTGATGTTTGAACGGAGTTTCTGCGATGTGGAATGTGGGAGAAGAAGACGGACAAAATAACCGGGCGGAATAATAACAAAGAATTTTGTGCGTAGAAGAACAAGTAGCTGGAATGCTGTATCAGCATTCCCACTAAATTATGAAAAAAACTGCATAGTATAGTATGTTGAAAATATATCAAAAAAAGACATAGTATAGTAGTATGTCTAATCTTGCTAAAATAACTAGATAGTATAGTATGAAAAACTTTAGAACATAAGCCTAAAATAGAAGAAAAATGACATAGCATAGATAGTATGTCGAGAATATCTGAAAGAGAACATCATAGTATATTTGAAAAATGTCCGAAAAACTATAGGTTACTTACGTAACCCCAGTCCTCAGTGTAACATGAAGTGAGATGTCTCACTATGGGATGCGCCTCATCACGGAGCAAACAGAAGCATCAATCTCATTACGCCAATCCTGATTGGCTGGTGATCTTGACGTCAGCGTCAGGGGAAATCACCCCCTATAAGTAGCTTGCGCCACAACGCATGCGTCATTCAAAATAAGCACCTCTTCTCGCTTCACCATAGCAAGGAGGGCCGTCTGGTGAGACATCTCACTTCATGTTACTCTGAAGTCTGGGGTTACGTAAGTAACCTATAGTTCTCATTCATAACACTCCGTTCGATGTCTCACTATGGGAAATTGTAGCTCCCGTATTGTCAGACGAGCTTATCTCGAAAATCACCGATCAACCAGAATTGAACAGGTAGAGTCCCGACTCAACAAGGTGCCCAGCACTGCTCGGGCCACGCTTGGAGCGGAGACGTCTAGCCTGTAAAAGCGGACAAAAGTGAGCGGCGAGGACCAGCTCGCCGCTGCACAGATGTCTTGGATGGAAACACCCTTGAACAAAGCCCAGGATGTAGCCAGGCCCCGAGTCGAGTGAGCCCGCAGACCCGAAGGTGCTTGCAAATTCTGACTCGTATAGGCCAAAGCAATCGACTCCACGATCCAGTGGGATAGTCGTTGCTTAGTAACAGGCTTACCCGTGTGAGGGTTAGCCCAGGACACGAAGAGTTGGTCATTAAGACGAAGCTCTTTTGATCTGTCCATATATGTGTGTAAAGCCCGGACTGGACACAACAGATCCTGCTGCTGCTCCCCGGAGGAAACCAGCTGCGGAGGAAATGCCTCAATGTCAATTGGGGTACACGAACCAACCACCTTTGGTGTAAAGGCAGGGTTGGCTTTCAACAACACTCTCGTTTGCCCTGGGGCGAACTGAGTGCATGAGGGATGTACAGACAGTGCATGGATATCACTGACCCGTTTAGCGGATGCCAGGGCCAGTAACAGCACTGTCTTGAGTGACAGATGTTTCATGTCAGCTCCTTCCAGGGGTTCAAATGGGGTCAATTTGAGCCCATTTAAAACCACTGCCAGGTCCCATAAGGGCACCAGCGACCTGGAGACAGGGAGGAGCCTGCGAGCTCCCTTCATAAAACGGCAAACCAAAGGATGTTGGCTAGCCGTCTTACCCTCAAAGCCCACATGGCATGCAGCAATAGCAGCCAGGTACACCTTGATCGTGGAGAAAGCTCTGTGTTTATCGATCAAGTCCTGTAGGAATGATAAAATCACCCCGACAGGACATTGAAAAGAGATGTGCCCTTCTTGAAGGCACCACTCCTCAAACACCCTGCACTTACAGTCGTAAAGAGACCTGGTGGAGGAAGCTCTCGCACTCTGAATAGTGTTTATCACCTTCTGAGGGAGTCCCACTGTATTCAGATTGTACCACTCACGGGTCAGGCCCATAGTGCCCCGCGCTCTGGGCGTGGGTGAAGGATCGCCCCCCCCGCCTGAGACAATCTGTCCCTGCGTGGTGGGGGCTGCCATGACTGCCCGCACAACAGCTGATATATCTCCGCCAGCCCGTACGTTGCGGGCTAGGGCGGAAACATCAGAGTAAGTGTGTGGTGTTGCTCCTTCACTCTGGCCAGAGTTGGGGGTAACAGAGCCAGGGGTGGGAACGTGTACAGAGGACCCGGAGGTCAATCGTGTACGAGTGCGTCCCCGCCTAACAGTGCGTTTAAATCGTGCATTAAAGAGAACAGCTGTCATTGAGCATTTTTTCTTTATGCGAACAGATTTAACGCGGCTCCGCCGTAACGCACCCACAGCGGACTCACGATCCTTGGATGTGGAGTCCAGTCTGCATAGAGTGGTGCACCTCTGGACAGTAATTCTGTCCCGAGGTGCATCACTCCCGGTACCTGTGTCGCTCTCAGAGAGAGGAGACGTCTGCCGCTCCAAGGGATCAGTTTGTGAGCCAGTGAGAGCGGACCACGCAACCTCCCTTGGCGGTTCATACACGATATCGTGTTGTCTGTCCTCACGAGGACATGGTGTCCTCTGAGAGAAGGCAGGAAGCGTTTTAGGGTGGGGAACACCGCTAAAAGCTCCGGGTAATTTACGTGCGCCCGCTGGAGGTCTCTGCTCTAGAGACCTCTCACCGGGCGACCTTCGTAAATACCCTATCAGCCTGTCTGACATGCGTCCGTGGTGACCACCTTTCGTGAAAGGACAGCACCCGTAGGCGCGTCCCGCACTAGAAAAGTCGGGTGTAGTGCCACTACGCATTACATAATAACCAATACTCTCCGCATGCCGTGGCGCGCAGGGTTTAGTTTTATTATGAGCCCCATGTTGAGCGGGTGCTTTACGAGGACATTTGTCTGCGTAATCTGACTCTGCTCGGCGGGCATTATAGATAAAACCCTTCTTTCTAGGAGAGAGAGGGCCTCTCTCCTAGAACCGTGGAACCGCTACCAGCAGTTCCATGGGCGGCATGCAGAGCAGGCCGAGCTTCTCCATTCCGTCACAGTCTAGGGAGGAGGCACCCTGGATTGGGACCTTGTTGCTGAAGGGCCGGTCTCTCCACGAGACCGACACCTTATCCAACATCTCCGGGAAGACCGGAAGGAGTTGTATCTTTTTCCCCGCTGCTTGGGGAAGATGTTTTCCCTCGTAGCGGGACCTGGAGGCAGGACGAACAGACCTGGTGTGTGTCTGTGCCCGATATCTTCAACCCGCAGCCGCAGAGTCGAGCCACCGAGTCCCTGACTCCTCTGGTGTGAGGGAGAGGGGCATCCATCTTGGCCGCCTCGTGGCGTGGAGAGGGCCCGCTCTCGACAGGTGGGACGGAAGAAAAGATAAAACCACCTTGTCCTTAATCCGGAGAAAAGGACAGTGTGGGTCTTTTATTCCCGGAGAATACTGACTGGTGTGGCAGTATGCTCCTTTTTAATCCTTTTCCCCTCCGTGGAGGAGAGAAAAGAAAAAAAAAACGTCCTCGCTACCGTGGTGTCGGTAGAGAGGGAGCGAGCTAGCAACAGGTGTGCTGCTAGCTTAAAAAAATCTGACCTATACTTACTTTCCGGGGAAGAGAAGGGCGAGGTCGATTTTAATACTAACTGGCGTTAGTACTACCGTCTTCCTGCGAAGCAGAAGGAGTAGCCGGCGAGCGCCCGTCGACCGAAATGGGTATTTGGGTTCAGTCTGTGGACAGTGAAGCTTGCCCGGCTACTGTAGAGATGTGCTCTGAAGCGAGAAGAGGTGTTTGAATGACGCATGCGTTGTGGCGCAAGCTACTTATTGGGGGTGATTTCCCCGCCAATCACCAAATCACCAGACCAAGATCACCAGCCAATCAGGATTGGCGTAATGAGATTGATGCTTCTGTTTGCTCCGCGATGAGGCGCATCCCATAGTGAGACATCGAACGGAGTGTTATGAATGAGAACTACATAGCATCTAAAGAATTTCAGAAAAACAACATGTCGGAAAAAAAACGTTTATAATAGTATGTAAAAAACATAACATAATATGTTGAATATAATCACAAAAATATAGTTTAACAATAAAACAGTATGTTGACACACACAAATAGGTCCTGTTTATTATGTCATAAAAAAAGGTAAGTTGAAAATCTCAGTAAAAAACAACATTGTATAGTATTTCTTGAATATAAGAACAAATATATAGTATTTCATGTCAATGATAAATCATAAATGACAAAAATATGAGTAAAAAAAAGCCAAGTCCGTTAAGAAATATTTGGAGAAACAGCATATTTTAACATCAGAAAAAAAAGTTTTACACTTCATCATTGCAGCCATCAATTTGTATTAGGTTCCTTAGAGCGACACTCATTCTTCTGCGTTTGGGGTACTGTACAAACTGCTTATTAACAGAATGTCGTATAGAATCAGAACAAGTGTTAAGCTGTTTCAACTTTCATATATACCAAGCTTGAACCAGGTGATCCCTAAAGGCCCTGTCACACTGTCCCGAAATTGACACACGATAAAGGAAATGTTCAAATTCGGCTGTGATCGTAGCAACATCGGGCCATTCGTGAGGGCATCTAAGCCATCGTATGACCGCCGGTGGAGTTTCTCAGGCTCCGGCAGCAACTTCGTGAGCGGCAACTTCGTAAGGCACTCGTGAGGGCATCTTGTCAAATCGTGTCATCTTCGTGTTATCATCGGTGCATTCACATTCACTCTGATCGGGGCGAATGCCCGATGGCACCGAGGATAACAAGATGCCCTCACGATGGCCTTACGAAGGGCACAATTGACACACGAATTCAACACGAAAATGAACCTTCGCAAGGTCCTTCGGCTATTTTTTGGCATGCCAAAGATTTTGCCACCGCTCACGAAGTTGCTGCCGGAGCCTGAGAAACTCCACCAGCGGTCATACGATGGCTTAAGATGCCCTCACGAATGGCCCGATGTTGCTACGATCACAGCCGAATTTGAACATTTCCTTTATCGTGTGTCCATCGGGTTGTTTTATTGCACAACAACAAAAATAACCCAATTTGTGTTCTGTGAAACTAAAAAGGATATAATATATTATTTTGAAGGAGAGTTGACAGGAAGTTGTTGTTGCTATGGAAACAACATTGCGGAGAAAACGTAATATTTTCTACATATAAAGACGGATAAAGTAAAGAACAAAGTCTGAAGATATAGTATCATAGTACTGTAACATAATTGTTTTTGGTACTTTCATTGCAGTTGTATGTCTTAAATGTAATGTAAATGTTGCCTTCGTGTGTGGTTCGGGGCCATCTTCGTGCGAAATTCACAATTCCATATTCGTGTGTTCATCGGGTGTCAATTTCGGGACAGTGTGACAGGGGCTTTACTGTTAGACAATTAGTCTTGGCACTATCCTCCGTCATCATAATGTTCATTTCCACTGTTACGCCGATGATACCCAGGTCTACATTTCCAGCAAACCCAACATTGCCGTCCCCCCAACCTCTCTCACCAACTGCCTCCAGGACATCAGGAGCTGGAGGAGCAGGAACTTCCTAAAACTCAACGGCAGCAAAACCGAAGCCCTGCTGGTTGGCACCAAAACCACCCTCTCCAAAACCCCATCCTCCCCTGCCTCCAACCTCATCATTGATGGCTACTCCATCCCCTTCTCTGGCCAAGTTATGAGCCTTGGTGTCATCCTGGACAGCTTCCTCTCATTTTCACCTCACATAAATAACATCACCCGGACTGCCTTCTTCCACATACGCAACATCTCCAGACTCCGCCCATCCCTTTCTCAATCAAACACTGAAGTCCTGGTCAATGCATTTGTCACGTCCCGCATCGACTACTGTAACTCCATCCTCAGGCTTACCCACCAAGCTCATCAATAAACTACAAATCATACAGAACTCTGCAGCCCGGATCATCACCGGCACCAAGGCCTCAGAACTAGGGATGTGCATCTCCATCACTGAGGCCGATGCGATGCGCATCTCGATACGTTGCCACAATACAATACATTAATGACACATTTGAAACACCAGGCGATGCGATTAAAAAAAAAACCAAAGTGTTGCCAGACGTTTGATTTGTAGGTATTTTTCGGTGCGCTGTGTTTCTCTTTCTCCTCGACTTCCATGTGTGTTGATAACTGAGACTCCGTAGTGCGAAGCAAAGATCGTCTCTGCTGAGTGCTGACAGGATGAGAAGATATTATATGAATGAATCGTTTTTTTACCGATGCAAAGATGCTACAATCGATGCATCGCGAGTTCAACCCAAACTGTAGCCAATGTGCACTCTTTCAACCGGTGCACTCGCATCTTGAACGTTTATGCCGGTGCACCGATGCGAATCGGTGAATCTTAACATCCCTACTCAGAACACATCACCCCCATCCTCATCCAACTCCACTGGCTCCCCGTTCAATCCCGTATCAACTTCAAAAACCTACTGCTCACTTACAAAGCCCTACATAACCTGCCCCCCCTATCTGGCTGACCTTCTTCAGGAGTACACCCCCCCTCGCTCCCTCCTCAGCTGATCCGCTAACTGTCCCCACCCCACGCCTCGTCACCATGGGTGCTCAGGCTTTTAGCTGCACTGCTCCCAGACTCTGGAACTCCCTCCCCCCGCACATCCGACAGTCAGACACAATCACCATATTCAAATCCCAATTCAAAACCCACCTGTTCAAGTCTGCCTTCTCACTGTAGTGCTCCCCATTATGTTTCATTTGAGAACACTTGACTGTCTCCTCCATGATTTCCTGTTTGTGTTTTTATCATGTTTTTTTGCCTATTAGCGTTTTATTTCTTTTTTAACAAATTGTACGGTGTCCTTGGGTGTCATGAAAGGCGCCTGAAAATAAAATGTATTATTATTAGTCTGCCAGACAAGTTCAGATGGAACAATAGAAGAAACTGTTGACCCCATACAAGGTTCATAAGTATATACTCAGAAGTGTTTTAGAACACACGCTCCTTTTTATGATGAAAGTAATAACTTAACGTCTGATTTCAATGGGGTTCAGTTGAGGCCTCAGGCTTTAAAAAGGATGCATACCTACAGACGACATTGTGCACATTTTGATGTGGCATAGCAGTGACACAAAAACAACAGTATTTTCCCAATTTTCTTTTAGCAGTTTTTTATGCTGTGACAATAAGAATCCCATCTCATCTTGTTTGTCGAGGCTCAAAGGATTAAACAAAGTCAACAGTGATGGAGAGGCACTGATCTTTTTGAAGTATTTACATTTGTGTGTTTTTGTGTCCCTGTTTTCCCCCTGAAGGCTCGAGTCTATATTTCCTCTCTTCACTCGGAGTTTGTCTTTGCTCCGGTTTGGTAAATGGCAGCCTCTGCGACGGACAGGTGCTCTCCATCTTGTAAACCCAGAGGGGGTTCGGTATAAGACAAATGGGTCTGGGAGCGTCACCCCGCCCCGTTCCACCTGGCTCATCTCACATGCAGTGATATGTCATGGGAGTTGTAGTCTTACCTCAAGTCCCAGTCGGCCCCAAGAACGCAGGAACTCATCACTCACCACAAAACAGCTGAGACAAGTTGGCTGAAGTAGACAAGTTTATTAATGATAATAATGAGGATGATGAGGATGATGATAATATTAATAATTAGTCATAATTATAATAACGTTAATGTCATAATAAATAGAACTCTTCATCTGAAGCACATAAAGAGAAGCATACAGAAAGAGAAAAAACAAAAACACAAAGTTCAGAGTACAGAGCCAGAGGGGGGGCGGGGACTTCTAGAGACATTTTTTTTTTAACCTTTCAATATATCCATTTAATTTTTTAACATTTTAAAATTTTATTTAACTGGAACATTTACAAAAAGGAGAAAGAGATAGATTTTAAAAAATCCTTATAAATAAATGTTGTCATTATTAGAACAAAATACAAGATTTCAGGGACTCAGAGGATGGAGTTTTTTTTCTTTTTTTGTAATCTTTTTCCCCCTGAAAGGACAGCTGGGGGTGGGGTAGGGGTAAGGAGGGGTGAAGGTTATTATGTACAGAACACCAGGTGTACAAAAGGGGCCAGTCGACTCACATACTAGAAGGCTAGGTATGGTGGGGGTCGGGGGGAGGCGGGACATCCTGCTAGTGTCACAGCTCAAGCAGTTGTGCTCAGGAAGATCAGGACCAGGTCATTATAATGAAGGCATCAGAGGGGAGGGTCGCTTTAACACCGTCTGTCCCCGCTGAGGTGCAGGCTGGAGCTTTAGACAGACTCACATGTTTGTAAAGGCAGAACCTCTCTGGACGCAGAAAGTTTCAAATGCAAAGGAGCAGAGATAAACAACCACATTTGAAAAAATAATAAATCCAAACCATACCTGACCACTGACACTAACATGGAAGACCAGCCAGAATAAATAGCTCGATTGGATACATCTAAATACCACCAATAAATATATTTTTTATATCAACAACGGATTAAAGTATGATGGTAAACAGGTTGCACATCGTCCCATGAAACATTATAAGGCAATCAAATCTCAGGTGTGTTTTTTAGATTAAGCCTTTGTCAGTAAAGCACCAACAACGCCTCATGGGAGCTGTAGTTGTGGAATGCTTACACAATAATTGATATTTTTTCATACAGTAATGCAATGAAAAACATACTTTTTTACTTCTTCTGTCCACAAGAGCCCAAAAGAAATGACATTTTAAATAAAGAAATCTGTTTGATCAACCATTAGCCCTGGCTTACTTGGAGTCATTTACATCACAGGACATATTATTTATAATGGTCCCTTAAAAATGCCATATTTACTTCTCTAAGGCTTTTAAAACCTACAGTTCCAAACTTTTTTGAATGAAACTGCATCTATTGTAAAATATACACATCATTAGTGGGAACCAATGGGCTGGAAGCTAAGGGCAGGAAACAGGAAGTCAGAAAGTTTTGAAACAAACCCAACACTTTGTCAGTTTCGGTCTGTCTGTTTATGGGATTTATTTAAACAATAACATATATAATATCATTTATGAACTACTAGCTTATAAGTAGGTAACAGTGGTGTCTTCACATGTGACATCATTACTGTTTTGTTGCAAAGTGCATAGATCATTTAGTGAACACAAATCAAATCAATGGTAATAAGCTAAAAATGAAAAGCTGTGGTTCTTCATCTCTGTCAGATATTTTGACCCCCCCCCCAGGAAGTTCCTTTTCAAAGTAAAACTCCAGCCTGCTCCTGAGTCTGTTCTGACCCACCACCAGCGCAGTAAGTAGGCCATACCAATCATGTGACTCTCAGAAACAAACCTACAGGTATACAAAAAGCTAAGCCTGAATGTGATCGCTGCATGGGAGAACAAATGACCGACTTTACCCCAATTAGACTTCACAACAGTTAGTTGCCATGATATAGATACTCTTTGTAATATATGAGAAGCTGTCCACAGATGAACAGAGGTCGCGTGGGTAGAAGCCCTGATTCAGAACAAGTTTTTCTTCTTTTTTTTTTTACCTGAAATAAGATGAAGTTAAGTGTGAGGTGAGATTTACTGCACAGGATATTAACAGCACACACTGCAGTTGTGTACAGGAAGTCAGGAGCTTAAACCTAGTGTTGCCTTCTCGGAACAATTCACACAAAACCACTACGAGCTAAGTAGTGTACCCTGAACTCTCAAACAAAGTTGTGCTTCACCCGAACCTGCTCGCCGCCGATCAAAAAAAAGTTTCTTTTCAGGGCAAGCAGGTTTTTTCTCCAATATGCAATACAAGCCTGCCCACCAGGGTCAGCAGGAGCACAGCGAGGCTGCTGCAGGACACTGGGCTTCATCAGCGGGGCTCCTCGCAATACAGCGAGCTCTTCCTCAGCCCTGATGAGCCAATGAAATCTGGGTCACGTCAATACACATCCGGGCTCCGCTGTCATCACACAGTCTTGCTGCCTCCTGATCAAAGAGCACCGAGACTGTGTGTTCAAATCATACTTTGGTTCAAGTAAGAAAAGAAAAATCAATATTCATAAACTTTTTATCTGACACCCACAACACCTTGCACTAATTAGCAAGTCTTCCTAGCCTCCAATGAGGGGGGGGGGGGGTGTCTGTCGGGTTAAAACAGGATGTAATGTCTTGCATTAGATGGGGCATAGATGTGTGTAAATCTGCATTATTGTAAAATCTATCTGTGTGGTAAAGGGGGGGGGGGGTTCAGGGAAGATCAGTTCACACTATCACCATCACACTTTCAATCATATAACACATGATCACATGTTACAGTAAATATCAGGGACATATTTAGTTGGAGGGGGTCTGATATCTATGTTCGGGGGCCAGAGGCGTTTCCTGCCCACCCCCTCTACTCCCTGACACCACCACAGCCCATATAATAGATATGTATATATATTTATATACAGAAAAAGAATACATACTTATTGGACACCCTAGACATTAATGTACATTCAAAGAACTGAACCAACATTCTTTTTAAACACGTTTACAGTGACTCTTCTGATATAAAGAATTAAGGTTTCGCCTTAAATGAACACTTTTTTTCCTCTTTAAAAGTTTTCAGTGCTGCTGCAAAAAAAAAGGAACACACAAATAAATATTCTCAGAATACATTGACAAACAATTTGACGTATTTCAGCCCTCGTTCCTTGTTACCGTCGGATGGGCACTACTGTATTTCTATAATGTTTTATCTAGCGACATAGTCTATATGCCTCAGGTTTGTGTTTTGGTTATGCACCTGCTGATGTAGTACAATGGGAGTATTCGATTATAATTCAATTTGTTACATGGACGTTGATGAGTTATTCTCGTCAGGTGGAAACGTGCATCCTTGGTAGTTGTACGCACCTTTTTCCATCGTTGGTCTGATAGCTTGTCCGTCGGTGCAGAGCGACACAAAGGCTTGGGCTCGGAGTCTGGCAGGTGAGTAAAGTCGGCGACTTTTGCGCCATTTTCTCTAACTAGTCCTCAGTCAGTGACCTCTGCTGGGGCGTGGAGAGGGGCAGACCGGGGGCTCGGCTTTATACCGTCTCACCGTTCCGCCGTGGCTCACCCCCCCACTCCCCAACGCTGTAAACTAGAAATCGCTGCCCATTGGGGAGGGCGGGGATGCCCAATGGTGCTGCCAGGAGAAAGTGACATCACGACAGTATCCACGGGGGACGCTGCTAACAGAAGGCGCTGCGGGGCCAGTGACACCGCAACAAGGAGAAAGGAGCGACATCACCAGCCCGAAAAAGGGAAGTGAGGAAGCAAGGAAGGAAGGAGGTCAGGGAGGTTGGAAGGAAGAGGGCGGAGCAGTGAGACCAGCAGGCTGACCTTTGACTCCGCCCACAGGAAGTACAGCGTAGAAAGTGCTTCTGGCTGCCAAGCTCTCCCTGCCACCTTTCCTTTTGTTTATTCTGTTTTTTGTTTACACGACCTCTACGACAGAGCAGTGTGCCATAGAGAGAGGAGGGTGGGCTCCTCCCTCCTCCTTCCTGCATACCACAGAATCAGCATCAAGGGCCAACTGTTCATCTCCCTTAGCAAAAAACATAAAAACAGATTTGTACATATATACTGCTTTATACACACTTTTTACCATTGTAAATCACAAAAGTATAGAAAAATAAAATGTTTTATAATAACGGGACACTTTTCATTCTCTCTGGCTCACTCCGCCTGTCAAGTTTGTGGCTGGTTCGACACCGCTGTCGCGGCGCCACTTTGTACGCCTCCCGTCTTCCCTCGCCAGCCTCAGTAGAGGGACTCCTTCTCGTCGTCTTCTTCTTCTTGTGTTATTTTCTTAAAGCTAGTTCTCCTCCCTTCGTTGTTTTCATCTGTGATGTCCATCAATACTGAGTACAGCTCTTCCTTTTGTATTTACTGGAAACAGGGGAGAGAAGCAGGGAGACTGGTAAATATGCAGAATGGAATGTTATCATAGGCATATATAATGAGAGGTCTTATTATAAGCGTAGCAGCAAGTTTATTCCTTTCTAAACAAGTTTTTTTAGGAGTAAGAATCTTGTCATGGAAAGAATATGCTGGAAAAAAAGTCCTTTGAAAAACTAAAATACAAGTAAACGAGTGAAATGATGTATGGAAACTTCATGTAAAGCCTCCAAACCCATCTTTTCCCCATCTATGTAATGTGCAAGGAGGACAAGTGCAGAATGGGTAAAAAACTGTCACAAAAAAAGGAAACAATGTTAAAAACTTTACTGCAAACAACGTTTGTGAGCAGAGAGACAACAGCTTCATTCACTCTTCATCCCGTTCTTGTAATGTGACATAAAAGAAGCGGGAGCAGAGGCCTCGCGCCTGCCAACACTACCGCGGCTCTCCCCAGAATACAGATCACAGCCCGCTGTAATCATGCAAGTGGAGATCGGCAGTTTGGCAGTGCAAAGTGAACATCTCAGTGTCATGGGGCCGGATGGAAGCGGGGGAGGAGGGGGTGTTAGGGGCAGGCAAGGCGAGTTTCCCGGGACCCTCGTCACGACATATGCTGGCTAATTCGGATGGATCTCTGGCAGCTCTTCCGACAAATAAATAAATAAAGGAATAAAAGGAAGACGAGCTTCTAATTTGCCTTTGTAGTGTGTTACTCCCCCCCCCCGAACTCCCCACCTCCCTCCAATCCAGAGAGACAAACAAGTGGCGTGCTCAATCAGCGTCCATCCCGTCCCCCTTTGCATACATCACATGGAGGAGCTGCTCCCCCCCGCCCCATCTCTCCTATAGCTCGGATTCACTGAGCGCTCGCTAGGGACCGCTATACAAAAATATCCTCATGCAGCCTTACAGCTCCGCAGGGAGGGAGCACAATACAGCGGAGCTACATATAGTCCTCCCTGACAGGCAGCCTCAAACTGAGAGGGCTGCGGAGACAAATATATGAATCACCCACGGACAGGAAGTATTCAGGGGGGGGGGTTAGTTCAGGTATTACAGCCTGCGTTCCTTTCACTCATACTTTGTTTGAACAAGTCTATCTTTAGCAATTAAAAGTGGAGCCCATTAAAGGGCCGGATTACAGAGAGAAGGCCGAGTAGTGTCGAGCCATGCAGATGTGTTTGGTTGTTCAGCTGTAATAACAATGTGATGTCATGTGGATATGGTTTTGCGAGATTTTTCCAGCCACCCCAATACAATGGAATGTTGTTCAGACTATGATGGCTGAGAGAGTTCAACACAATACAACTTACACCTGAGACAATTGCACTTTCTTTTCTTCTTCCTTATCAACTCCACCACCGGCTTTGTTAGTTTGTTTTTCTTTCAGCAGGATTTTGCAGCGTCCATGTTGTTTTAACGTTATGACTTTAAACTCAGCACACCACATAAAAGCTGCTGAATTATAAAAAAGGAAATCTGAGGAGTACCTGAATGCACCATTGGCGGAGGTTTGCGCTGAAGTTGATGTTGTGTTCAATCCTGCCAATTCATCTTGAAAGATATTTATATTATATAAAGATATTATTAACTTGAAATCAGCTGTCACATATCGGCACAGTTGTAGAACGTTTTTCTTTGCAATCAATTGTTGTCAAATGTGTGAATAATTCCAAATTTGCAAAACTTTTTATAGAATTGAAATGATTAACTTGTTCATATGTTTTTATTCACATTGTGTTAAGCTCTCTTCGCCATCATACTGTAGCAGCTGTCCCTATTTGCAACCATCTGAAGGGCCAGACACCACCAGGGCTCAGTGATGGAATGCTTTAAGCTAACAGATAAGATGCACACATAATGCAACGATCCAAAATAAGATTCTGATAAAACCCTTAAAACAGCAACAACAACATCCATGTGTGAAGGCAGACATAATGTTCTTATAACTGCTTTATTCTGACACTGAAAACAATCAGAGGTTACTTATATGTCACATAAATAATCCATGAAATAAGAGAAAATGTCATAATAGTATACTATGAAATGAATCCAAAAGAAAATTACTTTACACCTTTCAGACAATATATTCTCATTATAGAAATTACATACAATTCAAGAACAGCTGAATTGAAAATACACAGATGACCCCACTTCATATAGGAATACATATAAAACAGTTAATCAGAGATTTGCGATATATGTATATACATCTAAATGTATTTACAAGTACTGTCACTTTTTTGCTTGGTTCTCTTTTGTACAAATATTTTTTAACTAATAAATGCACCTGCCAGCTTATCAGGGCTTAGTAAATACTTGTATTAAATATAAATAATGGATAAAGAGTCTTTTTCTGCTGCTATGTAAACGTTACTCAATACTACCATTAATAAATACGAACAGACGTGTGGTTCAAAGAGGTCTGGTTGCATATTAGGCTGGTTATGGAATACAATGAAAGCAAACTAAACGGAGAAAATATCAAAGTGTCTGTTTTATAAATTCACATTTAGATTACTTGCAGAACTAAACGGCTCAGACCTCTACAATACCGACATCCAGTTATTTACATGTTTTGTCTTTAACATTTAAGCCTTGATAAGCTGACAATGACACAGATAGACAATGCTAATGTAAACTTTTTCTGTAAACTGTAAACAAACCCGTGCAGACTGATAGGAGCAGATTCTAGATGACAATTATACTCAAACGTGTCCCTGTAATAACAGTGCAGTAGAATAATATTTCCAGTTGGCTTTCATCCCCCTGTCGCCTTTTGAAAGTCGGCCATTTTGAATTTCTTTGAATTTTATGCTTTTTAGTGAACATTTACGAAATTCTCCTAGGGCAGGGGTCGGCAACCCGCGGCTCTCGAGCCCTTGAGCTCAGACAAAAATAAGAAGGAAATCAAATAAAAAATATTTGCAGGACTATTTATATTTTGTTGCGCGGTTGAAAATGTTTCGTATCTTCTATTTTGAGGTGATACTGTACATACAAAAAATAGTTTTAATTAGGTCAACTAAAATATGCGTCACATCCTGCTACGGTCCCGCGGTAGCGCCTTTTCTTGGAGGCGAATAACCTGACCCCCGGCTCGATGAGCGAACTATGGATAAATCAAAGACAAGTACCGGAGGAACACAGGATTTAATTCTGCATGGACAGAGTTATCTGCTTTCACAGCAAACGATGCTGGCTTACCGGGCTGTTTGATATGTGGAGAGAAGTTGCCAAAGGTGCTGCAGCCTTTACGTATCGAGGAACAACAAGGGAGAGGAAGACAGCTGACGATCTTCAGTGATAATTCAATCAGTTAACTCTTTTTAGGGTGCAGCCATATGTTTTATTTATTTCAAAGTGGGCCCATTTGAATTGTATTCATTTCCTTCAAATGTGCAGAGGACTCGCCAAGTGCTGTGTTGATTTGTTTTAAAGTAGGCCCGTGTTTAAGAGTTCTTTGTTTATTATTAGAGGTACACAGTTTTCTATAATGTAATAAATAATAAATCCAAAGAAAATTTAGTTTTTGTCGATGATGTAACAATAAATACAACTTTATAAGCTATCAAGCTATCAAATATGTTTTGTGGCTCCAGACAAAATGGCTCTTTTGGTCAAAAAGGTTGCTGTCCTAGGGTGTAGAGCGGAACAAATATATTTCTTAACAGATTAATTGCATGTCAAATGTCATGTTATATTAAAAAGGAATAGTGGTAGCTCACAAATTAAATCTGTTTGTCGAAGAAAAATAAACATTTTTAAAACTATTATTATGTGTCTACTGAACATTGTCTTAGATAGGAAAGGCCAGACCTCTCTCACTGAAGTCCGATTGACAACACATTTGACACACGTGTCCATCTGAATGTGCCATGGTACAAAAAGCTCCATGGTACAGCAAGGCCCTGCTTACATGGAAGTCGGCCATTTTGAATGATATGCATTTTCCTGTGGTGCACAAACTACTCTTAAAGAGTAGATTGATTCACTTACATTTTTGGTGAGAATATACCATGTCAATATGGTATGTATATCATTTGAATGCTTTATAAAGTGGTTATTTAGACTGCAAATATTATGTTGATTGACTCATCAGTCAATCAATCAGTACTGTGATACATTCTGTCATGTTTGGAATTATGATGTTTTTGTTAGCATTACATTGTAAGTCTTGGATAAATACTGAATAAATGTCAATAACGTGTATAAGTACTTTTTGTTTTTCTCTATGACTGTGTAACGTTAAAAATATTTGATTGATACTGATATTTTAGAGGCTATTGTGATGTTATTACAGGGACTTAGAGTGAAGGCATGTAAAACTGTATTCTACCTACAATATGTTAGCAAACTGCATTCACTTCCTCTTTCTCTCTTATCTGAAACATACTCACACACACACACACACACACACACACACACACACACACACACACACACACACACACACACACACACACACACACACACACACACCCACACACACACACACACACACCCACACACACACACACACACACACACACACACACACACACACACACACACACACACACACACACGCATATGTATGTATATATATATAGAGCACAGGCACACACATTCACATCAGAAAACTAAAATCTACTTAATTCCATTCTAGCTTCCTAATAGTGGTCACTAACCAACACCCACACATGAACTCTGCTGCAGAGTTTACACTAGAAACTCACACAAATGCACAAACAACTTCACCTGTTTGGTTCAAAACAATATTCAAAGTTCACTTTGACTCATATAAAACTAAGTACTACAGTAGCATATAAAAGGAAGAACGACATTTGTTTACCCACGTGAAGATTATTTTAGACTCATGAGATTATGGAGTAATTTGTCTTTTTTTGTGTGTTGATATACAACATATCGTTTTAACATCTTGACTAGACATAACTAGCTGTATATGATACTTTTATAAATATGTAACATCTTGTATAGTTTGGAAAAGCAAAAGTGCAACAAACTTGATTTTTTTTTCTGAGACCACAAACACTTTTGTGAGTACATATAAATAAAATACTGTCAGCAATAGCTTTGAGTTGTGTTCCTAGCTGCAGTGACATCTTGAACCGCTAACAGCTACACAGAGATTTGTATTTTCGATCTGCCTCACGTAGCACACAGTTGTAATAGAAGCCAATGCAACCACTGTATGTGGACTAAGAGTCGAGCTCTGCTGCACTCTACACATTTACATCACGTCTCCTGGGTTCTTTTAGAATATATCGTACTGTACGTGTGAGTATGCAGTGTAAACTTAGTTATACAGTATATGTCTATATATATAATACAGTAGCTTTAATAAAGAACATCAAATCATCTCGTATAGAAAGCTGTGTTTGCTAAGAGGACAAACCTGCTGGTTGTGTTAGAAATGAAACTATCCTGCCTGCTGAGGAGTGTGTAGCACTGTATTGTTGTGTGTGATCAGTTCGTTTATCCTGAGGTAAAACATTTTGTGAAATGTTTAAAAAAGAGACTCTATGCAGAACAGCCCCCTGTCGGGTTCAGCCACCTCTTACTGCGTACCAGTGTGTTTGGGATAACACAGCGCAGCTTGAGTACAATTCTTCTGCCGTGGTGTTAGTGCCAAGTCTTCTGCAAATTACGTTCATCTGCAACTATTTAGCAATTTGTTTATTCTGCAAAAATGAGGAAGGCAGATTAAAACTAAAGGGATGCAGATTAAAATGATAAAGATAAAGTTGGATCCATAATGTTAATTAGCTTATGATGGATTTACCAGTTAATTGATTAATTGCACTAATCCGTCTAATAACTCCTGTTTACAAGCTTCTGAGGTTTATCTTGATGTATCTACCAATTCTTCCCCTCAATATCCATATGTCATTTTATGTGAGTAAGATATTAAAATGCCTTCCTATATAATGCATTACCAATGATTTCCAAAAAAAAAAAAAAAAAAATCCTTTGACTATGTTGAACAATATTCTAACTTTATTTCAACAGTAGTTAATATGTTTGAATGGCAACATTAAAGAGAGGCACTTCTCCAATTGTATATTTGACTCAAACTAGTTAGCCAGTGAAAACACTTTTATACTTCATTCCTCTAATTCTCGAGGAGCATCATGGTCTAAAAAAATTACTTTTTACATATTTAAAAAAAAAGAGTTAACAAGACGTTGCCGTTTACCAAGTTGGGTGTGATACAAGAAGGAATGTTGTTCTTCTAAAAGCACTGTGTATATGTGTCAGATGGGTGTGTTAACAATGTAATTACAGTGTAATGCTTGCTGCTGTAGTATTGGTGCAACGTGGGTAAAATAAGGGTGAATTACGGGTGCAATAACTGTAATATGAGTGTAATATTTCTGTAGCTTGAGTGTAATATGGGTCTAACAACAGTGGAACATGGGTGTAAGATATAAAATAGCAATCAATACATTTTCCAAAATATTGATATGCAAATCCCCATTTAATGTTTCAAATATCACTGCCAACTAGTAGAATGGGCGATGCGAACCGAGGGTGCTGGTTGGAAAAACAAACGCGCAATCCCCATTTTAACAGTTGTTTGTTCCTGAACACAACCAAGACAGCGCTCCACTTCCCCCTGAAACCGTGCAGAATAGTTGCATATAAACATCGAGTGATTTGCAGAAGACTGAGCCAAAGTGTGAGCATTGTGAGACAGAAATCTGATCTTCAGGCAGTGGTCTGCATGCTGTCAGACCACATAGTACAGCTTGTAAGGCTCCACTGCAAGTGCACAACAGTAGGACACTCCAACGTTTAAAGAAAAAAAAAAGCAGTCAGAACAGTGCCGTCTTTGAGCTAAGAATTACCGAGGCATGTGAGTCAGCGTGGACACCGAGCTCTTTGTCCTTAATGGAAGGTTAACATTGGAATTGGATCAGTGTGGACCCGATAACACCTGCTATGTTTCCAGTTTGTCATGCATGTATCATAAAAAAGAAATGCCCCAGTATATTCTTAGTCAGAGGACAGCGGCTGCGTATACACACACCTCTGAGCATGCATCATGCGTGCTGCAGTAGGCTCACATTGGTTACGGTGACACAGCACCCATATACAGCAATCAAGGTAATGCACATGTGCATACAACACTTTCCAAAAGAAAACCAAAAGCACAAAATGAATACAAAACAAGAGCAGACCAATGATGACATCAAATAGGTTGTTGTAGAAAAATCAGCTTGAGAGGGTGTCAGGGGGAGGGGCTCAGCGTGGGGACCTGGAAGCTTTTAGTTTGATTTAGCTCTCCACCAAGGACCGGGCCTTTGCTTGTTTTGTGTTTTGTTATTTTTTAAGATCGTTTTTTTTGTTTTGTTTGTTTGCTGCGGTAATGTCTCTGTCTTTTCTTTTTCTTTCTTTTAGTAGGGAGTGAAGCGACTGTACCCTCCTCTGTATAGGCTAGCCTGCAACATCAAAGATGAAAAAGTACCAATCAGTATTCAGGTGACAGCTTTAGTCCGTTTCTCTTTTTCACCACAAATTTCCTTCCTTTTTCCATGTAAGTTATTTATATATGTCGGAATGATGAGTTTCCATACGGGGACGATCATTAGTGGGGTTGGAAATGTTAAGCCAATAATTGGAGTGTGTGTTAGGAACAGGGTCATTACTATTTAGGATGCATTGGTGGACATGGAGTTTCATTGGGGAAGTGCAAAACAGAGCACTTCCTTGAAGAAACGCTGGGCCTTCGCATTTTAATTTCTTTCATTCATTTCTTAGGGGAATTAAAACATATTGTTTTTTCTACTGATGAAGAAACATTCCTATCTAGGGCAGAGACACATGAAGCCTGCGAGTGGGCCTACACCTGCACACACACACACACACACACACACACACACACACACACACACACACACACACACACACACACACACACACACACACACACACACACACACACACACACACACACACACACACACACACACCCTCCTCTCATCTTCCTGTGGCTCTGCTGCAATTAGGAATTCAGACAAACTCCAAAGGCTACTGAATGTCTTCAAAGGCTAATTTTGCCTAATTTCGGGGAGTCCTCTCTCTGGTGCGAAACTTTCATCCATACGAGACGCTTCTGCACTCTGGAAGCGAGTAAAGAGAATCTCAAACCTTAATCTCAGAGGAACTAATTATTGTATAGCTTTAAAATGCAAAAATGACTCCTCTCTGCTGGGGAACCATTAATCAAATATGATTACAGAATTAAGAACCACACTGCTCCTTCTCTTCGGCCCATGAGTGTCGGCCCGCAGCACGGCCTGCCTCCCAGTAGCCCTGCCATTTGTTCAACACCAAACCCCTGCCCCTCTCGAGTCTGTGTTAGCTCCCTGATCTCCTAACACACACAACATGAGGTATTTTTTGTTGGTCAAAATCTTCTACTTTGGTTGAGAGGAAACAATCAAAGTGTCAGAGGAAGGAAGGAAGTTTGGAGGAAAAAGAAGAAAGAATAAAAAACATTCAAGCACATTTTTTATTTATTAAGTAAATGAAGAGGAAAAAGAAATGTCTTAATTAATGAAAGCTTTTAGCTAGCAGCTGCACCGGGGAACTGTACGCACTTTTATTGTATTGTCATGTTAGTGAAAAATCGCATGCATGCCGGACTTTAAATTTGAGTCATTTCTCAAGCTGAGAGCACGCTTCGGATCAAGCTTGTGGGCACGAGGGGGAAGGCGAGACAACTCCCCCAGCCCCGTCTCGCTCTCTGTTTTATGTCCCACGGCACACTGCTGCATGCGTTTGAAGGTCCTTAATCTCTAGGTTTGGTTTTTGTGAGCCCGGTCCCATCTCCTCTTCATCATCAAAACTAAAAAGAGAAACTCTCTCTGCTTAAAAAAACAAAACAAAAACGCTCTTTTATTTATCATCACTTTTCATCTTTGATGTTACAGTAGCTGCAAAAGCTAGCTAAAAACAGACATTAACAATTCAACCTTATGCCTTCAAGTTTGGCTGGACTGAATGGAAAGTAAAGAAGATGATCCAGCTCACTCTGTAGTGAGGTGTGTAGGATGAACAGAATAATGCTGGGAAATGTAGTTATGTTAAGATGCAAAGTGTGGGTCATTCTCATTTCAGGAACATATCAAATTAATATTGCATGGGGGGGGGCATGACATACAGTATGTTAAGTGTCGGAGCCTATTTCAACATGCATTACCACTGAGCTCCACTAGGGTGTGCCAGATAGCATGACAACAAGCTATTGATGAATAAATAAACAAATAAAGACCAGTGACAGCTGCAGTCTCTGATCTTTATTTTTTTAATCGTGTGAGTGTGTGTGTGTGTGCGAGCTGGTGTCGTGGTGTTTCAGACGGGCTGGACGCAGAAATACAGGCGGTGGCCTCAAAGACTTACCATAGTCCCCACACTGTATGTGGCTGCGGGGCCAATCGTGTGGTGGTAGGGGTCTGCCGTTGCATAGACTCTGCCATAGCTGCACAACAGGAGGAACAGAAGAAGACAGTCATTGATCTCTCATTGACGAGGAGAGCGGAACATTTATGCATGCTTGTTTAATGCTCGAGCCCTCGAGTCAACTCTTTCAAGTCTCTAACACAATCAATTATTTCCCTCCCCGGCCTCCTGGGCTTCCTGCATTATACAAGGTGGTTCAAAAAGGGGAGTTCAAAGGTGGCTGAATTATACTTGTCTTTTCATTGTCATCTTGATTAGGTGCAAGGAATAGGTAATGAGCAGGGAGAGAGGGAGGCGGAGAGAAAGAAAGAACGAGAAGAAAGGAGGAGGCACAGTGGCTGCTGCAGGGCTTGGTCTCTCACCCTGCTTTTGTTTACCCAGAATGCACGCTGGGCTCACGCCCCTGTCTTTTCATTGTTGCTGGTTTGGAACTAATCCTTCCAATTTCCTTCTGAGACAGGACAAGATGTGTCTGCCTCATTTATTTATTTATTCGACTTCACATATTCCTCTATTTACTTTCCTCCGGGTTTTTTTCTCCCCTCAATGCTTGCTTGCAAATGAGGGTCTGCACGGAGCAGATAAGGCACACCCAGCCAAGGACTGAGGGCACCAACTCAACCAGGAATAAAACGGGAGTGGAGAGAGGAGAGGAAATTCTCCTAAAGGAAACAACAAGACATACAGCCGCTCATGCCTCTCGCATGAGCTACGTTCACTTATATAAGATCTAAATATGGCTCGGTCCATTTACGTCCGGCAGCACCCAAGGTCAGTGAGCAGGACGTGAAATCAGAAAGGCTGCCTCGGCTCCTTGGGGAGGAGGCCGGCGCCATGAGATGGTCAGAGGGAGTCTCCATGGTCCTCTTATCTTCACTGAGCACTGAGCCCCACAGGCCCTCTAAGGCTAATACATCTACAAAATGACTCTCACCAGAGTGGCAGTGCTGACGCCTGGCAGGTCAAACCACCGTGCACAAGGTCGCAGAGCCTCCACAGAGCCATATGGAGGCCGGCAGGGTCTCCACAATGTCACTGGCTCCTCTCTAGGCTTCTTTGATACATCACGCCCACTGCTATGAACTGTGGAGGTACTTAAAGGGGCTTTGGTAGTGCAGCCTGTGAGCACTGCAGGAGGCTTTCCAGATAATACATGTTTCATATTTTCCAGGGGGTTTCACACGCCTTCCTCAATCCTGGTGACCTCTTTCTATGATTGTCTACGGTTAAGTCTGATAAGGTAAACAATAGCAACAAACCCCTATTGATCCAATGGGCACGACCGCTTATTCAAAAGGAAACAAACAAAACAATCAAGTTGAGGGCAAATTACTTGAAATCTCAGAGGCAAGAAAAACAGGAATGAAATCACTCTGAGAGAAAAAAAAAGAAATCCGCCGTCCAATTTCTGCTCTCGCCGAGCACGGCTGCTCATAATTCGAGCCGCGGCGACGGCCTGATAAATCTTACATTATCGATATGATCTTCAGGCTCTCAGGCAGGGTGTACGTTATCACAAGTGACATGCTCAATCCTTCCCAGATTAGATTCCCAAACCAGCCCACATCCCCGGCTGACAACGGCTTTCAGGGGCCGGAATGAATCAGCGACGCCTGCTCAAACGGAGCACCTGAACCAGAGTGACATCACTCAGAAGTGATAGAGCTCCTGCCGGTCCATCTCTCCCCCGCTCTCTGTCTCTCCACCTCCCCTCTACAGACCTGAGGCCATTCATAAATACCGCAGTGATATACCCACTCTCCCATCACAAGCACCGAGTCACGACATATATCACGGCTTTTCTCATCCAGTCCAACAAGGTTAGTCCTTCTTTTTTCGGTGTGTGTTCTTTAGCTCCGAGCTAAAAAGAATATGACGGTTTGCCTAATAGATAACTGAAGAGGTGGGAAAAAAAAACATAGCCCGGAATAACCTCCATAGAATATTACAAAAGTGCAAGAGAAGATCATTCATCACACACATTCTCCGCCGACGATTGCAGATTCTTTTTGGAGGAAAGCTCTGTAATTGCTTGAAACTAAAATCTGCTACTTCTACATTGCTCGATATCATTCTGCTGTATTCTCAACACTCGGTTTCCTTCAATCTTCCTCATCTGTTTCTACTCCAGTCTGTAATTCCCTTGACAAAAAAAAAAACATAACCTGATTAATATATTGGATCAACTTGTTGCTTTAAATCGAAGTTCCCATTAACAAAAAGAGCTTGTCGAACACGGTGCGGAGTGTCTATCATTCTACTCTAAACTCAACGCTGGTTATTGAGCGATACGTTTGGTATCTTCTGCTTATCGTGCAGGGGGGAGGCGATATCTGCCTTCTCTAGGATCTCTGCTTTACTGAACAAAATACAACATTAAAGGGGCCCTGGTATGATTAGGGTTTTCCCTTTCCTGTCGTGTGTTATCTCGGTGTTATTCCTGCTGTGTGTTGTATAGGAGGTAAAAGGCAAACATCCCTGCCTTCCCTCCAGAGGGAGTTTGAAGCGCCTCCATTGGACTACTTTGTTTACTTCTGTAACATATTGACATCACCATGTAACACCCGCTAAGGGGCGGTACATCTCTAAGCGGCTGAAAAATCACAACAGAGCCAGCCAGCTAACCAATCAGAGCAGACTGGGCTCTGGTTTCAGACAGAGGGTGAAAAGAGGTGCTGATGACAGTGAAGTATGAGACAAATAAAGACCGTTTTGAAAATGTAAAGCATGGAGACATTTCACAGTAGAACCACTAAACACAAGTATGAACCTGAAAAGGAGCGTAATGGGGCCCTTTAAAAACTTTATAATAACAACATCTTACTCTGATGACTGTTTCTATGACCCCTGGGATCACACAGTGTTCCATGCATTGATTTCTGATGCCATCTGGGCCTAATGCAACACCTAATGCATATAGAAGTCCTGGGTTGCGGTCCAATTTACAATTTTGCGTAGGAAGGTTCCTAACGGAGTGAAATGACCCGGAAGTACTTTAGTGGCAGCCGTGATAAGAGCCGTTCAGCTTTTCTAGATGATAAGGTAAGGAGTTTCAATGCTTCCTTTGTAATCTCCTTTACCTTAGGATGTATTTGTTCAACATGTTGAATGGTGAAATACTCAGCGATAGAGGTGGAGGCCTAACAAGTTATGCGTTTTTGCAACAAATGTATTTTTGTTTCAACTCCAACCTTGGTAATGAAGAATATATTTATCACTGTCCAAAAGCGTGCATGGGGGCAGGTCCTGATGAATTGTCCTAACATATTTACTTAACCCCATGATGTTGGAGGAAGAGTGGTTAGGAAACGATGATTGGAGCTGTTTTGTTTTTTACGATTCGACTGCAACCCTTATGGTAAATAAAGAATGGATGAAGGGATTCTCACCTGTCACTGTAAGCAGCGGTGGTGGCGGGCTGGGCAAATCTGTATGCTGCATATCCTCCCTGTAAACATAGCAAAGTGTTAATAAATAATTAAACACACACAGAGAAAAGGGTAGATCTCACAGACACAAACAAGAATTCATACACAGATTGCCTTAAATGTCACCGCAGTGTATCTGCTCGCATGTGCAACGTCGGACACCAGAGGGCGCTGTTTGATGTACGAGGCAAGTGGTGGCAAACGGGGGATGAATGAGAGGCAGCAGATTGGAGGGGGGTCAGCCATTGTCAGCAAAAGCATAACAAGAGGCTACGTGAACCAAATATTTTAGATTGAGGAAGCGCAGCTGCTACATTATTGAAGAGACCCTTTTACCTATACAAGACCCCCTCGGCTCACAAATTAGGTAAGAAGGCAGGAGACGGCCGGACCGTGGGGGAGTCAGGACCGCTGGGGAGTCAGGACCGCTGTATTCATTTGCCAGAGTGGGGAAGGAATTAAAGACCTCATTGTGGAGTGCTGCTATTACTCTCTTTGAGAAATGAAGCTGTACTCCCACTGTTTTTCTATTAGCGCCAGTGGAGTGTGTGCCCGTCTGCGCCTATACCGTGGATAGGTGGCTTTTAATAATGCATGTTTTCATTCATTTTTAAAACTCACGGGGGGAAGACGTCCGACGGAGAGTGGTGCAGGGAGGCAGCGGTGCGGTGGTTGCGGCTGCACGTGAAAAAAAAATCAGGTCAGGGCCGCGGCGAGAGAATCCCACTCCACGCACAGGAAGTCCCAGCACTCGAGGCAGATGACTTCCTGTGGGACAGCCATGCCTTGGGACTGCGCTGATTACAGCAACAGCCTGAACAAACACGGACCAATAAATCACTCTCCCACATTGTCAAATCCTGCACACAACAGTGCAGCACATTTGTTATTTTGTCGTGCCGAGTGCGTGTTTCTGCATTCATGTATGTATGCGCTTCCACATTGAGATGCATGCATGCATATATATAAGCACATGCGATGTATGTAGAGTAAATCCATACGCAGCCAGTTTCTGCTAATGTCAGCGAGTCCTTTATTTCCAAAAAGGAAGCCTCGACGAATCAGCTTGCTGGTTTTGACAGCAGGACAGTGTCCACTGAATGATTGTGGAGGACACTGAGGGGCGGCTTGCTCTTGGTCACTCGAGGCCTCCACGCGCACTCAGCCAGTCTGAAGCAGTGCAGTGGCCAGTGCCAAAACTAATGGCAGGAAAGCACCAGGGTCTGGCGTGACGGGTTGAGCGATGGCGCTACCTGGCCGGGGCCGTGGTCAGGGGACATCTGGGCGCAGGACTTAGCTGGAGGTGGCTGAACGAGTGCGAGAGGCAAACAATATCACTCGGAGCACGGCCCGGGTCTCGCCTGTGGTGGTGGGTGTCGCTACAATAGAAAGCAGTGAAATGCAGTCCTATCATGTGGGCTGGTGTGTAAGTGATATATCACCGGGGTTCAGCAACCGTGCTCCCAGACACTGGGCAAAAGTGAGAGGCAACTGTCATCTCGCTATCTCGGGAGACGGAAAAAAAAAGCCGGCAGAATAAAAGGGACAAATTACATCCCCTCCTCAAACGTTTGGACGAATGTCAAAGTGGGGCAGCGTGGTAATTTCAGCATTATCTCCACAGCGTCCATGCTTTTCTCTGTCAAGGGCGACGTGCAGCAGGGCCAACCCCGATATGACCCTGCCTGCACGGACATCCAGAGGGACGGCTAATCCCTTTATCTGCTGCCGCTCCTCTTATCTCCCACATGGTGATTGCTGGGAGGAAACCGGCTCCTCTCAGGCCTGCCCGAGACTCCCTCGGGCAAGGCAGGGATATCCCGTCCAAACCCTTCGGATTGAACACACAAACACAACACGGAAGAGAAGAGTAGAGGGACGAGCCGCCTCAAAAACAAATCTAAAGTAAGAAATGACCTGACTTGACATGGGACACTGAGCCTGGGTTCTGCCTCTTTGCCAAAGTCTGAGATCATAGGAAGGGAGAAGGGAGAAGAGAGAGAGAAGGAGGAGCAGAGGGGGTTTTAAATGTGGTTGTTGGGTTTCTTGGCACAGCAGAGAGAGGCCTAATCGACGCCGGCTTGGCAGCGAGGCTGGGGGAGCGCTGCGGGCTGAGGAGATCACATTTGTGTCTCCAGGGCTGGGCTTTTTGTCTGCTTTACTTCTGTTTCATCTAGGCAGGCAGGAGGAAGAGCCAACTGTACTTACATAGATCTCTGCACCATAGAAGCCATCTTGGTACACCACCCTGTGAAATAAAAGAAACAAGGAGCATTAGTTTCCGAAAAGCGCCCTGAATCTCAGCCCTACACCTACTTCCACCATGTCAGGTCTGTGGGCTCAGCTCTTTGCAGCTTCAGTGTGCTGAACCACACATAATGAATGACACATTAAAGGAAAAAGTGCAACCCTTTCACATCCCCGTCCAATTTTCTGCTCTGGTCAAATTGTTTGTCTTTCCAGTTGCTGCAGTGTTGTCGAGAGGTGGTGGGGAGAGGAGGGGAGGGGAGGACAGAAGAAGGCAGCGAAGGACCATTACATGACTCCGCTATATAAATCAACCAGCTGCCATCAGTAGCGAAAGGGCCCTGGAGTGGGAGGGAGGGCAAAATAGAGCACGTGGGATTTTCTAGTCTGAGCTTGGACAGCAAGTCTCTCCCTGCAAGTAAGACGGATCCTGATCCAATCACAGATAGACAGCTATAGTGGGCCCTGGGCTGGCCCCCGTCAGACCTCTCCCACGGCCACACAGACCACTGCTGATAAGAGCGAGTGTGAGGCAGGGGCTGCACAAAGCCAGGAGATCAGCACAGACCCTGGTCACAGCCCAGTAATACGCTATCTGGGCTCTCTGCAGCTCTCCCTGTGGCTTTGTTAGCTCCTCTTCTGTCAATAGCACAGACGTAAGGATAGGCAGAGTTAAGGGATGAACATACCTAGATAGCAACAATGATTTTCCCCCCGAAGGAGTACAACCCCTTTGAGACAGAGTAGAATAACACAAAGGGGGAATAATTGAGTAAAAGGACTGCAACACCTCGCGACCAGTGTTATTATTTTAACACGTTTCAAGAGGCCCTTTTAAGCTTTTTGCCTGTACTGTGTCATATAGGCACAAACTACTAATATGAAACACAAAATGTGCATAAAATGTCAACTTTAAATATATATATTTACTATAATGCATTTTTCATATTGAATGACTAAAAATGTCACAAAAGGAAGTGTTTCCTTTTTGAGATGTGAATGTATGACTGGCACACCTACATTCAGTATGGAAGACTGCAGCATGTGCATGCAAACATAATTGGAGCATGAACATCCTACAGCAGCAGCAACACGACGAAAACACTGAGCGCTGTCTGAAGTGCTCATCGTTGTTGTTTTCAGCATGCAGGTGAGAGACTCAATACTCACGCTCCGTAAGCTGGGATGGGTGGTGGGGGTGGAGCTGTGCGGAACGTGTTGTACACGGCCCGCCCCCGGCCTCTCAAGTGGGCACCCCTATAGGCCACGGTAGCGCCTGTGGCAGGGTAGGGAAACCCTGTTACTGCGGAAAAGGAGAGAAAATGACTTTCAGAAAACATCCTCCACTTGGCATTGCTTACCTTTTGACAGAATACATTAGAGAGAGACGTGTGGCACTGCTTTGCCTATGACAGAATGCATTATGGGGAAGACAAGGAAACAATAGATTTAATCTTTTCTAGGTGCGCCTCATCGAGCACTCTCCCCTTTCCCAGCTCGCTGCTTTGTGCCGTACTCAGCAAGGATCCACATTTGCTGTACGCATCCTTTCCTGGTGCCTGGCGAGGGGCAGCCTTGAAGCAGAGGCAGGTAATGGATGCAATACCACTAGTTTCGCACCACGGCTTTTGCATAGTTTCAACACAATGGGCTAGCAGCGAGGAGAACAGTGGGAGGGCGGACGGGGAGAGGTAGAGGGCGTTTCTAGGTTTCTGGCTCCAGTCGAATGGAAGGTTGTTGAACAATCCGACTGATCGGAACCTTCCCCAAGGGAACGTGGAGCAGATGGGCTGTACAGCCGAGGCCCAAACCTCAGCATCACCCCACCCCAAACCCATCTGGGACCATCTTTGGCCAATCACAAGGCCACATATGTCCTCTGCTGACGGCTACCAGTGAGTGAGTAGGGGTTGTGGCTAAAGGGCTTCAGCGAGGGGTGTGATGGTGAGCAAAATGCCCGCGGTCACAGATCATTAGAGGACGGGCGATTGTGATCCTTCGCTCTCTACTTAACCTTCAATCAGTCCAGTGGCTGTCTGATTACATGGCGGTGCATACGAACACAGCCATCTCTAGACATGATTAAGTTGGCCTCCTCCCTTCCAGCAATCGTAAAATCCCTCACATCCCCCTTCCCAGGTTCTTTACCCCCCCCCCCCATGCCTAGTCCATCAAAACACAGTCATCCCCATTATTCATCATCCCCAGCGACGCCCTCTCATCACCCTCCCATCACCCTCCCCTTATTATTCTTTATTCATTTCCATGACATGTTTTCGGTGAATTCATCACAGAACGCTTTTCAATCAGACACGTGAAGAGGAGCTCTGGGTCTGGCCTTGTTGGTGTGTTGGGGGCTCAGTTGGGGTGACTAGCACAGGTTAATAACATGTATCCGATGTGTTTGAGATGGACCCGCTGCCGCCAAGGCGACAGCACGCAGTTCCTCGCAATAGCAGACGAAGATGCAACGAAGATCCACGGTGGCTCGTGTAAACATCGGTGGCGTGCAGGGAGTGAGGGCGGGCGTTGCCGTGCCGCGTGCGACCCTGCAGGTGGACGAGGCCAGTGAACACCCTAATGAACGACGCACACCCAGCCCCGCTGCCTCAATAACGCTGACAGGGAGACAGATTAGTGGTGCTTTTGAAAACACAGAGAGCCAGGTTTAATGTCTTCTGCCATTAACACCACGCTCCATTAGTGGGTCTGCACGCATATTCAAACTCTGCGTCTCTTTTGGCCAGGTAGCACACACACCAAGGTGCACAACACTTTGTTTGCTGCCAGCGAACCAATAGACTCGCCTGGACTCGCAGTGCCCCCTCCCCCCCAAGTGATTTATAATGCTGACCTTGACATTTAAATTAGTCTCTTTCTTTGGAGCAGTGGACATCTGAGTGCGCTTTGCTAAAGGGCAAACACAATCCTCTCTGATAGCTTCCGAGGTGTTTTTCCCTTCTCTTCTTAACAAATCGCTACTACACCGAGGCCCCGGGAAGTCCAACCCTTTCTTTTTTGGAACTTGGTATGCAATATGCTTGCGGTGATGTATGTGAATGTAAACTTATAATGAGTTGGCGATAGGCTACACTGCTTCAATAATAACCCATAAATCAAAGGCACTGTCACACCTGGGTAAGCCCGTGAAAAGCAACAACAGCTACGGCACAAACCTGGTCTAGCCACCAAAGTCAAACACCTTTTTCCAGGAGGGGGGGGGGGGGGGGGAATGGAGAAAATATGAGTTATGCGCTGGAGGGCGGCGGGGTCACGCCGCACCTCATATGTCATATGTGTCAACCTGGGAGAAGCTCAGTACCTGCAGAGCCAGTTGGACCTGAGGTAATCCAGCTCTGTGCCAATGATGGGGTCATAACCCGCTCCCATAAAGAAAGATCTGATCTTCCACAAGGTTGATCTCTCTAATACTTCCTGCTCAAATACATCGGGCAACGCGCACTTAATCCACGCACTGGGGACCGAAAACAGCTTAATCTAATCAAGAGTCTGGAGCTTAATTATCCCCCCAACGTACACTCCAACAAGGAAGGGATCTGTCTACTTATAATAAGCAATTAGCCTTTCTTTTCTGTCATTTATACAGCTGCTAGCTTTACACGAGTACTCAAGACAAGTCCACCTTAGTAGCAGACACTGTGAAAAGCTACTTGTCTCCATAGGAATCAGCTGCAGAGGAGAGTCCCTCTCTGCCAGCCTGAGGGGAACTGGCCATATGAAGGGATTTCTAAGTGGCAGCTGTCCACGGTGCTGAACACATCCAACTAGGAACAATCCAGATAAGTCGGCCAATTGTTGTCAAAAGAGCTAAACAGTGCAACATGCATCTGCCTCTCAATGCTTTTTACACTTTAATCCATCCTTTGATGTGTCCTTTCTGTCAGCAATTGTTTGTTTTTTTAAATAAATGTTGAGAAAATCAAATGAATGCCAATTAAAAGGGATTTTAGGCCTACAGATCTGCATGCGCACAAAACATATGCACATAGATGAAGATTTAAATTTAAAACATTATTTAAACACACTTCCTATTAATTTCTGTGCTAGCTTTAGCTTCACACACAATCACTGTATGCATCATTTGAACTGTAAGGTGCACGGGTGCCATTAAGCCAGTACAAGGGACCAGGGAAAGGGCAGACAGATGGTTGTTGTGAAGCATAGATGTACCTATATATATATAGGACTAAATCTGGGGTTTGTTCTATAAACCGTGTTCCAGATCAGCGCACAGTAAAGGAGGGAAAGGTGAGCACAGATCTTGGATGCCATGATTTGTCTCATTGCTATGTTTTTATTGCCTCCATTTGACTGGGAATCCAATCAGCATGTTCCTTTGTCCAGGCTTCTGGGGGACTTTTTAGGTGGAAACAAGAGGATGTGGACTCCCCCCCCCCCCACTTCTCCATCAGTAGGAGGAGCCAATCTACCCTGGAAGAGGTTAAGAGCGGGGAGCCGGCGTGAGGCTCTCATCCGTCATTCTCCTGAATGGGTTTTGAGGACAATAAACCTGTAGCGCCAGGACGAATGGAGACGAAGTGTGCTGTCACCGAGCCAGGATTTATGGCTCCCAATTTCACTGATCTCCCGCACAGAAATGAGGACTGATAAACAGTGATTAATCGCCTTTATATCCCACTTTACTCCCACCAAAAGTATATTAACTGTAGCTATGATGATTCTGGAGAATGTCCTGAATCCTGTGATGCTCATAAGGTGGGAAGAAGTCAAAAAGCATGATCTGTTATTTTTTTGTTTTTTTTCAGAGCAAAAGCGACTCTTTGCTGCTCATTAGGGCGGGTTTGTTTAAAAAATGTATCTCTTATTTATGTATCCCATCTTCCCAGCTGGCAAGCATATGTTGTCGTTTAGGCTTGGCAAACTCCAGTGCCATGTCAAGACGACTTGAAAAATTAGCAGCCAATAAATCACCCAACCCCTCCTGCTTCCCCTGCCTGGAGTGGTGGACCACACTCCCTCTGATTTATGAGATGATTTGGGAAGTGTGTGTGTGTGCGTGAGTGTGTGTGGGTGCAAAACGGAGAAAGTGTGCACAGAAGCGGGGACATGTATTAGTGTCTGTGTTCTACATAGGTTATCTATTTCTGTATGCTGGAATGCTTTGGTCTGCGTGAAAAAAAGGGGGCAGTGTTGTGAGCATATAGGTCAGTGAAATGACTGTTTACACAACTTACTTAATGTCCGCATGTGTCAGTGAGTGACATTTTCCCCGGTACCTGTTTGAGCACCTTCGAAGGGATGTGTGCGTGTTTGTGTGCGTGAATAATTATCAGGGGAAGATGTCGAAACCGAGGGAGTGTTAGGGGGGAAGGAGGAGGCACTGAGGGGGTGAGGGGTTGGGGATGAAATAAAAATGATAGATGACTGCTTTCTGTCATGGACAGTTATTTAGAGGTTCGCCGTAAAGCTGTCCGGGGAATGAACAGATTTTAGTCTAATGAGCAGAAAGGAAAGCCGTTAAAGTGGCGCGATGTGCTCAGCACTTCTTCCAAATGAAATAGTACCATTTCCCCCTCATTAAAATGCAAAGGGTTCATATAACATACAGCAATAAAGCTGGCATGTCGAGGCAGAGAGAGATAGGGAAAACCCCACTGAGCTCATCTCATTCCTCCATTACGGAGAGCAGAAGGAATAGCGGCCTTCGACAGGGTAGGTGCCAACAATATCGCTCACTCAATCTCCCTTATTCGGTTAGCTCTGTAAAAGTCAATCTGGCGCACTTGGCAAATCCATCCACAGCAGCAGTCTCCACAATCTGATAACAGTTGCAGGGGCGCCTGCTCTTGAAATCATTTTTTTTTCAGCTTTACAGTTGCACACGGCGCAAACAATGGCTCAGGCTCCCTCAGCCACTCAGAGAAGCTTGGATCATCCACTGCTTATCTGCCACGCTCTCAGATTCACTTTGATTTGAGGGGCATTTCATGTTCAGCAGGTGCAGGATGAGCTCGATTGGAGAAATGCAGGGGTCAGATCGGGATTGGTTGCGGCTGAAAGTGGCCTCAGGTATGGTGCGGCGCGTGAGGTTGGAGAGGGAGGGAAAACAACGCTCAACATTCAGAGCTGCACACGCTGTAAGTTATCTTACCGGCATACAGTTCAGGACCGTAGACAGCTCCCACCACTGGATTCAGCTTCCAGCCTGGTGAAGGAAAAAAGTCAACTCAACTGAAAATGAGAACGAAAAACCTGATTGTCTTTAAGTTTTACGATACTGTCTGGAGCTTACCGTTCGTGTAAGGGTTGGCCACTTTTTTGTTTGTCATCACTCGTGCTGTTGCGTTGTTCACCTGTTAAAGCAACACAGACTGTTATCACCCACCTTCACAGCCTTTATATATCGAGCACGGGCAAAACGCAAGCAGCATACCAAGACAAATTCATAAAAAGATAAAACAATGTAGCACTGTGGTGTGAGTTCGGCTCACCCGTGCAGGAATGTATTCATCATGCCTTACGTATTACCAAGTTATTGTGAATTGGGGGGAAGGCATGCACCACTTACCCACAGGTATGAATACAAAACAACTTTCAGATTCAGTAATTGGTTGGATAAACAAATGAATTCCAAAAGACATTTCTAGATTTTCTTCTATTGACCTGATGAGAATGACTCGGGGGGGGGGGGGGGGGGGACGACTCGGCTCATCGTAAACAAGAGCAGGCAACACTAAACGATGGTGACAAGGCTTCTCAGATTTGACAGGGACCCAGAGGATGATGGCATGCATTCATTCTGCTTTTGCAGGTAATGATGGACAAGTAGCGTGTCCACGTATGGACCCCACATTCCACTCAAGTTATATGCACCATTATGCATGCATGTTTCCAGGCACACAGGGATGCAAATATCCACACACGTACACACGGCATCCTCATGCTAATGAATGGCTTTATGGGTACATGTAGAAGGCAGCAGACAGGAAGTAGAAAATGACGGTTAAAAGAGGCGGGGGGAAAAGGAAAGCACCTCTATTTTGCGTCCCTCTACGATTGTACCATTTAGTTTCTCCCGCGCACGATCGGCATCTGTGCTTGTTTCGAAAGTTACAAACCCAAAGCCCTGAGAGCGCCAGGTTAGGATAGAGAAAGGAGAGTAGGAAAGGATGGACACACACACACACAGAAAAAAAGAAAGGGGAGAGAGGGGAAAAAAGAGGTGAGAAGACAGGAGTAGCAGCAGCAGCGGCGGCGGCAGAGTCGAGTTGTAAGCAGCCAGATTAATTAGAGGCAGTTAGTGCGGCGTCAGGAAACAGCAAACAGAGAGATCCGAGGAGGAGAGGATAACGGTGACATGACCCCGCACAACAACACCAACCAGCCTGCCTGCTTTACCCAATTAAACGCCACGGCACCTGTGCCACGGGTGAATGTCAGGAGGCGGCGGATGCAAAACGCTGTGTTAGCTGCCATAATAGTGGTGTAATTATCAACACACATTTTGGGCAGCGCGGTGGTCGCTCAAACGAGCCCCTTTGAAGACGTGGGAGAAGGAGTGAATGAATCCTCGGGGGACATGTTAACCTGCGCGTTGACTATTTGTAATTCACTTCTCTGAAAATGACAAAAAAGTGAATGGTGTCGCCGCAAATACCATCCATCTGTGATAAAGATATTGACTTTACACCCTGACCAAAATATACCTTGCATTTCTACCCCCCCCCCCCCCCCCCAAAATAAAATCCTCCCCCCCCCAAAATAAAATCCTCCCCCCTCCCTTCTTCCCTGAGGGGGTTTGTCACTTCCTTGAGTTATGTGGACTGGGACCCTGGACCTGAGCTCTACAGCAGCAGCAGCAGCAATGAGATATGCCGGCCAAGTCCCATTCCTTTGGTTTCTATATATACTTATAGAGGCAGGAGGGGGAGGGGCATGGCCGGCGCTGCCTGATAATTGCTTGAGGATGTAATACATGTGAGAGATGGCGAGCGGCGTGATCTCGTATGCATACACAGGATCTCAGAGGTTGCTATTTCCAGCATAAATAACACAAGACCTGTCCTTGGGGGGAAGAGAGATAAAGAAATAAATTCAAAAAAGGAATTGAGGGCAAAATTAATCCTTTGGACATTCACCCGACTGTTACCCCCTCCATTTTTTTTTTTATCATGCACAAATAATTAGCTTACAAGAGGGGCGAGTGGAGCCACCATTTTTCAAAGGAGACAAACATATTGAATGCAAATTGCCAAAGCTTCATAGGAAATAGATTGTTTATTAATGGCCTGGTAGGTTCATTATATAGCACACAGGGTGCGGGGAGAGAGAGAGGCATCATGGGTAATGGCTTTGTAGGGCACAAACAATAAATGCTTGTTACGGCGGAGGAGGCAGGTTTATCCGGTGCTCAATCTTGTCTGGCAGAGGGGGCTGAGTGCAGCGGCTCCCAGGCTCCCTGCATGCCTGTGTACCGGCCCAAACTACTCCCAGGTATGAATGGGAATCAATAGTATTCATGCCTCAACACCCAGCCAGGGATCCTGTCTCCTTTATGAATGGAAAGCTGTGGAGCTTAGTGCACTCTATTAAATGAACAGCTGGATGAGTAGCACTCGGCTGTTCGCACCACCGCGGGCCTCACCTGTCCATGGTAGGTGGTTAGGAGACTGATACTGCAGCACAATGCGGCGCTTTGGCTATGCTACTGCTGGGTTATTGGAGTTATTGCTTCAGGGGTTCAGATTTTTTGACATAATCAAGATTAAGATTACAAGAAATACATTTCCATGACTTTAAAGGATTGGGCTGTCTACATATTCTGTATTCTTGCATAATTCCATAAAAAGACCAAAGCCACAGTATTCCCTGTGCAGTCAGAGCGTGTTAAATGGTATTCCTCTGTGCCATTGTTGATTAAACACATCACAAACTCACAGTGTAGAATAATTGACAATTTCATATATTGTGGGCCGTCGTGTTGATGGAAATGTACACTGGAGGAACACATGTGGAATAATCCGCTGCTGAAAATAGTCCTCAACAGCAGGACCTTTGTTACTATTCTTTAAGTAACTACAAACTACAGTTCCCAGCTTTTCAAGGAACATTTTAAGCCTTTACATTTCTTTTGTATTATCTGTGACCCAATTTCAAAGACTTCCAGCATCAACGGGAACAATTGGACTTAGAGCCGAAGAGACGGACCGACACGTTGCTGGTTGTGGTCTTTTCATGAGCTTGTCCTTTAACTGGCTACTTCAAAAATCACATTGAATTAGCTTGTGTGTAGGCATTCATTAAATGTGCGAACGCTTCCACACAGCAAACACGCGAGGTCCTGTTTGTCCGAAGCTTGAGCTGGAAGTAGGATTAGTCTTGGAATTGTATTTTAGCTAAACTAGCATTTCTTTGCAAAACACCCCAGAGAACTCCTATACTGAATCATAGTATATGTAAAAAACTAAATGAGAAACCCTGAATAATGTAGGAGCAACACCCAGGCTTCAAACACCCACTCCCTAAACAAGGCGTTTCAATTCCATAAGCTTCAGGACCTGCAGCCTGCTGCTGGATTAAGTGAATTGTGAAACAGCTCAATAATGAATTGATTGACAGGGCTAATGATTCACAACTTGGGTTAGAGCTGCAACAACAAAAACAAGAGGGAGGGAGGGAGGGAGACGGAGAGGCATGATGGGATGCGGCTCTCCAGGACCAGGCTTAGGGACCACTACCCTCGGCCAATGTACACAATACACTAATGCCATCATTAGGAAACAGAAGAGGTACATGGTAATGAAGCAGCTGGTGTTCTAGTTCACTTACCTTGGATCCTCGCTCATTAAAGATAATCTCCACATCTAAAATCTTTCCAAATTGCTGCGGAGAGAAAAGAGAAAGAGAAGAGGGGAGATGGAGTTAGAAAAGCCTCGCCGACTGCGAATTCATGAGAAGGACGGCTGGAGAAAGAAAAAACATTAAGGCAATATGGAAATGTTACTTTTGTGAGGAGACGGTGGTCAATTTGCATTTGTTAGCGAGGCAAACAGTTCTTGAAGCCGGTTTGGCGTGCTTTAGAAAGAGAACCAGTAGCCGCTGCTTTAATGCGTTTTTGTATTTCGATACAATTTGAAATGAGATCACAGTAAAAAAGACTGGAACTTTGATTACACAGGAGCTCTTCTGCTGTTTGTTTTCCCGTAAACACCCACACACAAAGCATCAGATTCGATTTTGAAGTTGAGATATGGAAACTCCTCCACCTTCACGATCAGCTGGGGAAAACTCTTCTGAGCAGATAACGGCGGATTAGACTTTCTTTCCTTTTTATATTCCTCTCTTTGTGTCTTTGTTTGTGTGCTCCCACGGTGAACAGGACCTACGGGGCCGGCCCCCGGGTGTTAACATGCTCCAGCCTTTCCATTTAAAGGCCTGCATTCGGATCATTAGAAAACAGAGGAATGAAAGTAAACTGTAAGTTCCTCTAATGAGTGGAGTGAGAGCGACTTTTAATTGCTGTCTACAATGGCCGTATTATTTCATTAAAAGTAATTACCCTGTCAAGCGGTCCGCGTCGCCTTCATTTCGACACAACAGGGAAGAAATGGGCATTCCATGTGGTCGACGCTCAATGGGAATGGATGGATCGTTTGACTGAGCCACTAATAGGGGTTAGGAGGAGCTGGCTATTATCTAGCTGAAGTGAGTGGCTTGAAGAGGTGAGGGTTTACGCCTTAGCACATGTCCCCTCCCACTTGAAAACGCTCTGAACACACTGACTTAAGGGGAAAACAGTGCTTGGTTGTTTGATTCCTCCTCTGTTTCAGCAGGTTTCCTCCCCTATATAAACTATTCCATAGATCCTATCCGCACATCTGCCTCATATGGCACTCAGCTCCATTGATTCAAATGGGAAGCATTGACTCGATCACACACACAAGGCATTTATATCCCAGCGTGATGCCCCTTTCTCGCCTGAGATGACAATGCTTCCCCCACGCAATGTGCAGATGCTAATTGTTTTAACCGAGCGTAATGGGCTTGTGGCGTCGATTAATTAGTTTCAGTGGAAGTCGTCTTTCAGGATTTCCACATGGCGCTGGGGACTGCTCGCTGCTCACCAGTGATCTCATGCACTCCTATCCCCACCCACCCACTCATTCTCTCACACACACACACACACACACACACACACACACACACACACACACACACACACACACACACACACACACACACACACACACACACACACACACACACACACACACACACACACACACACACACACACACACACACACACACACACACACACACACCTGCATCAGCAGAGCCGATAAACAATAGCTTCAATGGGAGGAGTCTCCAGAGGGACCAGAAAGACTGACGTCATCTAAGAGGCTGCAGCTCGATCCGTCCATACATCCATACACGGCTGAGACGATTCAATATCAATACGAAGATGCAGTTAAGAGCAGCACGGTACAAGACCATACCAGAGGGCGCTTGTTTTACCCTATTTATCCCGTATTATTGCAGAAGTGGCAAATCATGCTGCTGCACGTAAGAAATGTGGAAGTATTATTTTCATGTATCAGCTAATTTTCTATTTTACATACAGCTAAAGGATTCTGCATCTTTAATATTCCTGCAGAAATAAACCAGGAATTGTAGAAGTAAAAAAAGGGCTGGCAAACATGAAAAGTATACACGCAGCTCTGGAGCTAAAGCACAGTGGTGACGCAGTGTGGCCTCGTGTGCCTTCCCCATAAATGAATCAACAATACACTGTGTGTTCACAGCCATACGCCTGCCACGGTGTGCCTCCACCTTTGATTTGCTTGAATATCTTTAAGCTCTTAAGAAACCTATAATTACGCTCCGGCAGCCCCTGTGTATTCAAACAGCAAAGTGGCAGTGTTGAGCATGCTCACACACCCAGCAGTCAGCGTGACAGCAGGATGGGGGGAGGGCAGAGGTCCTGATTGCTCCGGGGGAATGCTGTGAGAGCCCTTACATGCACTGAGAGAAGCACTGCTGAAGAACCCAGTCGCACAAACGAGGGCACCCTTGAGCGGCACAGCATGGGCTCCGCTCATAGCTCACTTGCGCTTGGAGTGTTTTCATTTCCCCCCGCACTTGCTAGCTCTCAGAGATCACAGTTTCTAATTACTGATTAAGGTCCGCTGTGGTCGTCCTAATGAGCTCTTCATTCAGCGCCTCGTTAAAGGCTCACAGGTTTCTCCACACCCTTAACCCTGTGGCGTGCGGGGTAGAGTGCGGTCCCTCCCTTCTTGTTTTTGGGGCGCCGACACCGGGGAGAGATTCTCAGTGTGACAGGGGAGCAGATGGAGCTCCTGGCTGGGGCTTTCCTTGTGCAGCACCTCCACTCTCCTTCTCCTCTGTCTTTCCCCCCGCTGCATGTCTGTGGGTTTCACTCATGCGCAACAGTAATGGCGTATTGAGCCGGTGGCGCTCCAGAAGCCATTAGAGCTAGAGGGATGAGGCTTTGCACACGCTGATCACACAAAGGCCCATTGTGGAGGCCATGTCAGAGGGTGGAGCGGACCAGCTTGCTCTGTGCCAAGCGCTACCCAAGACAATCAATCCCACAATGCCAACTACCAAGTTGGGTGGGGCATGAAACAGGACGGAGCGGGCGATACGTCGGTGAGCAGGGTGATTGAGGGGGGACTGGGTGGGCTGCGATCAATTTTATATCGTATATCTGCGAGCCAGGCACACAAAGCCTCAGAGCTAATTACTGAGGCGATTTGGATTCCGCACGACCTGCACCAGAGCTGGGAACAATAAAGCCGACAATCACAGGGAGAAAGGGAGAAGGAGAGCAGCCATGTTGTCTGCTATTCATAAAGCCACAGCCAGGGCTCTCCAGTAATTAATATCATCAGCTGGATGTTGTCTTCATAACGGCGAGAATTAACGCCTCCGGGTTCTAATGGTCCAATTAGCGCGTAACATTTAAAGTACATTTTTGGCAAATCGCCTCCGTTCAGATCCATTATGGTTATTGAATTGGGGATGTATGGTTCAATTCTTATTGAGGCTTTTATGAGACACAAGGGCGAGCTGCTGAACTATTCATTGCTTCATTAATTGGGCAAGAGACAGAGAGAGGAAGGGAGAATTTCTGTTGAGGGATTTCGGTATGCTGATAAGTAATCTGATAGCATTTGTCTGCAGCTGACAGCTCGGTATGTGCATCTGCTAAACAGGTAATCAGGAGGAATAATCGGCCTGGTTTAAGCTATTCTGTCTAAAAGCTATTCAAGAAGCTTTTGGGAGACCTCTTATATATGTGGACTGCTGGTGGTGACCATTATTTTTCTCTTCATAGTTGCCATTACTATTGTTCTTGCAAAGTGAATAGCATCTTGAGACACAGAAACATTTCTAAAATGACAGGGCGAGCCAGTTCAGCTCATCAAGTGATCAAACAGGTTTTAAATCAACTCCGAAAAGAGAAAAGCAAGATGAACGGTCAATGATCATCGTACTGGGTTCCATATCTCAACTTAACTTCCTCCTGGTGTCTGTGTAGCAGAGAGTTCTTCCCACCCATCAGCCCGATGTATCAACATCGGGCTTTACTTCTCCCAACTCTTCTGTATTTCCTGAAAATGTAGATGCTGGTTTTAGCAATCGCCTCTCATTAAATATGTGGCCTTTGATGTGTGATTTAGCCCCAGTGCTCGTTTTCCCTGAAGCTAGAATATTGTATTTGAGAAAAGTGTAATACATTTCTTTGACGGACGAGGATGCTCTCGCCTGCTTTCGGGCGTTATACTGTATAAACCGATGGAAAAAGGCCAAACCTTTTATAACATAATGGAATACATTGAAATGTTCCTTCAAGGTACTCACCCCAAACATCTGCCTTAGGTCAGGGTCCCGGAAGCGGAAGGGAATGTTGGAGACATGTAACCTTTTGGGCTGCTGCTTCTCTGAAGAGTCTGAGTGCTGGAGCTGGAGCTGCTGAGAGCCCTCTATTTGCGTCACATCATCTGTCTGCCAGGGGGAAACAAACAGAAAAGACACAAGCTGCTCATTAGCCGCTACAGTATACTGTACCTCCCGGTCCTGGAGTACGACAAGGGGGGTGGGGGTTGCAATAGGAGGGAGGCGGGGATGAAGGGTTGGCCAACTAACTTACTCAGCGTCTGCCATTTTTCAATCTGGCGAGAAAGCCAAAGCGATAAACAGCCGATGACTTATAGTGTCAAACCTGAGGTTGTGCATTACAAATCCACTTATTAATCTCTTGCACTTAGCTCTTGAGCAACAGGGAAGATTGAAGGCGCTGACAAAAAGGCGTGGATATAGATCCCACGGAGCCCTGACATGTCTAGACTAAAGACACATTATTGGTGACGTTTGCACACAGCCATCAGAGTGCAAGGCCCAAAGCCCTCAGCGTTGTTGTTTCCATCATTATGCGAATGCTATGCTGACATTTCTATATAAATGACGTGTCTGATGTCAATGACAAATTCCACTTGTTTCTCCCCGTGACACCCATGATAGATTTCACTGAGGGGGCTGGCGGCTTGTCTGTTTAGATGGACCTTGTTTTCGAGGCGGTTTCTTTTTTTGAAGCATTTCCTGTGAGCAAAACCTCATTGGTCAACAACTTGATTTGTTCTCTCTTATAAGCACCAATGTGGAATGAGACCCTATGTTTGGCAACATATGTCATTGGTCGTTTCCTTTCAATACGCGTTTTACTGTTGCACAAAATGTCAGACCTCTCCTTTAGCGTGTTTTCTACCCTGCCTTCACAAACCCTAACCCAACCTGAGGCTTTGTTGAGTTAAAGTATTATTGTACTACAATTACTATAACAATTGTATACAAGTAATAGTTTTTGGAAGGTAGGATTATTTGCTTTCTTTCAGAGAGTTCAGATCAATTTCACTTTTAGGAGATGTCATATTTGTCTTTATGTACAGATTTAAAAAATATTGTTAATTAGTGAGCTTTACGTTTCATCTTTGGAGAGAGCCCGTCACGGCCAGTTAAACCCCACGGCCCCCGCGGGCGGGGGCAAAACGCAACATCTTGCAAGAAACAGTGTCTGAGGGCTTCTTAACATTTAATAAACTATGAATGTGTCATACCCACTTAACGGGAAGAAACTCAGCTGTTAGACAATATTAACCATTTTTAGCTAAACGAAACAAAAGGCTAATAACAAAGGCTCTGAGCCCTGAGCGAAAAAATGCTAACGCAATTAGCACAGAACTCAAGGTAAAATACCCTTATTACTTATCAAATCTGCACAAACAAGATAGCGATTAGCAAACTGAGATTCCACAGATTCCAGAAATATAAGTATCATCACTAGCGATCAGAACTCGCGACAAACATCGCAACACGTAGCTTCAGGGAGGAAACACGGGACATTTTCTTACCTTTGCCGTTGTTCTGATCAAAAGTTGTGTTCAATGGCATTACAACAATAACAACACTGCTGAAGGTTAATCCATAGGTTAATCCAATGTGTCTGTGTCACTTTCATATGATTACTGATAATCCATCATTCCATTTTTGTCAATAACGGAGTTTTCATATCAAGCTGCTATGAGAGCTATGAGAGCTACAACCCAGCTTCCGGTTCCGGGGCATTCTGGCTACGCATCACTCATTCACCAATGTAATGTTTAGATGGATTTTAGGAACTTCCCCTCGATTCTATTGGCTCCAACGGTTAAAAAGAGGTGTCAATCATCAAAATCGACCAAGGGGGGCCAGAATTATGGAAAATCCACCCAAATGACCCCAGAAGTGGGCTTCTTTTGCTACATCTGTCTAAAAAGGTCAAATGTCACTTGTTTTGCATCAATCTTGATACAGGGCACTTATGTTATAGTTTGGATTCCTAAAGCTTTTTGTCTACTATCCCATCATTCAAGGCTGGTTTTCACAATAAGTAATGTTTTATTTTTGGAGGGACACAACCATTTTTTTTTACTATGTTCAATCTGAATTTACTTGAAAATTAAAAAAACCTATATTGCTTCTGACTTTTCTACATCCAACTCACAGGTTTATCATTGCTTTGAGAAAAAAGACGATTAATTTACCCCTTTATTTGTTCTGGGAATGTCCTTTTCGAGCCTGAGGCCTGAAAAACAGGCTCGGGGCTTAACTGGTTTTAAACGTTGGCTGTTTGTGAGAACCGCAACACAGTGATGTCAGGTCCCACAGAACCAACTGCCTAATTAGCAAATCTATGACAGCATCACACTGCTCCCACCTTTGCCTCTGAGAGCGGATAGTAATTACTTCCATGACCACAAGAGGTCACTCATCAAGAAAACATAAGATTTGTTTTTAGCATTTGAACAAACAGCCAGTGCCGTGGTGTTTCCTGCGGGAACCGTCTGCATTCTGCGGGTGATTAAAATGAACCCTGATTTAGTGGCAGTGCCTGGGAAAGGGGACTAAATAAAGAAATGCAGAGAGGAAGAGGGGAGGGGATGAGACACGCGAGAGGGGAAGAGGCAGATATTGAGCACGAAAGCTGTTTGAATGTGATATGTAAACTGCTATGTCTCCTGGGAAGAGCTCTCTGAGCATGGCAAACACACTATACATTGGCTGGGGAGTCACATTCACAGACACAAGCTTGTACTGAGATACAGACGTGAAAAGGAAGTAGGTTGTTGCCAGAGTACAAACGGTTCAGATGACACACACGCACACACGGTGATAACCCTCACCCTGCTCGGAGGCTGTCACGCGGCTGCGGGCCACTCTTAGTGATACATTTCCCACCATTTAGGAAATGGGGTAGGGATTCATTCATTATAATTCATCATCACAGTATTATCATTATCATCATGATCGTAATGATGATCGTCTTTATTATTCTCATTATCATAATCACAATCTCCACTGTAATGGCCGTCATTTATTTGGTTTTATGGCCCATTCGGAGACGGTGACATACATTGTTAACAGTGACAGTTGTTTGATTCAAGGTCCCACTTTGTCTCCCCTGCAACCATCCAGGTAGGGCAGGTTGGCGGCAGCTTCCTGAGTCCTGCTCGGGCTTTGGTGGCTTCTGGACCAAAAGGGTAACAAGTGGCGACGGACACGGGGGGCCAGGGAATGTGCGGACGGTAAGAAGTGGATTTGTGACAGAGAGAGGCGGGCGGAGGGGTCTTAACTCTGCCGTGTCCTCCCGCGCTGGAGGTTAATAGCCTGAGTAGCCATGTTGGGCCCCGGGGTGACACATTGCAGACAGATGCTGGGACTGTGGAGGGTGACAAGGTACCAGAGCCCCGCGGGTCAATCTGTTTCATCGGTCACACATGACACTATCGACCTTTAGCGTATGTTGCCAGACTACTGAGCACCGCTGTCCTCCAGCTCTGTCTGTCTGGCTTTTTATCACGGCGAGCGCAGTCGCGTGTTTGCAAACATCCAGATTAACTTTCATTCGGCGCTCAGACAGGCCGGCAGCGCGCTGACATCGGGGGCAAGTACACATACGGAGAACACAAATACTGCAACGCTGACTCCACAGCAACCCCAGACTGCATGCTACTAACTCAATAGCTTGGAGTGTCACCGGGATGTTGCCTCCGCTCCCGGGGCTCCAAATGACTGCCTGGTTGGGAAATGGTGGGTTTGCAGCGGAAAATAATTACCTTCGTATTACCATAGGAGGCCACCTTCAGTGGCACTTTACTGTCCCGACAGCTGCTGTCACAGGGAGGAAGAGGAGGAGGAGGAGGTGGGATGCAAAACATTCCGTCACCGCCAAAGCCAGCAAACCAGTGAGAGAGCTGTCAACTCCAGCAACTCTCCGGCTTCCTGTTCAGTCATTTCTCTAAAAGACTCCCTTGCTGTTATTTGCAAATCGCCTGCAAAGTGCTCTGCTCAGCACTTTCCCCCTCCTCACAGAGTGGCATTACAAGAGCAAAATTGAAACTATCTGATTGGAATGCTGCCAAGCAGGTAGATTACATCCGATTAAATAGGGGGGGATACTGAGTCCTCTCTCACAAGAATTATAATGCCCAAGCTTAAATTCATTATTTCCCCCCTCCCGGTCCTCCACTGTTTGTTTTGTTTTTCTAAGGAAGCTGCAAATATATCCTCTCCATCACCTGAGAGTGCAGGGTGTGTGGCGTGGAGGGGCCCCCCCCACCTCCTCCCACTGATTTATATGAAAATAGCGAGGTATTTTGGGCGTTCAGACGACAGTACTCAACTGTAACAGTGTCTGCGTACACACTTTAAGGTGATTGACAGGTGAAGCGCCAATAATGGATAGACATGAAACTGTCCAATTTAATGTATCAACAAAACATTTTTTTTGATTATTAGATTAAAACGGAGCATTGGTTCAGTCCCAGTGAAACCATACATGTCTGGCTCTGTAAGTAATGGTAGCTGAGGCTTCTGGGTATTGTAGTGTCAGGTTTGGGGAGTAACATTTTACGGGATTACGAATCAGAAAAAAAAAAGCTGTATTCCCTTACAGTAATATATATTAAAAAAAGATGACGTAATCAGATTACTATTACATTACAAGGATCATATTTGATTTATTCTGTGTAAGCTGTACTGTTCTGTAGGCTAATATTAAGTGTAAGCCGACAGAACATACGTGTGATGCTAAACTGACATAATCTAACACTAAATACTCACTTATATAAACCTTTTATAGTTGACAGACTCTTCCAAAGACCAAACAAACAGTGATTGTATCTACTGACAACTATTATCTGTTTATCTTCATCCTTCTCTCTGCCATAACGGCTCCATTGTTGTCCAAACATATAAACAACTCATCAATGAGCAATACTGTTGCACTGTTTGACATGTTCCTTTATTACACAATGTGTATTTAGACACAATCCCACACTGTCCTGCTGCTACAAATACTCTCTGCCACAGCACCAAAAGTGGATTCATCCGCAACAGAAACTAGTCCTCAAGAACGCTCTATTATCAGTATTGGTGGTAGGGCGTACAAGTGTAATCTGGTTTTATCTTATTTAAACCATCTAAACTGACATTCGTCATCACGACCAATTCTGGCATTTATTGGTTTAATATCAAACATTTGAAATGTTTGCAGCAGCTCAAATGCACTTAAATGAATCTACATGTCAGCTGCTTTAAAGATTAGAGGCACAGTCAGGCTATAGAATTGTTAAGAAAGGACTTAACTTGTTACATTGGCCTATTCAAGGATAAATAAAAAGATATAAATAGAAATGGCCTTATCCTTCAAATTATCCAGGAGTTTTCTATGTGGAGGAGCACTGATAATATCTGTGGAATGGGAATGCACAGTGGTGTAAAATCAGCGGTTCCTCCCACTTGAAGATAACCGAGTCATCCCCTTCTTAATGGTGGCCTACATGCTGCCATCAGCACCGCCTCTGAAAGCTACACCCGGCGGAGTCTCAATCCCCTAAACACTGCTCTCGACAGATGAGAGGGTGCGTGCGCGTGGATGTATGAACTGTTTGCATGTGCTCGCCCTTGTGTGTTGCTATGTGTGTGTGTTATCACAGTCCCCCAGAATACCCTTTGGAAAGTCTTCACGCGTCTGACACGGGCTGTGAAAAATCTGGAATTGAGTGCTGCCCTAACGCCACTGCCTTAATTTGTTATCTGAAAAGAGAATGATTACTCATGAAATTCAACCAAACCTCAGACTATTTGAACTGAGCCAGATAACGAGCTCAGTTTTTTTTGTGTTCAGCAGAGCTCCCTGGCAGCCCGCTGCTCCCCTCATCTCTTAGGATTTGGAGAGAAAAAGTTGGGGGCTGCCTCTCTTCCTCAAGTCGTCCCGCTTTCAAGTCAGCTTGTTTGAACATGTCACAGATCGGGGGTCCCAGAGGTCTGGCTCTGGACAGCGCCTCCTCCCCAGGGTGGACGGGTGAGACTGGTAGTCACGAGGCAGAAAACAGAGAGTCACCCCGCCTCATTAAAACACACTGTCCGTGCTCTTCACACAGAATCCATACGTTTCACTGCCTTCCCACTCTCTTGACTCTTTTTAAGTCTTTAAGTCGAGAAGATGTGCAGAGTAAAGCGTCTTCGTGGGGAAGAGGAGCTGAGCGCAGCAGAGTCGAGTCTAGGGGGGCGGGGGGGGGAATGCAGTGAGTAGCTGATCTGCTCCCTCAATCTGTGTTCCTGCAGGGTGCCCTAATCAAAGGCACCCGGGCCCGTCTGTGGCGCCCAGAGCAAACGGGCTGGGTCTGTCATTAAAGCTGGGGAACTCAGCGGTGGGCGACACTACACCAGCGGCCCCTGAGGATTAGACTCTCTGTTTACACCCCACTAATCTCATCCCTCTGTCCTCCCTGACAAAAAAGATGGGTAGAAGTGGGGAGTGTGAGGAGGGTAGGGGGAAAGCGGGCACGGCGAGGGGATGTGGGGGGAGAGCATGGAGGAAGAAGGAAGGCGAGCTCTCATCTCTCCATGGCTACCATCTCTGGGCTTTCTTCACAGCGGGGGCACAGATGAAATGAAATCAAATGGAGAGAGAGAGGAGACAGTGAGAGATGGGGGAGGGGGCTGAACTTCACTTTAAACTCTCTTGTGTGTCAGCCATTACTGTAAAGTGTGCCACGTAACCACGGAGCAGTTGGAGAGCGTCACACAAATCTTCAAATCAAACATTGCTACATTACCGGCCAGCGATAATACGCCACGGCTCCGTTTCTGCCGTATAAGCACTTTCCTGCCACCAAATGTCCCTCAGTGGGGAGGCTCGGGACAAATGGAGTTATTAACAATGCTCTTTATGAGTGACCCAGATCCCTCTGAGGGGGGATGTGGCCTCACCGTGACCCCTCCCAGCCGGTGTTTTCACGCTAAAGGAGAGGTCTGAAGGTCTTATTTTTTCCCCCTTCATCTCTGTGAGCATGATCCGTCTTTCAAGACACGTCTCGAAAGTTAGGAGCTGAGTCGCCCTGCCTTTTATCTACACCTGACTCTTGTGAAGGTAAATCTCAGGTCAAGGTATTTCATATCGGAGTATCAGTACACAAGAATGAAATGAATAATATATCATTTAGAATTCCACTCAGTCCCAGGCTGTGTATCTCCACATGCAGCATCGCCAGGGGTTTGTTTTCCACTCGGAGTGCCAATACTTTAAACATATCTTATAGTGGGGGGTGGGGGGGGGAATGCAAATAAATGAGAGAGCGTAATCAGGTCCTGGCACAGTTACGCAGGATTCTGTTTAAAGGAACGTCTCTTTTGGACGCTGGCACAAATAAATTAGCGGATTTGACTCAACGGTAATTTAGTGTTGGCTGTTGGAGAGAAAGTGCGTCTCTCTTTTACTGCCCGAAAAGATCAGGAGGGAAGGGCGTGCCCTCCTTTCACAGATCCTGAATCATTCATGTCTACAGCAAGTCACATCTCCTTTCACGCAAATAAATAAAACAGCGCAGGGCTTACATGTTTTTTAAGGGAGCCCCAAATGGCTCTTCAGAAATGCACTTTCATTTTATGAGCATATTTTCAACCAAATTCACCTCCCACGCCGAGCACAAAGCGCTGCCACGACATCAAAGTCTTCTGCTGCTTCTGGATGATTAGAACTGTTCGACTCAGTAGAACTTTTACACTCACTTTTTATTAAGAAAGCCATTTTTGTTGTGATTGCGATGCAGAGAACGATAACATTGTCATCTGAAATAAAGGTTTCTCAAAGCAACTCTGTATGAACCTAATGGAGCAGAATTACACATTTGAATATCGTATAGTGAAAACAGAAGGACTATATTTGCAAATGAAGACAAATGATCGTTGCTTAAATTCTCCTTTGACATACCTTGATTAAAATAAATTTAAATATCACACAATTTAATTGTGTGATATTATGATTTATGGAGAGCGTAATTAACGGTGTAATTATTCTTAGTTCATTACCATTTTAATTCTGTAGGAATGTTTAGGCCTAATTCTTTTAATATTAAACTGATGGCAGGATATTTATCGTCCAAAGTGCTTTTTAAAGTTGTGTATAACTGAGTTGGATTCATGGCAATTGTGTAGATTGTTTGTGCTTCTGTTTGTCCATGGTGCGAAACAGGAAGGAGGCAGGTGCTGAAGCTTTCAGGCTTCAGGCGATGGCAGACGGCGGAAAGAGTGAATGGATATTATCAAAAATAGCTAACTTCCTCAGTGAAACCACAGGCATGGAGAAGAAACAAGTACTGGGAATAATACGATCATTATGTAAGTAAATCTGTTCCATCTGAATTTGAAAATAAAAAGCCATTGAATTTTTAGCACCAAATAATTATGCATTAAAATGATGTATCCGTACTTCAGGCGGAAAATGAATAGATCACATTCTTTTTCTTTTTTTCTCCCAGTTCAGAATAAACATTTTAAACATTTAAAAACATGTAACACATAGATTCAAGATTCTCAAATTCGAAGTTTCAAAGTTGCAATAATTCAATGTATACATTTAGGTTTGAAACCCAAGGAAAAGCAATCGATTCCATATCAAGTCAAGCTACGTTCATACCCTCCATTGGTGCGACGATGTGGGAAGGCAGTCAGCTAAAAACATTGAAACCTGGTTTAATGATGGTGCTTACAGTAAGTGAGTATATATTTTTTTTGTCAGAAAAACATACAACAATAATATATATATATATTTTTTTTTTTTCTCACTCAAATGAATAATTATAACAAAGTACAACAAAAAAACAAAAACAACAATAATTATCAGATAGTCTCTGTCATGTTCAACAGGGGCAAGAAGAAGCTTAAAAAAACTTTTCTGGTCCTACCCCCTTTTTCTTATAAATAAAACATTAGGTCATCGTCATCAGCGACATGTTTGTCTTGTTAATTTGTTTTTTTACAAAGCAATCAGAAAGAAATTACTTTTACAATTACAAGAAATAACAACAAATGGGATTTTACAGGTCCTGTTCATAACCATTAATGATTTGACTCCTAAATAATACTTTCAGTTTAGATAGACTTGTACAATATTTCAGTGCATCGTTACAGTTATTCCACAGACTAACACCTTTTGATGAGATGCAATGAAGTTGGGCATTTGCTCGTACGGGTGGTTTTTTGAAAATGCAGTTTTCTCTCGACATGTGCATGCTTTCTCTCCGTGTGAAAAGTCCCTGGATATTATGAGGTAATTGTTGATTTGCAGCTTTGAACATAATTTGAATAGTTTTATAGTCAACCAGGTCTTGTAGTTTTAGTGTTTTTAGTTTGATGAACAATTTATTTGTTGGTTCTCTGTACGTAGTTTTATGTATAACTCGTATGGCTCTTTTTTGTAGGATGAAGATAGGATGTGTATTTGTTTTATATGTGTTCCCCCAAACTTCCACACAATACATCATGTATGGAAGTATGAAGGAGCAGTACAGCATAAACAAAGAAGCTTGATTAATTAGGTATTTGGCTTTATTCAGAATTGCTATTGATTTGGATATTTTGGCTTTGATATAGCTTATGTGATTTCCAACTTAATTTATTGTCTATGATTACTCCAAGGAATTTTATTTCCGATACTCTTTCTAATTGGACGCCATTTATAGTGAGTTTCTTCTCTGTATTGGTCGATCGATATCAATTCTTATATATGCCATTGTGTTTGTCTGTTTTTCAACACGGTGGTTGTCTTTTACTAAATCTTTGAAAAAAGCAAACACACAATGGCACATACAGTAGAAGAGTTGATCTAGAATTGAGTTTTATACATCATGGATTACATGCATACATTATGCAACTGGATTTGGTCTATCAACATGAATATGTATATTGTATTTTTTAAGTAAAAAGTTTTAATTCTGAAGTTAGGAACATTGAAAAAAAAAAGAATATTTTGAACAACTACATTACATTCTGAAAAATAAATTCAATGCATAATTATTCGTTGCTGGGAATTCTAGCACCAAAGCGTCAGATGGCACAGATATACTTCCATAGTTTCTCAATTAAACCTGTGTGAGACCAAATCTACCAATCGTCTTCACTTGTTATGGGGGAAAACGTCAGAATCACACATACAAATATACAGTACACTTTTCATCCAGGCATCATTACGATATAAGAAAAAAAAAGGTAAAGAAGTGATAATAGTATAGTTTACTTGCTGACAGCGTGTTGAGAACAGTGTTTGCAGATGATGAAGGACACTGACCGGTGCGGTCGTGGTGGCGGTGATGGCGGGCGTGCTGTTGTCAGTGCCGGCGGGCTCGCTGTGCGTCTGTGTGGGCGTGTACAGGGTCATGGCATGTTCAGGGACCCGGCTCTGCCCGCTGTAGTCCTGCGTGGGAAGTGGGTGCGGTGCTGCGAACTCTGCGGGGATGCCATTCTGTGGGGGTGGGGGGTACTGGGCTGGGGTGTACGGCTGGGCCATCGCTTCTGGGGGATTAGTGGCCTCTTGGTTACCCTGCAGAAACACACAACAGGAGGCAAGCGTTAGAACTGGGCTCCAGAAGAAAGTTAAAGTACATCGTTGCACTCGTACGAGCAGCATGAAAGGCGTGCCGGTTCCCCACAGTTCAGAAGACAACCGGGGAGAGCTGTCCTGCAACATAACTAAGTCAGGAGGAAGCAGCCATCATATCACATCTCAGCTCACATTAGAGGACTCCTTGATCATTGCTAATGAACACAGTTTATGTTGTAGAGCATGGCTCGCTGTTGGAGGGGCAAGAGTCAGGGGGAATCTCAATTGCACTTATGGCAAAGCACAAGAGGAAAGATCAATTAATTGATACAATTTTGATTAGGGCCTTTGATTCCGATGACAGGTCTGTTAAGCTAGCAGCTGCTCCCTCTCCGTCCGAGCTCCTACTTTAAACATGAACCTGTGTCTCACTTTAAGAGGATTTCCTACCGCTCACTCTCGTTTTAATCAGAGGATTATTCAGAAGTTTTCTAACAGGTTTTAAAGAGGCCCTATTTTATCTTTCCTGTAGTGTGTCATTTAGGTCCATATAAATGTTCTGCAAAGTCCCCAAAGGTGAAAGGGAGTTTCTCTCTCAAACACTCCCCCCCCCCCCCCTGCTTGAAATGCCTCTATCCCCCTTTTGTTCACGTCCGTAACATAATCACTATCACTATGTAACACTCGCGCTTCTATCGGCTAGTGCTCCAGCACATTCTACGTGATTTGCTAAGGGGCGGGACATTTCTAACATATCTCTAGTCAGCTGACCAATCACAACAGAGCCGGCCAACTAGCCAATCAGAGAAGACTGGGCTCTGGTATCAGACAGAGGGTGAAACGTGCTGCTGCAGCACAGGCAGTATGAACATTACAGCATGGAAACATGTCAAAGTAGAAGCAGAAGATTCAATTATGAGCTGTAAATGAGCTCCAATACAACGAGGACACTCTGAAACAATAGCACCCACGATTCTTAACTAGCTGTACAAACTTGCCATTTTGGCAGCATCAAATTATGTCTAAAACCAAGTGTATATTTCATTGGAGACACATTTTAGTTGCCATCCTTACAAAGTTTGAGGATAAGCCCCGTTATTATTCCTATAACTCTCTTTCTTCCCATATGCTCCCAGAGCACACACTGTGGAGTATCTGCAGCACATATGTTTTTAAGTCTTTTCCTCCTGACTCAAGTGATAGATGGCCCTTTGCAATGAAGCACTTCCACGGACCCTTTGTCTCGTGCGGATGCTTGAGATGATGAGCTGCAGAAATAATGGACTTTTCTGGCTGGTGCACATTGTTAAACTGGGTAATAGCTGGACTACAGAAGTGCATGTCTTATTGTTGCCACGAAGCACTATAGGCTCTGCGACTCCAGACTAATGAGCAGAACAGTGAGATCAGTGCTGCTGGAGCGGATATCCATCCCAACATTAAAAACACGGAGGGAAAAGGTGAGACAATAATACTGGAATCCAATAACACCCCCTGCAAGTACCCTCAATCAAATGTAAAGATACAGATCATGCAAACCCAATGCATAACTCTTTGGATAAGAGAGGAGGAGTGGGAAAAGGCGCCCAATAGCAGCCAGGAGTTAGGTTTTTATGATTGGAGAAAAACAATAACAGTAAACCGATAGAGAAGTCTCTGTCTCTTCCTTTACACGCGGGCTAGGGATGGTGAGATAGGAGATAAATGTGTTAAATTCCCTTCTTCCTTTTTGTTTTGCTCGCTGTGGTGTTTGGCCTCTGTCTGCACACTTCCACAGAAAGCACTTCTCTGGGCAGGGATCTTTTAATGAGAGAGCTGTGCAACACTATGCTGTAAATGTAGTGGAAATAATTCTCCGCTGACGTGTTGGCAAACAAACCTCGGCCTAAACTGTGCTCTGCCAATTAAGGAAATGCTCCATTATCTAAATGAAAACACGGAGAAGCCTTGAGAGGGGAGAGGGATTGACCAGCTTCCTGCAGCCTGCAGGGCCTCAAGGCTGCTTGGAGTGGACCCTCGCTCCTGCCTGACCTAATCCGCCCCCCCTCCCTTCTCTTTTTGTATTACACTGTATTTCTCTCCCCCAATCCCTCCTCCCTGCATTCCCTTTCATGCTCACCCCCCCTTCTCTTTTTATGCAGAAACTTTTTTAATCTCTACCCCTGTGCTCTACTTTCCCTCTCCCTCCAGTCATGGCATTATATAACACACTTGCATTGCGGGGCATCCTAATTCAAGGAAGCTCTTGATGTTGGCCATTTTCAACTTCTAAGCGCCCATTTCAAAAGGAGAATGGGGCTGGCTACCTAAAGAAAGATGCACCTCCTGGTGTGACAGCTGAAACAAGTCCAACCGGACCCCGTGTCCTGCTTTTAACCAGCCGGAGCTACACCCGTCAACACGTCGGCGCTCAGCAGTCCAGCGGAGACGAAAAGCTCAGCAGCTGGATAACAGGGAGAGGCTGAGCTCCACGGTACATCACACACGGCTCGTGGTGTCATTAAGGAGATCAACGCTTCAGTTATGTCTTTTAGCAAGTCACTGTCAGATCGCTGCCCCCGGATTGGTGTTTTTAAAAGATTTGCCGAGGAGTGTTTACACTAACACCCGAGTGATGATCGGGGAAAAACATCCTCGTACAAACATCAGAATTCAGGATAAACCGCTATCCTGTGTTGTGAGATATCTCATGGTGCGAGCCCGGGTTTGACTGATTTCATCTGGGAAACGGTGGCACCTCAGGCGTCGACGAACACAGAGTCCTCATTGGGAGGAGCAGAGGCCTCCGGCAACATGACGCAGGGTCACGCTGCAGGAAGGTTTAACCTGGCTCAACTTCAGCCGCCAAGCATTGCTGTGTCATCCTGCAACAAAGTGCGTAGGACCATCAATTCCATGCATGTGTGAACTGTGTTTTCCTAAAGTATGCCTCACAATTGTTAAGACAGAGGATAACAAGGCAGTCTTATACTACTATAAACAGTTGTGCAGTGGTTACCATTAGAAAAAGTCTGTGACATTAATCAGAATTTGACGTTTTTTTGACTAAAATTAGACTTAGCTACGGAAGAAGATTCGGGCTACATCTTCTTTTTGAGAGCTGACCAAAATGTATTTATTTAGGGGTACTGAGATTCAAGTCAGAATTCTGAGAAAGTTGCTTTTGTCGCCTATAACTAAAGATTTGATTATAAGTCCAATCTAGCATTTGAGTAAACGCAACAATTTATCGGTAGACCAAATTCGCCCATTTCTATTGATGTAACAACTCCAGGTGTTCCATGTCCATCCAGAAAGACTATATCATAGAAATAGTTGGAATCATGTTTAGAGCACAGAGCTAGAAAACCAGCTTTGAAGTGAATGTCATATGACGAAACCAGTACACTAGTGTGAGACACTTTGTGAGAATGTATTGGATCAGCGGTTTTGTTTTTGGATGTTTTATACTTTCGACTTTTTCTGATGAGCAAGTTGTGAGAGAGCTTCTGCTTTCAATGACCTTCTTGCTCAATCTTCAGCTATTTATTTGACAGTTCCTTGGCTTAGGGAAATGCTGTGATGTAGCTGACTTTCATTGCTTGCGGTACTGGACACTTTATTGTTCCTGCCTCAGTTCTGCAATGGTCATGACGGGTTCTCCTACACTTGTTAAATCATCGTCTGCCTTCGAGTGTTCCCTCCGTGCCGGCGGTTAGTCACAATCTGAATGGTAATGCTCACAGGGCGTAGGCCAGTGTGTCTGTGTCAGGTCTGTTGCCATTTGAGCCATAAACAAGTGCAAAGGACTGCGCCGGAGCCAAGTGACATACAAACAGGATAGCAGCCTGCAGTTCAGTACAGAGAAAGAAAAAACTACTTAAGCCTTGTAGCACCATGTCGTTGCTGTTTCAAAAAGCAGCAAGGCAAGGAGGCGGAGAGTACAGGCCTCATTAGTGGAACACAAAGTAACACTGGCTCTCGTATGATCTTCGCCTTCCTCTGATGTATGTGACAAACGAATTATTCAACTGGATGTGAACTGGGAGGAGAAAAAAGGCCAGAGCAAATCGGGGGAGGGGGTTGGAGTTGTGCTCGTCCCGGTGCGGCCGCGCTCCCTTTCTGCCAGTGCTGACGTGCCGTCGTCAAGATAATCCATGGTGCCTAATGAAAAGCGCCTCCATGACGAACCGGTCAGGTACACAGCACATCTCATTCCACTGAAACGGATCGCTGTTCATTACGGCTGCGAACCGGCGCTACGAGTCTGTGTTCAATTGGGATGCCGGCGAGTGTTTCTCCACCTGTTTATAGGGAAAGAGCAGGTCCCTTTGCGGCACTTTAATGCCCCCCCTTACATGGCCTGCTGCCACCGGCCGCCTAAACATCGTCTCCACGGACACGAAGAATAAAGGCAACCAGAGAGAGCGGCTTTTATCGATCTGCCGTCCTCTCCATTCCTCTTTCCCTCCATCTCTCCTTTCACCCTTTCTACTCCTATTACTGAAGAGCACAATAAAAAACACTATCTCTAATCTTAAGCACTCTCCTTGTGTAAAATTGGATTGGACACCCGTACTTAAGGAGATCACTTTTGGAGCGGAGTTTTTATTTTTACAGTCACCATCAAGAGCCAAGGAGGTCAGGAAGGCCTTGTGGCAATGCCCACTGTTGAGGCTGGCAGTCTGAGAGGAACTCCCAGCATACAGTGCTTCAGAGAGACAGGGATTTCCACCGGTGTTAGCCACGGTGCACGTGGTCAAGGCTACATTCCGTCTCAGCAGGTACGCCTTGGCCGCTTGCCAGCAATCCGTGATCCTCTTTAGCAGCGCTGCGAGGGACGGCGTTGAGAGGCCAAGAGGAGACGGGCTGTGCAAATACAGGAGCTGTTAGGAGGAACTCATATCGGCAGAGTGCTGCACTGACTCACGCGTGTGACGGAGGGTCAGAGAGCAGCGCAACGGCAAAATACAGCGGGCGACTAATTGCGTTGCATTGAATCCGGAGGGAAATCACTCAAATGGGAGCGGGCTGATCAATCTCAGCGATCTGTGCCGTGATGGAGTGGGCAGCTTTACGGCTTCAGCTCAGTCACACGCAGCCTCCATCATTTTTCAGCCAAGGCCTCCCCACTTTACATGGTCCCTACTGTATGACACTAATAGTCTCTAGCAAGGAAAGTTCCTCCTGCTTCTATACACTAAGCAATTCAAAGAGATTTATGAACAGCTCTGCAGTGTTTTGTTGCATAATCCAAGCAGCATGCATAGTTTAATGTTGACTTAACATAAAGCACCACTGTCTCTTTCCTTCACGGGAAATGTACACAAGCTACTTGCTTTGTCAGACTACAAATGACATAACATTCTTCATCTTAAGCGAATCTTAAGCTTTTCAGTACACGAACATAGTCCTCGTCTCATCCACGGCCTCGTGCGCTGAGTGTTCCTCTCTAGAAGAATGCTCATTTGGTTTTAATGACCTCCTGACAGTGATGGTGGCAAACTTGTGACAAATCCCGCTGGGCCGTCACGGCAGAATTTTGGGTGAAAAGCGTAACGCGGCTGAGCCGAGGGGCCAGCGTACGGCAATCAGTTGATGCGACACCAACGACACACTGAGTGCTTTTCAGCCAGCTGCATGGAAAGCCTCTTGTTGTCCCCTGCTCTGCTGCTGATGCTCGGGTAATTGTGCCCCGCACACAGACACTCAGGCAGGCAGGCGAGAAAAGACGGCCTGAGATGATTTCCACAGGCAGCTGGCATTCATTTTGTCTTGAAGGCGCATAAATAAAGGCTGTCTAGCCGGGTCCATTTTAATTAGGCGAGCCACATGATCTTACTCCAAGTCTCTCTGTTAACACTCACCAGAGGCTGCAGCATGTGTTAATTACAGCCACACGCCACACAGACAATCCGAAGGTGAGCCAGGAAAAGAGAGAAACTCTGAACAGGTAAACAACAACAAAACACCTTCAGCTGAGTTTCTCATGATGAGGCACATATTTGGTGCAGCGGCTGCTCCCCTCCCCCAAGCCAACCAATTACAGCACCACGGCGAGAGAGAGGGGAGATGTGGAGAAGCAGCCCAATTTGATGCAGATTCACACCCCCACCATGTCCCCCACAACTACAGCAGGTTTACCATTTCAAATAAGCTGGGGACAGGGTTATTGTTTTGTCTCACATGTCCTCCTTTGCAAACTCCCGTCGTTCCATTTTTCCACCTCATTTGTGGAAAAATCAATTCATGGAAATAAACACTCGGTGTCTTCGCTCCGCGTCCGAGTCAATTTAGATTTGGAGCATGTTTGAGAGCACTTTTGTGTGCTCTCCAAGAGGCTTAATCGTTTTCACATGTCACATATGTTTCATCCCCTCTAACCTGATTTTTCCTGGTTATTGGGAGCACTTATTTGCTCCGCGGCCTTGGATGGAGGTATTAGAAAGAGAGTTCATTTCCCTCAATCCCTTGCCGATTTCTTCATTACGTTGCAGCGGAGGCGCCGCACACGCAGCCCCCGCGCCGAGATGGGACTGCTCTTAGCGGTGCGATTGCTACTATACCTCAGAGACGCCCGAGCGCCACTTAATAAACAGAGCAGACAGAGGATCACTTTGAACTCCGGTGACATGTAATGAACCTGTCTGTCTCAGCCCCGGCTCCCTATGAGCGCAGGCACTGCATGGTAAAAACGCAGATAGATAAATAAACAACCACAAACACATCCAAAGAAGCCTGGAGGCCTCCGTGAAAAAGCCATCAGTTACACATGGTTAGACTCGTAGCATTTTGCCAACGCCATAAGAGGAGATAATTGTCTGTTTCAGTGTTGTTGCCGCTTTTGTTGCATAACAGATATTTACATCAGGGACTAATTACTCCAGACTGGGTGTCAGAATGTGGATTAACTTGTAGGAGGCATGTTTAGACTCATGTGTTAGCGGGAACAGACACTGTGCTGCTTTAACCCCATCAAAAAAGCACCGCCGATAACTTTTCATCTACTTCCCTTCTTCCAAAGTTGTCTCAACAAAAGTGCTATTGACTTATATTCTATTAGAAATCCACCACTTCTTCGAGATTGCTATTGATCACTAAGATAAAGACCGGGATAAAATGAAAACTGATAACCGAACAGTGGGTTGTTCTGTCATTCTGGTCATATGAACGCGTAAATCAATTCCACAGCGTCGTCATGTCAGCGAAACCCCTCTCCTGACTACTGATGAGCCCTTTCAAATTCTACAAGGGATAAGAAACGGCAACATTTGTTTTAGAATCAGCCGATTGTCATGTAAATTCAAGTCGTTTCCCCCTTCTCCCATGCTGGGATTATGATACGGGTCCAGAGCTCCTCGTGGGGACAGAATGCCATTACTTAAGCATGCAGGAATCTCAACATGACATTCTTTGACCGCTGTGACAATGGCAAACATATGCAAATGAAGGAGAGTGCCACTCTCATTATGACCCTGTCACAGTGACTCTGACACCTCCCACCGGACCCCGAGCATGTTTGAAAAAGAGTCAAAAGAGAGATAAACGGGAAAGAAGGCACGACAATGACGGAATTCTGTGAGGAAAACAGGTGTAACGTTGTTGTTTGTGTTATCGTTCTCCATTCCCTCTGCTCTCTTATGACCCCCTTTGTAATGTATTCCATTGGCCTATTTGCCTCAGTGATTTTTTTTGTGCTCTGCAGTATAAGCAGGAACAGGTTTACATGTGCTGGATTCTTTGAAGTGAAAATGCAGAGTACTCCCTGCTGTAGCCAAAGCTCATCTAATCAGGGGCTAATTCCAGTTATTAAGATTTGAGAGATAACTTTGATTCATCACAGTCCATCTACCCCTATCGGTTAATCACTGTCGCGCTAAGCTCTTTTTCAGTCATCCTTTTGTTTCCACACCCTCTGGCACGCAGAGTGGGGGAATAAGAGAGATAGAAGAGAAGGAAAGAGAGAAGATATTAACAATATTAATGACCCGTGATTCTCGTCTCCTTAATGAGAAGGGTTATTAACTGTGATTATCCATGATGAAATGGTGGTAATTCTTGAAAGCTTGAGAAAACTTGTACGGTCGCTTGTCGGCTGATTTGCTCCTGTGATGTTTGAGAAAGGAAAAAAAGGTGAGTGTAGTGAGAAAGAAACTTGGAGGATAAAGAGGCAGGGGCAAGCTGGGGGAACCAGGGATGCTCCCAGCAGGGAGCCTTGGGGTTGGGTTTTTTTAAAACTGTGGCTAAGGCAACTGTCTTCAATCCCAGAGCTGCCTGCATATCAGACAGTTAGACATCTGTCTTCTTCACAGATCCAAAACTCTGAAGTGTTTCTCCCTCTTGAAAAAGCCCCCCGGCGCCGCGTCTCCTTCTCACTTCCTGTCCCGGTGGCTAACGAGTGGGCTAATGCTACGCACCCAGTCGCAATCTGCTGGTTGACACTGCTGAACGGCTGTTTGAACACCTATGCTGCTTTTACGCCAGATCCCTGATACAGCATTTCCCTCACTCACCCCTTTTTTCATTCCAATTATAGGAAGTTGCATGCTCGTGGAGTCCCTGTCGGCGCCACGCGATTCCCTCAACGGAGAAGGGGGGGGGTGCTGTCTGGTGAATCATTGATGTGCAGTCAGACTGTTTCATTGCAGATCTGTGTGCATGTGTGTGGGGGAGAAGGAGGTTAGCAGCAGACGGATAACAATCCTGAATTATGCATGTCTGTCCCTTGTGAGGAGTGGATGGGGGGGGGGGGGGTTTGGCAACTGGGATGAGCCACTCTCTCTGATCCCCGGGGACACATTTGGATAGAAAAGAGCTCGAAAAGTCGGGGCTACCGTGAGCGCTACCTGACCGCCTGTCTTTAGCTCCACGAACTCCTCAAACTGTGATAGCTGACACACGAGCAGCTAGCCCGCTAACACAGGAAGTCGTTTCCAGGAAATCCCTATAAGGCCTGGTGATAATGCTAATTGCCGGCGTGGCAGATTTTTATTTGTTAGATGTTTCTTTTTTAAAGCATCTCTGGGAATTTCAGCCTGAAACACTATCACCCTCCTGCAATTACACTGCATCACAGAAACACCTGCTGGGCCCATTTTGGATAATAATCCCATTTCTACATGCCAGCGCAGCTCTCAGGCGGGAGGAATGGGATTGTTTGCATTACTGACCTGTGGAGCAAGGCAGTCTGGAGAAAGCAACAGCCTCGAGGCTTTATTAGATTCAATCGTTCTTTCATAAACAAAACCTTACTTTTTGGAAAGGTAAACAAAAAAAAAAGAATCTGCTAAATGTGGGTAGGCCAGCACTTTGTGGACACACTCCATCTATTTTCTCCAATTAAATCTCTTTAATTGGATTGAGGGCTGGCACCTGGTTTACACTCTGTCAACCACGCAATCCACAATAATTGATGCCAGAGCCATGTGTGTGTCTGTGTGTGTGTGTGTGTGTGTGCGCGTGGGATGTGTAGCAGTAGGGGGAGGGATTTAGAGCATGTCTCACTACTCCACAATTTCACTGTCATCAATTTATCAATGGCCCGCCTCGCTGTCCACCAGCGTCCACTGCACTGAGATGGGTAATGCCTCAACACTTCGGTGTGCAGGCCGACATGCAGTCAGTCACACACACACAAAGTGAAACTAGATCTAAATGCATTACAAAAGTAGTTGAAAACACTTCTCCTATAGTCCTGTGCAGTAAATCGCAAATAAGTGAATATTATAATGTATTTATTTTAAATATATTTATTGGGACGGAGAATTCCTTTATTAGAGATACGTAGGTGTTTAGACGAGATACATTTGGGATAACATTACCAGAATGCTCCCAGTCAAACCCTTACTTAGCAGCTGGCATCAGATATGGGTGGAAATGTGTGATAATTATTTTTGACAATATCATTACGGTAACTAGCAACGTGCTGTTAAATAAATGCACAAGAGTTAACATAAAGTATACACCATCTCTCTCTGTAATCACATACAGACCCTCATGTATATGCTTTTTTTTAAAGTTCAAACACATGCTAATGCTGCAGATTTACATACATAGTTGCGATCCCTGATACACGGCGAATATGCACACCTACAGAACCGCCGATCCACTCCGAAATGCCCACGCAGAATACAAATGGTGTTCTCCCACACGTGGAAACACGCAGAGATGCATCACGGCGTGCTGACAGCACCTTTAAGACACTTTGAGAAACACCCCGGCTCCTGAATACCGAGCTCCGCCGCCATACAAATGGGGAGAGGCAGAGACAGAGCGAGAGGGAGGCCAAGGGAGACCCGACACAGTAAATAAAAATACAATTTCCTCCAGTGACATGCCCATTCTGTTGGAAGCCTGACTCTAATTATTCTAAGCACTTTGAGGGATGGCTTTCCACTGCATTAATCTACACATCCCACTAGCCCATCCATAGTCGATGCACTTTTAACTACCTAAGGACGCCCAGAAACTCTTCTTAAAACCCCGGGAGGAGGAGATTGACTTTGTACAGTGATGGGGTAAAAGTGCTTTGCCTGAGTGAATCTTTCTCCAAATCTCTCGGCACAACACCACGCAACAATTTTCATTTCCAATTTCAAATAGCACATCTCTTCTTACCCAACACCAACAACAAAGACCAGATTGGAAGAGGGAATGCGTGGCGCGGCTCAGAATAAGTCTGTGTTCTCATTACGCCGCCTGTGTGAGAGTGTGGTTGTTTTCCTCTGGGCAGGAAAGCACTCGTAGCTCATTTGGAACGGAGACGGATCGATAAATCACCGGGGACCATCGATCAATCAATGAGCCTATCAATACTCGCTGGATGAGGCTCCGCCCACCACGAGAGGCCATCTTTGGTAGGGATATGTCGGGCCAATGGGCTTTTAACATAATAGCTCTGTCCACTTGTGCTGAGTGCAAGATTGATGCCGTGCAATGTTTACATGTTGACACAAGCTGTAATGGTGATACACAGCAGCTTCCGTGTTTACATGTAAAATAATCAGCACACACGCACACCAGCAGATGTACTGTAAATTGAACGACTGCTCACATTCCGGTCATGTTTATCAAAATCCAAACAACATCAAACTGTCTTTGAAAAGCTCTCTGATCGACGCCGTGTACTTGGCTTTGCTGCACGGCAATATCTACTCTTTATAAACATATGCCCCCTCGGGAAGAGAGGGAAGCATGTGCATAGGCGGAAGCAGAGATCTATCCATCCCAACTAATCTCCACTTGTTTTTAAGTAAAAACGTTGTAAGCATCCAGCAGTTCTTTACTCCCCGAACAGAGGCCAAACCGCACGGCGGGTTACGGAGGGAGTGACGTTTTGAAGTGGGCAGATGTTCTCCTCATTGCCTCGTCTAAAGACAGAGCAAGGGAGATGCTGCGATAGCTGTTAGCATTGCTACAGTGTACGGACAGGGCTGGTGATGTTCTATATGTACCTTCATGTCAGCACATCCAATAATGGAGGTTGGGAGGGTCACTTTAAAAATGAATTATGTTACAATTAACCAAAATATAAAAGTAAATGTAACCTGGTTACTTTGTGACATATGGATTACCTCAATATCAAATGCAATGCTAATGAATACAAGATAAAATAATAACAAGATGTTTTTTACTAAAGGTTATTATGTTAGCAGTGTAATCCGGCTAGTTATCCCCCATTGTTTAGAAATGAAACGGTAATCTGATTACATTGGTTGTAACTGTAAGGGCATACTGTACATTTTTTTGGTATCCTGATTACCTCATCAACATTTCATTAATTACTGCCAAAGCCTGATGGTACCCACACGCTCGTCCGGTTGCCCTTTTCAAATGTGTATTAATCCGCCACTGTAAATAGTCCCCGACTGTCCTCCTGTCTGAGTTACATTTTTGTGAAACACTACAGATGTTTCAGGAAATTACTGACCTTTTTAAAAAACATTTTATCTGTGAGTCACTTTTGCAGATGTATGTCTTCTGGGCGTCAGGATTAGTGCCACAGACAGGGAAGAGAAGATGATCGACAGTAGGAACACATTTGTAGATAATAAAATAAACATAGGATAATGTAGCCTAAGCCTTTAATTTAGAGCTAGAACAACCTATAATTGTAAACACCATTTGAATTGCTCTCTTCATGTAACTGTGTAATGTCTGGAATCTGGTATTCAGTCGGAGGAAACACGTGTCATCAGCGGTAGCAGAGACCTGGGATTCTTCTGCCAAACATAATTCCTCACCCTGGCTGCAAGCGTAAAGTGTTGGCAGGTAAATTAACTTTGCTATAAGTTACCATCTCCATCCTACGTGACCTTCGGCAAATCACTTATCCCCAAACTGAGCTGCTCGGTTGCCATCAGCAGAAAGGCTGAGACTGAAAGTGAACATGCTGTGTGAGAGCACTGCGGGGTGATGCCTGCCAACAACAAAAGAAAAGGCTGCACACTCAGCAAACACCCGTAGAATTAAAAGAAAAAGTAACAGATGAATAAACAAGCAACCAACACTTCTGTGAATAAAGTTGTCATGTTTTTATTCACATAGAAATGACTAGCGAGTGTGAGGAATTTGTTCCACAAACTACGGGGATTACGGAAAGTGATTTGCATTACGGAAAAGAGAGGCGGCTGCCGCTCTTGTTTTTCTATTCCGGCACCTAATGATGGACTTGAGAGTTTTAAGAATGCTGCACATCAGAAACAGAGCCGTTTCAAAAGGATCTATTGCTGTCAAAGACACACAAGAAGTGCATTGTGTAGAATAAAGAAAGATGTAAATAGTATGATAACGAAAATAAAATGGTGAGCAACCGAAGAGAAAGAAAGTGGCCAAACTGAAAGCAAGATGTTTCATTGGCACTAATGCTGTGACTCTTAGTGTCCCACTGTCTTCCTTCTTTGGTTACTTCTGGAGTAATACATGATTATGCAAGAGTTGTTCTGCATTTTTGCAATTAACAGTGTTTATAGGGTGAAATGACAGAATCAACAGCTGTTTTCTTAGACCAGTGGGTCAGTAAAAGACAAGAAACTAGTCAAGAGAAAAAGGCACTTGGGCCTCCCTCTTTCATCCCTTTTCTTTTTGTCGCTGCTTTTAATTGAACTATTCATATCTTAGACTGCACTGTAACTTTTATCCATGTATTTTTTCTTTTTATGTTTATTTTATTAGCTTTTATTTGTAATGACTGATTTTAAATGCCATTTTCTTAATGTCTTTCGTTTTTTGTAAAGCACTTTGAATTGCCTTGTGTTGAAAAGTACTATATAAATAAACTTGCCTTGCCTTGCCGTCCCTTAATAAAGGCACTGGTTGCCTAAAAAAAGAAATAAAGTGACTTCTCCAAGCTTATACAAATCTTGTATACAGTAGATGCTATGTTTTATAATCTAGAGAAAATAATACGTAGGCCTTATTACGAGATGGTTACACCAATACAAGAATGTTTCAATGAGGTTTGTACACAGCAAGTCTCAACCTGCAGCCATAGAAGGGCCACTCTTGTCAAGTATGCATTAATGATGAGGGCTCTTCATTCAGTATGAAACACAAGCTTCCGTCCAATCACAAGCACTTCTAAAATGGCATTTATAGCTCGCCAAAGCTGCACATTCTCTAAATGTGTTTGTCTTACAGCAGGGGACATTCAATCTGAATCTGGATCAACAAACAGAGTGGCAGACTTTTTTTGCAAAGTTAAGAATAATTTCAACCATGTCAAATCCAGAAATCTGTTAAAGTTTCTCGCCCATGTCTTAACTTTGACCAAGTGTCCCTGGTTTCACAGTAATGTATCTGCTGGCTAACACCCAGAACAAGCACCAGATTGGACAGAAAACCCTCCTCGGCAGATCTAATAATCCGGACCCTTATTTATGTAACTGAATAAAAGTTACATCGCTCCAAATGCAACAAACTAGCCCGGTGACATGGAGTTCTTATTTAATGGGGAAAATCAGGTGCACGTATTGGTGTAACCCGAGTACACAGGCATGCATGTGTGTTTGCCGAGGCTGTGAATCCTGCGCTGCTATGTGGCAGCTGACACAATGGAAACAGATTGCCACGGTTGCTCTGCAGCTTTCCATCACATCGCAGCAGATAGAGGGAACGTGAGGCCTAAGGGTCAGCGCTGTGCTGCCTGCAGACACCCGGCACCGGGCCCAGCCATTACTGTTAGCTAATTGGAGTTTTCCTCGGGGTCAGGCTAGCCATCTGTGGTGCCTTTTACCAGCAAAGACCCCCACTCCAAAACCCTCCCGCATCATTTTTAACACTATGTCACTGCTTGACGTGACTCTCTTTCCCTTCTGTAAGGACAGGAAAGTAGTGGTGTGTGTGTGTGTGTGTGTGTGTGTGTGTGGGGGGGGTAAGGAAAGAATGTGATCTCCCTCCACCGCTGCTGGTTAATAGGAAAAGTCTCTGTCTCCTCTGTGCGCCATTCATCATGTCAAATGGTAATATCTTTAAAGGTCAGGCCGAGTCATAAAGAAAAAAGAGGCCTTGGCTAAACTTTCCCTGGGATTTCCAGAGGTCTAATCACCAATCACCAAATCTGAAGTGTCTCTTTTGATTGGCTTTTGATGGCCTTGTTTCAAAGTGAATCATTACACACACACAAACGGGGGACATTTAGGAGAGCGGTGGCTAATCTTTACACACTGACATGAAATAAATGTCTTCTATGGATTAACCAGGTTGCAAAAAAGGGAGAGGAAAATAGACGCAGGGATGAAAAACTGCAGTGGCATGATTTATCTAGCCCCGGAAAGCAGCGGGGTGCACAAAGAAGGAGCATGAAAGCGAGATAAAATAGCAGAAGAAAAAAAAAGGTGGCGGGGATATAAAGGAGAGGCAGAGGAGCTAAAGACTGCTACTGTCTGACAAGTGTCACACTTGCGCTTCGATCCAGCCTTCCTCCTGCGCTAATGACTGTCAACACGACAAGCAGGGCCGTCTGAAGGGGGAGAAAATTACTCGCTGAAAAGCAATTGACTGACCCCCATCATTTCTCAGGGAACCAGTGACCTGTGAATATTTCATTATGGGGAAAGTCGTGAGGCCCATATAAATGGGGGTGGGGGGGGGTGCTGTTGATCTGCCGAGCTGTGGCGTCAAAGGCGGAAGAGGGAAACTGGGGGCCTGCCTTGTAGCCTTTTCACTACTGCCACAATGCATGTTCTTAGCGAGAGAAAAGAGAGGCAATGAAAGGACTTGGTTAGCGCTTGCAGAATTGCTCAACAGAATGTAGGTGGACTGGGAGAGCATCCAGATGAGAAAGGTGCTCCGTTTACCAAAGTCTAAAGAGATGAGAGGGGATTAGAAGCGGGGAGAGAAAGGGAGCTACACACCACAATGTTTGGTAGGTGTGGGTCAAAGCAAGTCATGCCTCATGTCTTACCCTCTGCGCGACATTCGTCTTACATTGAGAAACATCAGAGGCCCCGCAATCGAGAGGGGCAGGAAAAGAAAGAGAAGACGAGAAAGATGAAAGAAAATCAATCCCGCGCCAAGCCTGATTGATCGGTGGAGTTTTGGACAATTTCATCAGGAGAGTCCACTAACCAGAGATGACACGACCCATATTGGAGGGAAAACACATTGTGGAGATTAATACCTGCATTAAGAGGCATCGGGTCGGATACACGCGGGCTCTGGCAGTAAATACACCGGGCCTTCGTGCCCCTTCCATGACGACTTAATGCCAGAACAATCCACACAACCCACACTTTACTTTTCAAACTTGAACTGGACAGGATAATTGAGTCAATTAGGAGCACCTAAATCCATGGTAGGGATCTTCAAAAGAAAAACATACAGTCAAGGTTTGGGCTTGGTCTTAAGGATATCAACACAAAGAGCTTGGAGATTGCCTCTGTTTATCCAACGATGGAGGGAAAGGGAAGGAGGATTATATCTGCTCTCATTCCGGAACCTCGTGTTACATATGAACTTCTTCACTGTTTTAGCAAAACTTTAATTCATCACTTCTCTGTGTGGGGAGTAAGAGTTAAGTATTCGTCCACATTGACAGTTATGTTCCGTCTGCGATAAACCGGAACAAATATTGGAAAAGAGTTTAATTAAATAAGAACTGGAGAATGGAGAAAAATAATGTGGTCGCTGTGACATTTCTCTTTATACCAAGACAAGCTGCAAAGACGAGAAAGAGAAGGAAAGTCAAAACGCCGCGCATCATGATCTAAACTTCCACTTCGGGGAAAAAGCAAGTTCTCCGCTGTACACCGTGTATGTCAAACCAATGGAGGGAGGAAATGGACAGGGTGAACTAGGGGGAAGTGCAGAGGGACAGAGGGAATACTGCTGATCGGGCAGATTGGGCAAGAAAGCATGAAATACTACATTACAGGGGGAAAGGGACAAAAGCAGCCACCAGGGTCTGATCATGTAAGCCTGACAGGGAGGCAGGGGGTGGAAGTAACCGAGGGTCACACAGGCCAGATGACTGATCGGGGGACGTCGGGCAAAGTGACCATTTTTGCGGATGGTAAATATTTCAGCAGTGCTTGGTCGTGCGGTGGAGGTCAAGCAAGCTCCATTTTAAAACACAATAGACAGACTTAAAACATCCCACATAAGCACACAAACCAGAGCTGCTCACATGCCCTCTATACACACACCCACCCACCCACACATTTTAATGCAACAAAAAAGGCTTCTCAGTGCCTGTCTCATGAATGGTTTGAAAGCAAAGCCTTAAAGAGCATGAAGGATTCCTTTCCCCCTCTTTAAGTGCACTGCTGATGCAGAAAAGTAAAGTACAATTTCAATAAAAAATAAACCCTTGCTTCCAGCCCATCAGCCTGGCATCCCTCCAGGAGTGTCTCACTGATATGCAACACCAGCCAGCGCCGGTGTGACAGTGCACATGGATCTCATCCATGTTTCGCTGGCTGAACATCACTTGCAATAGCTCCTGCGGACACATCCAACTCCAAACCCTTTGTGGACTACCCAGAGTGCCCCTGTTCTCTTTGTCCGTCAGCACAGTTAGCAAGTCAAAGGGACAACGCCGGAGTCAGGTCCAGAGGCTCGCCCAGAGGCTCGCCCAGAGGCTCGCCCAGCTCCTGTAAACCTGGCACCTGATGTTAGTCTCCGCTGAGTGGGGTTTGGAAAATGATGCCCCCCTTAAACTCCCCATCCTCTCTTGATAAGGGCGGCAAGGGGTGTTTTCATAGCGTCAGAGATGGCGTTGGCCTCTCGTTCTCTGTTTTGCATTACTGCATGTCTGCAGGAAAGTTGATTAAAGCCTGGGAGCAGATTTGAACTCCTCACCTGCTCTGCCTTTCATCACTGTTAGGTTAAGGGGATTGGGGCGGGGCCTACTGCCCTGCCTCGCAGTGCTGTGTATGCACCGACATTATGACCATGAAGGCAACATTACAGTGGCCTCAAGGGGTAATCAGAAGCTCGGTGTGGGAGTGGACTGTGGGATTGTGGGTGCTCATTTATCAAACACCTCCGGGATAACCTCCCTTCGCTTTATTTCTTCTCCATCAAAGATGTGCCGTGCATGAGAAAGTCGCTGCCTCTCGACCGGCTTCGCTTTGAGCCTGAACCTGCGCTTGCTGCTGCATGGTACCCACGCTAAATTAGCTCTCATAATGAGCTGGAATCCAGTCCTCAATGCCTCTATTAAAAAGGGCCCTTGGGTCCTAGGTAGACTCTGTGACAAGACCATTGGTGTGTTGAAGCGGTGAAATGCATACCTAAGACCTCGAGCATGTACCAGCTGAACTCTTGACCCACCCCCCCATCCCATCTACATCTCACACGGGCCTCTCTGACACGCTTCTTCAGAGCTGTGTTTCTTGATCCCAGAACCCATTCACCCATTCACTCATTTTGAAACAATGCAACGGCCACAATGACTTCTTGGACCGGATTCGATAGGTACTTCAAGAAAAGGGGAAACCTGCTGGGATTGGCTTAAATGATGAAAACTATTGTGCTCAGAAAGAATCAATTGGTGCTTTTCAGCGTAATTCAATTCTATTCACAAAGGGGCTTGAGAGGCAATCTTAAAATGGAAATGCCACTTTGCTTGGAGTGGGTTGGGAAGAAGTGAAGAGAAAGAGGGATAGTTTGCATGGCAAGACCCCATCTCCGACGATTAGTACTTCTTTCAATCAAGTCCGTATGTGTCTTACAAACCGCTGCAGAGTTTGTGTTGATTGCAACAGAACCCTGCTAAAGTGGGTTATCGTTTTCAGCCACGTGGGTGGGATCCACCTCTTCCCGTACATCTACCGCAAAGCAGCCTCACGGCGGGTGACATTTTAAATTGGTTTCTGCTTACATTTTCACAAACCGCAGTCCTTTTATTGTGAAATATTAGAGGATTTTAAAAGACTGGCAAGATCAGTCGGGACTGAGGATCAGGCTTCTTGAAAACAGAGGAAGAAATGGCTGCATTACCTGTTTTGGAAGGAACAAGAAAGCTGCGAGCGTAGGGAGTAAAGAGCCAAAGAGCCCTGAAGGTATATAACGATGGGAGGTGTGTTACATATGGTTGCATAAGATATCAAATATGTCACAATAGAAGCATGTTGTTATCAAGGCAGAGCAAATTGGTAACTGTAACTGCTTTGATAAAAGAATGCCAAAGGGCACATAATACATAGCAACTTTTTTGTACTTTTTTTATACCTCGAGTACACGGTGAAAAAAACGACACATGCAAAAGTTGATCCTGCAGCAGTCGAGCTATGGTGCATGGAGAAAAAAAGAATGGCGGTGCAGAAAGGAAGAGCTAAAAACCAACTTCCCCTCTCGAGCGCCAATCCAGCAGGATGTCGCTTATCTCTCTGGTCTGTAAAGTGCGGTTGAGGCTCCGGTCAGCATCCTTAACCGCTATCTGTCACTCTACCTCCTTCCCTCCCCCCTCAGCTGCCTTCCCCCTTTGCTGCTCTGGGACCGGTTCAGTTTCAGCCTGGCTGCGGTGGGAGACGGACAGGATGAGGTCGACGCGGAGTTGGACTGAGTCTGCAGGCAGGCGCGGAGTGTTGAGCGTGCGAGGAGGAGGGCATTGTTAGAGTCTAACCCATGGGGCTTTTCAGTTCAGGGGCCCTTCTCTCTGCCTGTGTCTGCCTTGGCAGGAGAAGAGGTAGTGTCTCCTGCATCATTAATGAAGGCGGTTGACGCCCCGTGCAGCGGTGCCGAGCATTCTGCCTGCCACCAGCCTGGAAGTTCTCAAAGAGAGCTGATGCAGTGTATATCCATACTATGGTAATGACAGAGGTACAGCCGGGCTTCTCTCTACTTTGGCACTGCATGCTGTATAAACAGCCATGAGGATCCACAAGATGGAGGTCTGCTAGCTTCGGGTTGGCACATGGTGGACTCCTTTGTGAAGTTTATGAGTAATAAATAAGGCATACTCAAAGAGACTCCATCTTATGAAAGTTCCAAACATGAAAGCCGCTGTCTGTGTCTATGAAATTGAGTCTCGACTGAAAAGTGAAGAACAATGAACTAATTAAAAGATATACAAAATGCAAGTTTGATTGAATCCTGGATAAGTCGCATCTCAAAGAGAGATGGAGGCTCCGTCAGAGTCTGTTTACGTAAAATGCACAATGGAGACAGACAGGGGGGGGGGAACTACCTCTACTCTCCTTTCATCTACAGTGAAGACAACCATGTCACATTGTTGCCTCCTCTGATTTCCTGATCAAAGTGCCTTAGTTCAGTTCCAACCCTTCAAATCACAGCCATACTTCATTCTGGGAGTTGAACTTTCCGTCCGCGCAATCAATACTTCTTTCTGATCTCTGCAGAAAATGGCCACTTCTCAGAAATCTAGGGGAGCAGTTGACAACATATAAATTGTATTTAGAGGCCCAACCAGTAATTTAGTGATAAACACAGTGCCGCCTCACTAAAACATCTTAAGCCGGAGGGCAGGGAACTATCACTCTGAGGCCAAATATGGAACGTCTGGGTGACACAAATTGGGACTTCAAGGTCTGAGGGTTTGTTACACCGGCTAAATTCATCCTTGTTGCACACCAAGCGGAAAAGTCAAATGTTCTCAAAGTTATAACTTACTCCATCCACATTGTTAAAAAGTGCACATTGCAATTTGGCAAGAAATGGTCTATTTGTAATTTATGTGATGTACGTGTTCGATAATTAAAAAAGACACATACTACACTGCATGTGGTAGACAAAATAATAAAACAATAAAAGTATTAATACTTATTAATTAAAAAGACACATGCATGTAGTAGACAACATTTATTATTATTACTATGACACCATACTTGCTGATACACAATTTTGAAATGTAGTAGATAGAATTTATTAATATTATTATTATTATTACTTGTATTACTATAATACTTATTTTCTAAATAATTTTAACCATCCGGATCTGTTTTTTTGATATAGTTATACATGTTTAAATTGTATTTAAATAATGTTCTGCTAATGTTCCAAAAATAAAAAAAGGTATTATAAAGGAATACATTTGATTGGATATCATCGGGATTATTGTCAATTGTAATATCTGTAAGGATTATGGAGTAATGAACTGTTATACATTTGGCACACACGGTGTTTAAAAGTCAGAAAGCGATTTCCATTTTAACAAAATAAAATACCGACTGAGGCAGAGTGAGACCCATCTCTCGTTCTCTGGTCTTAGACATTAAGCTTATTACACACCTGCTGACGCACTCTTTTTACATGTAGCAGATCATTAGCAATACAAGTATTCAACCTAGCTTTGCAAGTAAGCCTTCAAAGCCTTTGTGTTTGTTTGACACACTGCCTGAATACAAATCAAATATGCCTTTGTTGACATGCTTGTTGATGAATCCCCATATTATAATACACGGTGGTGTGCAGTAGCTACATGGACGTGGTGGGATGTGTGTACCTCTGTGACACATGGACCGGGGTTGAGTATATCCAGAGTATATCCTACACCACCTGTCTCAGAGCACAGCGATTGGACTATCTACCTGAGAGTGTTGCCCAGCAATCGCACACACATTTGTTTGCATTGTCAGCAGGACTGCAGCAGCGTGAATCACAACCAAAGTAACACAAACAACACGATTCTAGAGCCATACAACATGTGCATTTAGATTAAAGGAAAATAACAACATACTTGTGTGAAATACTGAGCACATTAAAACAAACATGCACCCGTGAAGGATTGAACAGAACCTCTTTGCCAACAACTCTTTCAGACTGGGAAGAGGACATTTGTGCAACTGTTGACAAAATGCTTGTCAGTTCCATTCAAATATGAGATTGTACAGAGGACTCAATGCTAATCGACACATGAATGAAGCCAGGGAGGCGAGCTTATTCAGCAATGGAACCACTGCAGCCCTCCACTCCCAGAATAGCCTGCAGCTTTACTGTATCTCTGGCTCTTTGTCGGCGCCTCGCCTCGAGCCTCAGCCTGCTGCAGTTTTGCAAAAAGCGACAACAAAACACTTGTTTTTAGAGAGGAAGAGCCTGAATCTGATTCAACTTCAGAGGATTAGAGCAACAATGGGGGCTCATGCACTCAGACACACACGCACGCACACACACACACACACACACACACACACACACACACACACACACACACACACACACACACACACACACACACACACACACACACACACACACACACACACACACACACACACACACACACACACACACACACACACACACACACACACACACACACACACACACAGGAACAGTCCCTGCCCAAGTGGGAATGAACGGCTCCAGAAAGGCCAGCGCCTTGGCAAGGTAATTAACCGAGGGTGCTTGTTTCACATGGCAGAGTCCATTAAGTGCCATGTCACACTGATGTCAGGGTAAAGGTAGTGCACACGCGCACACACACACACACACACACACACACACACACACACACACACACACACACACACACACACACACACACACACACACACACACACACACACACACACACACACACACACACACACACTGGAACACACACTCTGCTTTGAAATGGGGGCAAGAACGTTTGAGGTGGAGACAGTGAAGTGAGAACGACAGAAGAAAACGAACAGAGAGAAGTGGCTGTGGCTTCGCTAAACCGATCCCTCCCTAATCAGCACACCCCCCCGCCCCCAGGTCCAGCCATTGATCGGCAGCAGCACTACCGGCCCAGCGCCATGATGAGGAGCAGGGGGGAGAATTGGATGTGTTACCCCTTCCGTATACCCTCTAATTGCCTAGCCTGGGTTACCACCACCCGGCTTTCGCGGGCAAAATGGCCCCCGCACCAATGGATGGAGCAACAATTATGCTGACAAAGCTTGAAAGTGGGCCCCGATGTAAGCCCATTAGCCACGGATGACCACACCAGACTCTGCGAGAGTAGAGGGCAGCGGGTGAGTGGGAAGGGCTGCATTAGCTGCAGGAGGAAGTGGGTAAACTCGGCCCAATAACCACAACAAACCGCGAGGGCACCACACACACCTGAGAGTGTATCCACACAAGTGCCAGCACACACACACACACCGAAGCATATACCTTTCTGGGCTTCTCCGAGTACTCCTGCATCTCAGATAACATTGTCCCCACTGAAGAGACTTCCACACAAGCTAACTGAGGTTTATCTCCCACTTAACAGATGAGCCGAAGGAAACAAGAGAGCCACTCGGGGACCAACGGAAGGAGAGGATAGAGGAGGGGACCGAGTGGAGGTAGAGACAACAAAGAGGCGCTGCAACACATGGGTGTCTGCGTCGGGGGCTTTAGGGGTAAACTGCACGATGCAAATGAAAGGCTCACCGTGGGCAGGTTGCTTAAGAATGTTCTTGAAACAACGATCACACTGCCTTAGACGCCATTGCATGGAGTGTGTGTTTGGTGGAGCGCGGAGACGGATGGATGTGCGCCCGCAGCGGCCATGAGCTGCCGTCACGCCGCCCAGAGCAGCACTGCAATTAAAGCAGCAAAAGGCCTGGATGCTGAGACCGGAGGAGCGAGGGGCCGGAGGAGCGAGGGGCCGGAGGAGCGAGGGGCCTGAGAGCGTTTGGACGGCGAGGGCTGAACGGAGCACCGCGCTGATTCGTGCACACTGACTGTCCCCGAGAATAGGGCCATGTATTTTTAATCAATGTCAAAGTGATGAAGTGTGTGTTTGCCTCAACAGATCCCCTGACAAACACAAAGAGAGAGACACACTCCCTAAGAGTGCACACACACACACACACACACACACACACACACACACACACACACACACACACACACACACACACACACACACACACACACACACACACACACACACACACACACACACACACCAGCATCCAACAGCTTTCTCTATATTACTCTTGAGTGTAAAGTCCTCATCAGTATTACGTCATGAAGAGCAGCCTCATTTGGAATGCTACTGGCATTTATAATAACAATAAATACTCTTCAGATAAGTGGTCCGCTGGCCGATAATTAGAAATTGGCCGATCCATGGCCATCCTTCAAGACAGACACATGCTGACTTTTCTGCAGGTTATCTGGTATTGGGAATCATTCCTGAAGCATAAACAAGCCAGGGAGATAGGCTGGCTCGCCTCCAACAGCCTGTCTCCTCAATTTTACAGGCCTCTTTTCCCCTTTCAGCCAATTCAGCCCCACATATCGATCGGCAGAGAGAGAGTACGAGGGGGAGAGAAAATGAAAGAAAGAAAAGGGTAGGAAAAAAAAGAGGGGAGGGGGGGATTAAAGAGAAATGAAATGGGGGTGAGGGAGGAAAGGCGGAAATGAAGGCCACAAGGTGAGGTGTGTGGGTAAGGAAGAAAGTTTCTTGGTGGAGTACGCACACACACACACTGTGTGAGTAAAAGAGGGATAGTAGAAGGCAAGGAAACAGAAGGATGACAGATCATGGCGCGTCTTGCAAACAGACATCTAATACTTAAAGCCGTGAGGCTGTAATAAGATCATTAGCCCAGAGAGCAATGACCTAAGGAGAATGCTCGGTGATCCCTGACTGGAACGCAGAGCATTAAGGAGCCTTCTGGATGATTGCTTCAGAATGATGGGACCACAGAACATGAGCAGCCCGGCTTGTGGGCGTAAATGAAGCCAACCACAACTCTGTGATGCATTATTCTCATAAGTTCTCTCAGCTTTCATGAGAACCTCTTTACAGCCCTGCCCCTCCATTTGGACTGTAATCTGACGAGGGCGCATCGAGGGGGGCTTGATGCGATTACTAGGAAATTAAATTACAACACATTCAATGCGCCAAAGCACTATACCAAATCAAAAGGCCCATTTGGAATGCCATTTAAATGAAAGAAGCGCCAGATGTTATGTGGTGGAAGACTTGTCGTGATCCTTGACCCTGCAGGGGGCCAACACGGACCCTGAGCCTGAGCAGGCCAGTCAAAAGGCAGGCTGCACATAGTTTTACACTCTATAAAATATGCATTTGCTAAGTGGTACAGCATTCTGCCCTTTGAGAGGTTCATGCATTGTTTAGGCAGCGGAGCGGAGCAGGAGGAGGCCGGATGGTGGCGCAGGAAGTGCTCCGTAATGGGGCCAAACAGGAGTGCTGATTTATGTGCACAGTCACCGAGGTAAAAAGAGGGACGGAAACAGTGTTCCGCCGCCGCTCTGTCTTCACAAGCAGTTCACCTCTTCTGCACTGCACCGCGTTTGACCCAGCTATCAGCGCACCAGCACGGCTCACCTCGTGTGATGCTGAAAGCTTTAGCTGCCGAGGTTAAACTTTTCCTAAATTGCATCTACTGTATTTTTAAGTGCGTGTGTTCTCAGATGTCAATTACGTCCAAAGTTAAAAGCTACCCTTTGGGAAGGAGCAGATGGTGGGCTGCAGAGTTCCACCCGGCAGCCCTGACTGATCTGAGGCATGTGCTGCTGACAGACACGCTGCCTCGCTGTCTGCTGCACAACACAATGCAAACTGTGATATCGTCATCAGGGTATTATGAAATAAAAGGGTCTACCCACCCTGTTATACCCTTCTGGGTCTTCTACACTAATATTAAGGCAGCCATAGGACACTGAAAGCCAAGCGAGACACACCACGACTTCATTCGCATTGAGGAAATCTGGGTTATCCCTCAGCCTCGAGGCCCGTTATGCAGCGGCCCCTCCCTGCATCCCACATTCACAACAATAGCATACGCTAATGCGCAGGCCAGAAGTGGCATTCCTGGCAAACACAACCCAATCTTTAACCTCTTTACAGAGCACATGATATACTTTGCAAGCAGAGGCCAAGGGTTTATCCATTATGAATGAACCCATATTACTCCAGGCATTAGCAATGTATGAGCTGGGCTTTAGAAACACACGGTCTGGGGTTTTCTGCCTGCCTCCCTGCCACTCTTTCCTCCCCCCTCTCCTTCCACGCTGTGTTCTTCCCTGCCTAGCCACGTGCTGCTGTTCTCACACAGTCCCCCGTGGATGCCCTGACTCCTGCCTGACAGCTCCTCTGAGCGAGCTCCGCCTGTCTGACCGGCAGCTCCGTGGACGCAAGGAGTTTTGAAGAAGCAGGGCCACGCCCGGGGCTGAAGCCCTCCGCTTTGCTCGCGCTCCGGATTCGGCACTCCTATCCCGGGCGCGGCTCCATCGCTCTCGCACTGCCCTCCTCAGTCTGATTTCGGTGCGCCTCTGTGATGGTGTCTGATAAGCCAGCCGACTGAACTGACTAAATAACAACAAGGCAGAATGTACTGTTGTGCTGTTCGTACCATCCACATAGTTTACAGCTTACGATGCATTTTTCATAAGTCTGTCAATTCACACAGCCCTTAAAATGGGCTTCTTTTGTTTGTTCACGTGTGCGCAGACAGAGTTCGTTAAAAGGAGGTCATGTTGGGAAATGCCAAACAAGAACATAATAGCATGTCATGAGTTAACAGCACCTTACAGGAAGCGTGGACAACTTCATTTCATGGACGCCACTACCTTCCTCATTGGATAGAACACACACATCAATGGGCTTGTGGTGGCTGGAGCATCTTTCCTGCTTACTTTCATCATTTTGCCGGAGCAGAGTGAGGTGGGAAGATGGAGCAAGTGCTCTCCGTGGAGCCCGGGACTCCCCAGGGCTGCAGCCCCTCTTCCCCACCGCCTCGCTACATTCCCTATCGTGGGACAATGAGATTACAGCAGTCCCCGGGGAGAGCCCAGCTCCCGCCAGGCGCCAAGGTCCCGTGCTGGTTGCCTGCATGAGAAGAAGAGCGCTCTTCCAAAGCCCCCTCTCTGGCCCTTCCGTGGGTCAGCCTGTTAGAGATTACGTCTCCCTTTTTAAATGAACAAAACCACACACTAAAGCCATTAACCTCTGCTACAGCCTTGCATCGCATTGCTACACGACGGCAATGTGATTACTGGGAGTTTGAACAAATTCAAATCCCATTAATGATTTTGAAAATGCGCAGAATGCTATTAGCTACAAGGTAAAGGATGTCCCATGTTGTCCCCATGTAAAAAGGAAATTAACATAGTTTCAGCCACAACAAATAGCGGACGACAGGAAGGAGTGTGGTGAGCAGCCAAGCGGCAAGAGGCCTGGACAAGGCCTATTATGACAGGAAGCTAGACTCATCAGCCATTCAGGGCGCTGTAAGAGGAGACATAAATCAATGGCGTGCCAATTATGACACCACACTGAGCCGTGTGAGTGCAGGGAATTAGCCGCACAATTCTCAGTATCAGGTTCAGTTAGATGGGCTGCTCCGGAGTGGGGAGGGAATGCCAAAGACGCACCACAGGGAGGAGAAGAGAGGAGGCAGGGGAAGGGAAAGAGAGACGAGCAGAAGCAAAGGCTGAAATACGAGGCAACTCATTACAGTCCACAAGGAAATCAGCCAAATGTTTCACTGAACGCATAGTATTCTGGGTGGAAGAGAGCTTTTTGCAAGTCTGAAGTCGCCACACACCAGGCACACGTCTCATATGTCTTTCTCTCACGATGAGGTTTCTCTCTCAAGAACATTAAACTACACCGGACACCCCCATAAGGGAGGCAAGTCCCCACACGTGACTGTGGAAACAGATTTAGGTCCCCACAAGTATAGTAATGCTAGGACACACACACACACACACACACACACACACACACACACACACACACACACACACACACACACACACACACACACACACACACACACACACACACACACACACACACACACACACACACACACACACACACACACACACACACACACACACACACACACACACACACACAAGCAGGGGGATGCTAGCAGCACGGATTTGAAACAGGCAGCGCCGACCGGGCCTGAACACGAAGCCTCCTCGACACCACTGAGCACACAGCTGTATCCCAGAACTTAGATTCTGATTAAATGGAAACAGAACAGCCCATTAAAGTCATTAACATACATCTAGAGTATGCATGGGGGGAAGTGCACCAAAGATTGTGCATGCACAGTAATGTAGCGCATATATTAAGAAAAGATCGCTGATAGGACTTGAAAGAGCATATCTTGCAAAAGCTTATATATATTATTTATCACTCAGACTTCAAAAAGGAGACTTTGTAATGACCTTTTTAATTCATATGCAAAGGTAATGCAGATTCAGAAGCTGGAAATCCACCCAGAAGCACAGGCACAATTACAAGAAGGCTGTAGCATGACTGTACTGGCCTGGCACGGCACGGCATGGCTCTCCATTTCACAGCTGCATGTATGTTTAATTTAGTGTCATATAAGATATGGTTCTGCTTTAATATCGTGAAGCATATACGTTACTTTTAATTTCAGAGATTAGGATGTGGTAGTTATCTCGCTTGTGTGGAAAAAGGGAAAAAACGTGTTGAAGATAATGCGTGACTAACATGGGAAATGTAAGTAACACTAATATAATCTAGTGTAGGGATATTTTGAATACTTGGATACCATACACTTAAAAATATATCAAATATCTAGTAAAACCTTTATTTTTAAGGGCGCTGATTTCGAGGTTTCATATTTGTATTTTGTTCCTCTACTGTAAAATGGTCGACAGCTTAAAGATGTCCCGCCCCTTAGTATGTTACATACAATGTGTAGGAGAGCTAGCCAAAATAAGCACAAGTGTTACGTAGTGATGTCACTATGTTAAATAAGTAAACAAAGGACAACCACCAAAGTTTAAAGCAGGGATGTGTGCCTTTGCACACAGTTTACATGCATACACACCTATATACCATACTCACACAAGGAACACCTCGTAATAGGGCTCCTTTAAGAATCTGATACCTTTTGTAATCCTGCAGCAAATACAATTATGACCATACATTAGAAATAAAGATTGTCTGTCAGAGAGGATATGCTGTGTGTCTGATCGCTCCTCACCTCCAGAGTGCACACACTTTGGCCGAGAGTTATTTGATATCCCCAGTGAGCCGCTCAGGTCACACTCCTTCACCGTGTGTGTTCAAGTCATCAAACATCAAGGTTTGGTGCCTGCGGTCCCTGCTGATTTGGGGTTCTGTTCATTGGTGGATAAATCATGAATGTTTTAATTGGTCGCTGACCTTGATGAAATGAATGGACATCATTTATCAATTAGGAGTGCAACGGGGTGATGTAGGGACAAAGTGTCCGCTGACAGAATTATTTTTCATCTTTGGCTCGGTCAGCCTCCCCCTACGCTGCGCAACACCTTTTTAAAGGCTTCTCATGTTGAAACAATTTTCCTCTGGTGTGATGTTTTTATTTTTATTATCATTACATTTTTTCCCGCTCGTAAACATCCGTCCCTTTGGTCCAATCCTCAGCTGTTTACCTAATTCAGGAAAGGAAGAAATAAAGACAAAAATGTAAAAATGGAGAGAGCTCCGGTATGACCGGCCTAATCTGTGCGTGGGCGCGTCAGTGTGTTTGCACAGTATGGCTTTTCATGACATGAACATCAAATCCCCAGAGAATACAGCTGCCTCGATGAGATGTGTTTTTATGGGGATTTAGGCTCTGGAAGAGAGATTTGAGTATTACCTATTGTCAAAAATGTGCAATGTTAGGAGAGCTGTAGCGATGGCGGATGGGGATATTAAACAGGCCTGTTAATGTTTAACACAGTGTTGTTGATGCTCCTCTCGTCCTGTAAAGTCTTGACTGTAACTCTTGGTGTTGAGTGGTACAGGAGACTTATTGAAAGGAGGTGAGTAGGAGGTACATACAAGAAGATAATTCTGCTCTCCTGAGGGTTTTTGCGGGAGCTGCAACCCCCACACTCATCAGCCACTTCTTCCTCGGAGCAGTCTAGCATGCAGAGGGACGTCGTTTTTCATCCCTCACAAAAGGCTCAGTGAGCCCTGTCTTTAACCAGCTAACAACAGACCAGCCTACCCTTTAGTTCTTCAGACATCTAAATGCTGGCGGCGTTCATTTTTACTCGGGCATGGGAGAATGGGCTCGGGACAGTTTTTCTAACCTGGAGTGTAGTCCAACAACGCACCCAGATAGATGTGTGACCACGAGCCAGAGAAGCTCCAGTGCCGACCTTTTGAATGGTGGGCTGCCATTCTCAAACACCGGGCCCCAGATTGACTTCGCCCTCAGCCAGATGAGAGAGCCTGCTCATGTGTGAACATGACTGCCTGCATGGGATTCGCCAGATCCAAATGCCCTGCAGGTTTGAGGGAGCATTTTACAGCCTGTTCAACAGTAACTTCAAGTATCCCCCCCCCCCTCGTCCCACTTTTATTTATTTTTTTCCACAAAGAGATTTCTCAGACATCAGGCCTTGCTTGCTGATTGCCTCTGAACGCAGTGTTGATTAAAAAGTCAGCATTGTTCAAGCTTTCTTGTTTTCTCTTTCTTGTGGATCCTGGGAGTACAAACAGCTCGATAGGCTGCGTGTGAAAGTCTTCGGGCCTTGTGTCTGACGAGGGACCCACGGTGAGAGAGAAAGGGGCCCGGCTCGCCCGGCTTTCGGAATCCAATAAAGTGCTTTATTCCAGGGCCGGGGCAGACGTGAGGCTAATCTTTGATCTGAACTGGAAGCTGAGGGCTCCGGAGCGGGCCATGTTGCCCGATTATTTATGGGAACTTCAAAGGTTCCGCTGATCACACTTGTGTCTCTTATCTAGCGCGCGAGAAACAGCCACAACAACAAAAAGTTACTTTGCGAGGGGAAATTCAGAGCACGGAGCAAAAACGTAGGGATGAAGGCGTTTGAAAAAAAAAAAAAGGGGTTGGGTTTGGCGGGGCTCTATGGGGAGATCTGCGGATTAGAAGTGATCAGGTATATGGGCCATCTGCCTGAGAATGTGCCTCTGGCTCCGTCCTGAGTGGGATACGTGTTCCCATGAAGAGGCCGTCCATGTTAGGGAACCCTGCTATCCTTCTGTCCTCAATCACTTTTCTCCTCCCCGTCTCAGTCATTTCCTCTCTCTAGCCACCCTCCTCCATCCCTCCTTTCACTATCACCACCGCCACCTCCACATCACATCAGAAATGTGACTGGCCTCAAACTGCTGACTTGCTCACAGTCCATTGAGTTTCCTCTCCTTATCAAATTACAGCCACCTCAATAACCCACTCGCTGCAGCACGCCGGAAGAAATGAGGTTTTCTCCACCGCCCGCCCCTGGCACCGCACTTGCTTTTTTCTTCCCTCACATTTTCCTTTAAAAAAAAAAAAAAAAAAACAGCAGACAGGAGGGAGGGGGGGAGAGGGGGGGGGGTGTAAGAGGATGGTGGGTCTGCAGCTGATTTGAACGTTGGCGTATATTTTTAGAGTGGTCGTGTGATCGTAATGTTTCTCACGAGCATGTGCGAGGAGGGAAGAGATGGCCCATTGGCTGCACATTGCTGATTTGCAGACATGGGCCGATGTCCAGATGGCACGCACCTTCCGGGAGTGATTTTTTATTTTTTTTTCCACTCCAGCAAATGCTCAGTCGCCGAAGCCCACCAAGACCCCTGCTCCCTCCTAGCTTCAGCTATCCTTGGTCCCTTTTCTTATTTGAGTCGTCGCAATCTCTTCCTTTCCTACCCCTCCTCCCAAACGACCACCACATGACACAGTCCCATCACCTGTTATATACCTGCTGCAGTGAGGGAGCTTCGGGGACCATGCAAGGTCACCCGTCTCATTTTGTGAGCGAAGCTGCAGATATTACAAAGTCAAAATGAAAAGCACCATCCCCAGGTCAGCCGTCTGACAGTTGATGGATGTCATGTCACCTTCTCAGCAGCTGGTTACTGGTTCAGACACCAAAGTAAATAAGGCAACGGGAGAAAAAGTTGAAAACACCTCCACAGCCCTGGATCCATTTCCTCCTTCGCGATATGGGTCGCCTTCGGAGAGTAAGTTGATTCATTTTTTACCGTCGGTGCCATTGATGTTTTTCGGAGGTCGTAATTGCCCGCTGCGTTAATGCATGCGAATGAGAGTTCAGGATACATTTACAATAACTTGTACTCCCCCATACACACTACTCCTCCAATGTGAATTAACATCAATATTTATCTTAGTTCTATTATCCAATTCTTACCTCATTCACATGCTAATTGCTACAATTACCATTAAACAAGGGCGCCGGTTCAGAGGAAATAACCTGCTGCGGAGCACTTGGATTACTGACTCGTCACCTGTGTGCACACACACACCTACACAAAGACAGCGGGAGTAGAAAGAGAAGGTATGTTAACATCTGCCTCATGGTGGATTTTTAAATCCCGAAGCACCTGACACCACTACAATGCAACAACCAGTTTATACATTTCTTTTTGGGAACGCTATCCTGTCGGTGGCATCACGGCTGCGACTCTGACACGAGAAGACAGCACGAATATCTGATTGGAAGAGCGGGCCAAATTGAGAATGAACGCTCATGTATAATGATAGGAGGGATCCCGGAGAGGGTTCACATGAAAGCCCAGCAGAGTGCCAGCACCAGTTACCTGCAGAGTTGCGCTCGACGTGCTCTGCCTTCACCTGTTTTATTGGAGACGACGCCGGCGTGTCAGTGACAGCGAATGTCCAAGTTGAGTGGGAGTAGATTAGATTAACTCCCCTGTGAAAGAGCCTTGTCTGCTTCCATTGTGCATCTTGTCTAGTTAAAACTCAGGTACGACGCGGCAATAAGCAGGTGCGCTGACATCAGGGTTGTGTTGGGAATACTGGCACTGATTGGAAAACCTATAGAGGATTCTTCAAACACAAACACACAGCTGACGTACAGCTTCCAACCCTCCTGTCTTACATGAAGATCAAGTGAGTGCCTCTCTACAGCCACTGCACCCACCGGACGCTGTGCTCGCCACCTTAAGGGCTGTTTCTTCCCCTGCAAAGACATCCATTTTGTAAATCGACATGATGGAAGGTGTTATTGAAAAAAAGGCCTTGCAGGGGGGGGAGACTAGAGGCAAGGCAGTAGCCAGCATACAGGCCTCAAAGCTAACTGCGTCGAGACACAGAGCCCGGTGCTAACTGAGTTGTACACTTCTATAGCCGTCATACTCCGCTCATCAAATCAGCCTGTAACGTAGGAGAGTAAATTCAGACCTCGTCAAGAAGACAGGAACACAAATAAATGCAGAGAGAGACAGAACAATGCAAACTAAAGAAGAAAATAAAATCTAATTCTGCTCTCAGGAGCAATATCAATGCCTTGGAAACTTCCAGAAAAATGCATAATAGTGTGCTAAAACTGACCCAAGCCAACGATCCAAAGAGGCTTCTTTTATTTTCTATGAGTCTACTAGTTTATATACAGTGTGCTAACCTTCCTCAAACAGAAATATGTATGAAGAATGATTATGCACGTCAGAGCCGTCTTGCCTTTTGGCCTGGCCTCTTGCTCATAAAGCACAACAGGGAGCTGATGACCTTTGCTGATGGCAGAATACCTCATCGTGAAGGCCTCCGTCGTAAATTAGTGGACACGCCGCGCACACGATCTATTAGTTTGCTCTTTTATCTGTAATAATCCTGACAGAACAAATAATATCCGGGCATATTCTCAGCAAAAGAATGAAAAAAAATGATCATAATCATTCAAAGTGATGCAGTGGGACTAAATGTGAAAATAAATTCAGTTTCGATAAATCGACCGCACTTCTCGCAGTGAATGGAGCCCGTGGAGTGGATGGACACCATGGAGCACTGTCTGCCTTACGCACACAAACCTCCCTCGTAAATTATCTTGAGCAATGTAGAATTTATGAGGCAGAGATATCTCACTGCCGGCCTATCATTTCCATGCCTCTGTCACCGTAATTCTCTCCAAAACTGGCCAAACCCATAGATTTAAAAAAAAAAAAAATGGCCTCTGCAGATGAAAAAGCGAGAAGTGGCATAAAGGGACGGTAAGTGAAATAAGTGAGTCTGGACGAGGAGGCTGGGGTCTTTTTCCCCGTCTCGAGTGCCCACTACATCCGGTTGAAAGCGAACCATGGAATATGCAAACGTGGAGTAAAGGAGAGGACAAGTGTGACAATTAGAATCACCCTGTTTACGTTGTGTGAAATCAAGCGGTTGGGGTAAACTCCGTAAAATGGGACACGAGTCAAATTGCCATTTTTCTAACTCAGCTGACGTGGCTCGACAATAGCATTTCCCTTTTGAAATATGTGTTTGTGTTTCTCTGTGTCAGTGGGACTGCCTGTGATAGTGTGTGAAGATATATTTTTTGTTGGGGGGGGGTTGGAGGGGGGCTTTTAGAGCACTATCATAGAGTAGGTGGAGGACGGTGGAGTGTATCAGAGAGGGCAGTCCGCACATGCTGCCCTGTGAGATTGGATTCTCCCCCATGAAATGTAAGCACACATAAAAACGCTCCTCCGCAACAACCTCGTATTTACACAGCAATTTTCCACTCGTTGCGACAGAACCAAATCACATTTGTCTCCCTGCCGTTGATACCACGCTGCTTTAGAATTTCATTCATATCCAGTTAATTAGCCCTTCCTCTCCCGGCACCAGAAAGAGCAATCATTGGATGAAAAAAATGTACGGCTAATTTATTACAGTTCATCGAAGGAAGTGTTGGATATTAGAATGATTACTTGTGTGTTCGCTGGTAGCAGTCACCGACAGGAAGAATAATACTAATCAAAAAAAAGTTATTTACCCAAAACAGCTGGACGGATAAATTAGGCCCTTTCTCGACATGACAGTATCTCCCTCCACTGCGCTGTTTCAACATTCCTGGGTGAAAAGCGACGTCTCTCAAGCTCCTTTGAAAACGTTAATTGCTATTCATTACTCCCTATTGCTGAATGATAACAACGTTGGAGTTACCATTCTGAGTCATTACACTGGAAGGGAAGGGGTTTGAATAGGAGGAGTGGGCAATGGAAAGCCCTCGTCCCTGCTGAGCCTTGACAGCGTGCGACCATTTGAAGGGTAGCTTCCCCCCAAAACACATTAGTACTGTTAGTAACCAAGCAAATCGTTCCGGTTGGAGTTTTTTGTTTAAGATTTCTGTTTCCAGGAATCTAATTTCTTTGAAAAACTCACAACTCCAAGAACAGGAGCGTTTCAAGAGTTTTCACAGGGACTGTATATTTGATAAAAACTAGTTCCAAAAGCAATATTGAGGATTATCTATACTTCTATACCAGTGCCTTTAGTGTAGAGACAGAGTTGAAATGGGCAGACAGAGGGGATGATTTGCAGCACATGGTCTTTGGCCGGATTCAAATCTACCAATTGAGCTATTCAGTGGCCCCCTATTCTTCCTTTTACTGATATCGTATTACAATTATGAATATCTGTCCCTTTTATAATTGTTTTCACTTTAGAGAATTTAGAGGTGGATGTTCTTAAACACTGGAGATCAGGTGTTCAGATCCTGCAACATATTGTAGAAATATTATATTTAATGTGTCATTTTGTGATTCGGCAAAATGTTTCTTCCTAATCTGTCAAACGTAACATTCATTTCCCAAAAAGATTTGCTCTTTTTGCATTTTATGTAAATATATAATATAACACATGAGACAGGCTTGATGGTAAGAGACATCGACAGACAGGGGAAGTGGGCATTTATTTATTCATTAATTTTTGTTATTTGGGTTTTAAAATCTTGAGAATACCCCCCCCCCCTTCTATCATCACTGATGCAACACATACACACACACACACACACACACACACACACACACACACACACACACACACACACACACACACACACACACACACACACACACACACACACACACACACACACACACACACACACACACACACACACACAGGTGATTGTGCGCACCTGCGGAGGTTGTAATCTGTAATTTGTAAATTCCATTTGTTTTTAACACACACCAAAGCAGTGGTCCGGAGGGACCTAATAAAACCTCATAAGCACACGGAGAGGAAGCCCGAGGCGCTGTTCTTTCCCACAGATCTCACCTTGATAGATGATTTTTTTTAAACACAGAGGCGTGCTCCACTAACAAAGTGCTGCGAGAAACAGCCGTGATATTTAGACTCTCCATCTGAGGAGAGGGAAAAGTGAGGAGGAAGAGGAGGAGGGGGGAGGATGAGGAGGGCTAAATTGCATGAGCTCCTCTCCTCTCTCACAGATTACCCAGAGAGAAGCAGAGTAATCAGTGGGATACCTGTTCAGATGCCTGCGAGGCAAACGCAGAAGAAACAAAATGGTTTTAGCTTCTACTGCTTTTTATGCAACACAGAAGAACTAAAAACAAAGGCCCATGTTTTAGTTGTATAGGTCCACACCATAACCGTTTGCCTCTCAGTGTTAAAGGGAGTAGCCGGCGGTGATGTGCTGAATCACGGCCATTACTTTATATTACTTCAGGTCTCTAAAAACAAACGTGCCATAACTGGCAATTTCAGACCCCCAGCTACCGCATTATAGAAATAATAATAATAATAAGGCTCATTTAATTTGGACAAACAAAAACAATTATGAATGCGCCTGGGTGGAGGTCATCTCCTCTCTGCGGCACTCCTGCTCTTCTCCGTTTCCTTCTCGAATACCTGTAGACTTTCTTCTTTCTTTATTCAAGGAGAACTTGAAATCAATTTCAAGCCCCATTTAATTTGATACGCCCGTACATGCTGACCCAGAACAGCAGAGTTCAAATATTGATCTTCTTTAGCGGGTGACCTGGGTGCCTCTTAGTAGTCAAACACACTGTACGGCTGCATCCTTTTAAAAATGAAATAATGAGGGAAAAAACGAGGGAGGAAAACATGCTGAGGCCTGTTTGATAGGAAGAAATCATTCTCTCAAACTTGGTTCCCATGCAAAACGCCCGCTTCCCCCGTGAAGACAGATAATGACCTTTTGAAAAACAAAATGTCAGTGTTTGCCTGGAGATCTATTTGTCAGCAGCGGCAGCGTGACTCCTGGCAGTGGAGGCAGGCGGCAGGAGCACAAGGAGAAGCGGCAATAATGCTTTGCTGTTCACCACTGCCATTAAGCCGCTGGTGATGAAAAGGTGCAGTGCTTTTAACGGCTTGTGATAGCCCCCCCTATGTTTTGATTTCACTTGTACGGCCACTCTGTTAACCCAGCACACAGGGTAATACGTCTCATTTGAGAGGATCCTGCCGCGAGGAGAATGCTTGAAGGACAGTGTGAGAGTGACACTACATTATAAACATACTAATCACAGCTAAGATACCGCAGTAAAGAAATAATTGGACTCAAGCTGGTTTGGCTGCTTAAGCATTTTAGCGTGCAGACATGGGAGAGAAAAAACCTCGGGACAGATTATATTCTCAGGGGGGGAAAAAGGCTACAAATGGCTTCTACTGTGAGGTTATCCTCCTTGTCTTTATCCTCCTGTAACTGTATGCATGTGTGCGTGCGATGTAGTGAGAGCTCCCGCAGTGTTAAGACAGTGAGGTGTTCTGTCCCCCCCCCCCCTCGCCAAGTCCTTGTCTCCGTTTGGCCTAAAGGAGCGCTCAAGCGTACCGAGTAGAGATTTTCAAAAGCGAGAGGACATTCCTGTGGCTGTGTTAAACTGCCTGGGTGCGAAATAAGGCCACTGCAATGCAGATTTGACAGCAGTGAGTGTCAGCAGCCCTCTGCGAGCAGCAACCTTTATGTGAACCTGTGCGAGGCAATGCATCATAACTCAGGAGCGGGATATCCAATCGCAGTAGCTTTGTGGGACTGACCAAAATGTGTCAGAGTTTTTTTATCTTGTTTACTTCATCTTAGATCAGCAGAAATGAATACCTTTTGTTTCTGTTTACTTCAAGTCATTCACTTTGGTTGCTTTTGTTGCATGAAAAAAGAAACAGGTAACCCAGAAAAAGTCTTGCGTGATGTCTTCATTTGTCTCAGCTCTGTTATGAAAAGCGGTAAAGGTTGATTAAAAGCAGTGTTGGAAGTATTATTATAAGTAAAAGTAGCAATGTGTAAGAATACTTAATTACCAGTAAACAGTCCTGCATTCAAAAAGACTTTATATTCATAGCAGCACAGGTCCTATAAAGTAATAATGGCCTTAAACTGGAAGACAGTTAATCCCAGGCAGCCTTTTTGTCCTGTGCTTGTTGCCATAGTATATTAATGATGATAATGATACTCTGAGGTACACTAAATTCCTTCATCGTGTATATGTCTTAATGGATATACTGGTTAATGGTTCCTGCTGAATAGTTCTAGTACCAAAAGTAAACATACTTGTTGTGCAAAAAGTGTTCATCAATGCAATGTTGCACTTGGTAAAGGTGGGGTTTATGTGAATTCCTTTATATACTACTGGATAGCTTAACCGACAATAATAATATATTATAATGTGAGTCCATTTTGATGCAGTATTAATAAACCTAATCTGCAAAGAAACTAAATATGTACAAATATGCAGTGGAGTAAAAGTATAAAGTATAGCATACTGTGAATATCTGAAAATGCTCAATTAAATAAAAGTGCCTCAATTATTTGACTTAAGTAGGGTACTTGAGTAATTGAACCTAGTTACATTACACCACTGAGTAAAAGCTGTTTGTGAATTGGCCACATTATTAAACAAAAAGCAACTTTGAGGCAGATATTTGCAGCTTTGTTAGCTGGAAGTGAAATGTATTAGCATTAGCAGCACAGGTCCAACATATAAACACCTTCATGCAGGCTAACGCTCAACATTAATGACTGCAGGATATTTAGCATTATTGGCAAAATGTAAATACACATTTATTGACGCACTGCACAACACAGCGTGTGCAAAACCCTCTGCAAGCGTCCACCTACAGATGACAAGCATTCAGGCACAGAAATGCATATACATATGTAAGCTAAAATATGTACGCTAACATAAAAAAAATGCACCCAGAGGGAAAACCCTTTTGTTGGTGAGTAAATCTGTTAGTGCCATTCTTCTATACAGGGAACACATTTAATTGTGTTCCATTTACAAAGGTCTAGTGGAGTAAGACGGTGGGTAGCCTTGAGAAAGAAAAAGAAAACACACAAGTCAGCCTGACTGTGAAGTCTCTGTGAAGAACAAGGCAGCACTCGCTCACACACCAAAATGAAATTTCAAAATAAACGCCTGAGCTGTGATTTACAATTCTCCTCCGGGGCAGCGGAAAGTGAGAACACATCAGTCCCTTCTGCCTTTGTTATGCCGCTATGAATCAGCTGTTTAAGGGACAAAGCAGCTGAACAGCGGCGAGAGAAAGACTCACACCAGAACACAGGACATATTGAGAGGTATATTCCTGAGCTCATGAAATTGGGTTTTAAGTTGTTTTTTTGATTTGTGCCTGATTCAATCTGGGTGAATTGTGCTCGACATAATTGACTGAAAAACAACAAAGCTGAGCGATATAATGGAAATATTTCAATACTGCCTTTACCTATAACAGAGACAAATCAGAAAGCTTGTAAAGCCGGATGTAACACACACCTAAATTATAACATCTTATTTTTTTGCAAGTGGTTAAAGAACAAAGCTGGTGTCTTTCTTTATTTGATTCTTGTTAACCATTCTCCCAAAAGAAAACACCAACAATGTGTTAGACTGTCCCTAACCCGCCCCAAGCCCATTGGTTCCTTCCTGACATGTACATCTTTGGAGAAGACTAACAAATGCTTAGTTTTATTTTTAAAGTCTGTCATTTCCTGAAACAGCCGGTAGCATTTGCTGTTACACCACCTTGTTTTGTGTGGAGGACTATTTTCAGCTGCAGATTACTTCACATTGGATGCTCCACTGAGTATTTAAAGCAGCAGGCTGGTGTGTGTGTGTGTGTACTGTATGTGTGTGTGGGATTGAGAAACTACAGTGTGTTCATGCTAATAAAGGAACCCGGTGCAACAGTGACTCATTGATGTGCATTTGGACAATGGAGCTCTCTTGCACAGAGGAGAAGAAAAAGGTATTTTTGGATACAGAGATAATTCATTGTGTTTGTTTTTCCATGGGATTTGATGACAGAACTGCATCATATCGCCAGCTTTACTTCAGGGTAAATGAACAGTGAGCGTTATTATAGATTGAAAGCGATCCTATTGTGTGTTAACTAGAGATGTCCCGATCCGATCACGTGATCGGAGCCTGATTTTCAAAAGATCGGAACCGGGAGAAAAAAATCGGGGATCGGGAATTTTTTTTTTTATATATATTTTTTTTAGAATTTATTTAATGTTACAAAACAAAAATGACCATGTTCACGTCTTAAAGTCTTCCTGAGGACTTAGTTTTGTTTTAAAATTACACAACATCATGTATGTGTTGCTTTCTTTGGGCTTGTTTTCATAGACCTGGTTGCTTATTCCTCTGAAATCTGGCAACAGAGTGGGCGCAGTGTCTAATAGTAGCAGTAAGCTAACGAGAGGCTACGTTCAGCTGGTGACTCGGGAGTCGGGACAGAGAAAATGTCAGGAGTTTGGAAGTATTATAAAATTGAAAGCGAAGGCAGTGTAACAGCCAGATGCAATGTTTGCAAGGCGGAGGTTCCGCGTGGTGGAAAGAACAGAGCTACGTTCAACACGACCAATCTAATACGCTACCTGAGAAACAAACACCAACAACAACACGGCGAGTACACAGCGGCCACTCAGGTAACGGCACTGAAACAACCGACACTTTCAGAGACTTTCAAAAGGAAAGAGAAACTGCCCCAGAAACAGTGAAAAGGCCAACACAATAACAGCCAAGATAGCTGAATTCATCGCGTTGGATGACCAGCCGTTATCTGTTACCTTTTTTTTCTCTTAATGCATTGCATAAAGATCGGATCGGGAAAAATCGGTATCGGCAGATTGTCAAAATCAAATGATCGGAATCGGATCGGGAGCAAAAAAAGGTGATCGGGACATCCCTAATGTTAACCCTTTTCCCAAGAGGTCAGGAGGGAGTTGGGGGTGGGGGTCCCTCTGAGTCCCATTTAAAGCCCAACGTGGCCGCGGCTCATTTCTCAAACTCATCTCAGATGCACCCACACCGGCCTAACGAGAGCCCATGTCGGGACAGAAACCTATTAGGCCCAGTTACAGACAGCATCTCCTTTACAGCTGTCAATAGTACAGCTTGGCCTACAATAATTATCCCAGAGGAAGGAGATGTCTCTGTGCGGCTCGCATTAGTCCGGCCCCCCGAGACCACCAACCTGAATCCTTCGATATCTAAAGTCCCCGTGAATAGCTGCGCTTTGGGAGGCAGGATCAAGGCCTGAACCGAGGGGGGGGAAGTGTGTCACGAGTATTCCCAGTCCTCTCCTCTCTGCATCCCTCGCCTTTAACCAGATGTATCAGTGTGAGAGTGTGTGAGTACAGTCGTAGAAAAGAGATCAGCGTGAGTAGGGGGAGGGGGAGGAGGAGGCCGCTGAAACCAGAGAGCCCGGGCAATTCCTTTCAGGATCCACCGACACAAAAGGATCGCCTCTCCTAGGTGACCTAACCGTTTAGAAACGATACTGAAGCCGTGTACAGTTAAGGGAGGGAATTCAAAACAGCCCCGACCAAAGAAGCCACAAAAAAGAAATCAATAGACGCAACAATAACAATAGACATCAGCGCAACGGAATGCCATGATAGGAAATCCAATTACAAATCAAAGGGAGGCAATTTTAGGAAACGGGGAGAGATCTGGAGATAAGTCCGAGGCAAAGACAGTGAGAGCGATGTGACACGGAGACAATAATAACCGCTGCTTCCCCCCTCTTTAGACGTAAGTAACACCCTGCTTCCCACCCAACAGCGTCGTCTTAGATAATAGAGTTACATTTACGAGCGTTGCCATATGCCCACCCAGTGCCTGGTAAATAGAAAATCCATGAGATGCCATGTTTTTATGGCTCTGAAGACAGCTACTAACTACCATGAGCAAACCTGAGCTACCCCCGTCAGCATCGGCTCTTGCCATAAATATATTTATACTTAAATACGGGGCCTACAGCGGTGAGCATTGCATGCCGTAAAAAGCCTCCCCACACTGTAATTCATAACTCTCTCAATATCCCGCGCCATAACTCACGAAAAGAGGCACCACCATACGAATTGACGGCAGGAGAAAAGTGACATCATCCTGCGGAAGGATGGAGCCGGCACCCCCGTGAGGTGGAGAAAGTCTCCCCCTGTCGAGGAGAGGGTCGGCCCTTCAGCGGTGGTGTGATACCGCTATACTTTTATTTATTTAGTGTAATCAGAAGCCCACAGTTCTCCCCCCACACCGCGGGGAGTCTCTCCTTGTGTTAATGAAAACAAACATTTAGCCAGGATGTATATGCGCCGCAGCCGACTACAAAGAGCATCAAAGCAAACTGCCTGGGAACACACACGCAAACACTGCTGCACACAAATAAAGGCAAGGTATGCTTCACTAATCTTTTATGTAATAAACTCCTGTCTTCCTGTGATATCACGCGGCGCCATGTTCACACATAATAAGCAATGCTGTTCGCGGCCCAACTTAATACAGTGTCTTATTTGAAATGCAAACAAACTGTGAGGCAGAGGCTATCACCTCAATCTATTCCCCTTCTGTTCTCTGGCTGTCATCTCGCGGAGCCGCGCTGCAGCCCCTGCACTGTGGAGAAGGGGAGGAAAGTAGGGGAGTACTGCTGGTACTGTGTGAGGGAGGGGGAGGGGGGGGGGAGCATCCCACAGTGTGATTCAGAGGGTTGTTTCCCCTCACAGCGCTGCAGGGCGAGGATTTACCGCAAAGGGGGGAAACAAGAGAAAAGAACAAAAGCTGCCGATACATTAAAGGGATTTGAAAGAAAAAGGGATGTTTCATAGCACACAGGAAGTTTCAATTTCCGCCCTGTGTCGGACTTTTAAAGAAACCTAGTGTGGACACACACACACACACACACACACACACACACACACACACACACACACACACACACACACACACACACACACACACACACACACACACACACACACACACACACACACACACACACACACACACACACACACACACACACACCCTCAAGAGGCTTACTGGCCATGCTGAGGATCTGGATGTAAGAGTGATGTTGCAGCAGGTAAACCCGCCTCCACTCTGCTAACACGTTAACCTGGTGAGCTCAGGAAGCCGTTCACAGCTTGATAAAAATGCAAGGTATCATATTGTCGTTAACATACAAGATATTAAAATGTGAGGTTGAATGGAAGAAAACATTCTAAACGCTTTCCATAACTGCGTGCATCAGCCTGATCCTCCACAGTACACTCGCTAAGCAACAATTCGGATTAACTAAAAAAAATATGAATATATGAGCAGTAGTTAATGCCTTGGCTCGCCTACAGTGTGTGTTTTGGTGGCACCTGGTCGTCCACATGCCCCCCCCCCCCTTTCCCCGGCTGGCCGGCGGGGTGTGCCCGCTTTGGACAGATGGGTGGGAGGGGGTGAGGGCCGTTACTGTGATGGTGGGGGAGAAAGGGGGATGAGGGAGATTCTAAATGTTTGCATCGCAGAGCTTCCCTCATCACTGCGGTGACACACACTGTTTACGGCAACACATGCAGCTGGTTGTAAAACTGAATTGGACCCCCCTCCCCCCCACCTTCCTCCAACCCCCCACATCATCCTATCACCAACAGCCCTCCCATCGCCCAACTGTGTGAATTAAAACATGTGAATAATTCAGCAGATAGACAGGCACAGGGGCTCTTAAGAGTCACCTTGTTGTATATTTGTTCACCCCCCCTTTCAGAAAAGTGCACGCTTCGGGTTTCAACAAAACAAGGGGATCAGTGACACAATCAATGTCCAAAGGAGGGGGGACAGAACACAAAAGCAACCAGGGGGAATCAATGCTAATTTGCAGAGATATATCATTATTTAAAGTGTGGTCACTTGCTGCTGATCGCCATTAGAACAATGCAGGGGTGTGAGAGGAGCTCGCTGTGGCCTGTTGATGAATTGAGACGATGTAAAATAAGTTTTGTATTTACAAGTGAGAATGTTGTGTGCATGTTAAGCAAATGTATGGATTTAAAAAAAATCTGAAACAGTGTGATTTCCCCACGTTTTACATCCCTACACTCAAGAAGGTGGTTTGATAATAAGCAGTAGAGATAAGAACCAAGACAAATGATATAACAGTTTACTATTTGTGTTCACATCATTTAACTCAAATGAACTCAAACCTAGGCCAATAACAGATATATGTTAACAATGTAACTGCATATGATAACTTGTATTAGGACCACAGGCCTCACATCTGTCCCTTCCAGATGTTAGGGATTGACATATAGATGAATTTAAGCACATTTGCAAAAGAGATTCTGAATGAATGCACCGTCCTCTCGGTATACAAGGTATTTTGTGCAAATGATTATCGTACAGCTGAAGAAAAAGTTGACATCCCTATGAATAAAGAGGAACAGGAAAGTATGCTGAGCAATCCACGAGCGATGAAGACACGGACGTACACAAACACTGCGTGGACCTGCGTCACAATATCCGCTAAATCACTGCTTTATTTCACTCAAAGTAGAGTGGGGGGGGGGGGTGTGAGGGAGTCAAGTAAAGGAAGACAAGAGGAAACGAAGAAGTGAGATAATCAAATAAAAGAAGCTATTCTTCTCTTCACCTCGACTGCTCCTTTTTCTGTCCCCCAACAAAAGGCAGGGTCAAGGGGTTGGACGGGTGAAAGTACTCGGGGTGACAACACAAAGCCAATATGCTATCACGTGCCGGAGGAGCGCGCGGAGGAACGGAGAGAGAGAGAGGGGGTGAGGAAGGAAGGGAGATAGACGAGCGAACACAAAAGCTCTGGTTGCAGTCTTACCGGCTCGGGCAGGTAGAGGAAGGCAGGGGGACACTGGAGCGAGTGAGGTAGCATCCCGGAGCCGGAGAGCAGCAGGCAGCCGGAGTTGGCCATGGAGCTCAGCGTGGGGTGACGGGACGCTTTGCGCATTTAGCAGGGAGAGCCTTGTTTCTTTTCTCTCTGGCTCGCGCTCGCTCGCACTGTCTCTTCAAATCACTTCCTTTTTTCTTCGTCTGCCTCCTCTCTTTAAATATGTCCCCCCTTGCGTTGGCTTTTTCTATTGAAGATGTAGCGGGGGAGGCGAGCGGTGGCAGTGAGCAGACAATGTGCACCTTTATCACTACAGCTCTGTCTCTCTTTTCTAGGTCTCTCTCCCCCTCGCTCTCTCTCTCCCTCACTATCCGCGGCGCGACTCTGTTTACTTTGAGCGCGATAAAAAGCCAACATAAGCATTCAGACACAGAAAGGGGGAGGTTCTGTGCGAGGAGGAGGAGGAGAGGAGAGGAGGAGAGACGACAGGGGGTTGGGTAGGGTTAGGGTGGGGTTATAAAAAGTGGTGGTGGTTTCAGGGGGGGGGGGGTTACTGATGAAGTCCCCGATTGATTCATACATCAAACGCGGGCTGGCTGAATAACAGAGGGGATGTGAATGACATTAGAACAGCTGATCCTGGGCATTAGCACCTCGTGGGACGCTGCATGCTGCCTTTTAATTGCGGCCCCCCCACACCGCAAACACACACAAAAACACCCCCTTAGTGGCCACCTCCCTCTCCATCTCCTCCACCAAGGACAGATAGCATGTATAGTATCTGGAAATACATTCAAAACAATACGGCTGTTATAAAGGCCGCTGGAGACGTCCTTTCTTCGGTGCTGCTAATGTACATTCGGGTTTTAAGTACACGCAGGGTAACTTCCTTTCAATGTATCTTTTTGATTCTGTTTCATTCTGCTTTAAAAGGAAGTGGACAAAGGAATCACAAGATGGATCTGTTACATCACAGTTGAGATAGACACGCCATTACCTTATGATGGAGATTAGTGGAAACATGGCCAAAGTGTGGTGACTCTGTTTGACTCTTCTTAATAACATCAAGAGCATTCATATGAATAACGTCCCAAAGTCAGGCCTCTAAGAGCTTTACAATCTCTCTACGATGTACAGCCGTCTATCTTTAGATCCTGGAGCATGATGCTATCGCATGCCACGAGGAGCGCCCGGAGGAACTAAGAGGGATGGATAGAGAGTGTGCCAGTCTTACATCAAACTCAGTCCTTACAAAATGATGTCTATCCTTTTTTTTGTGTGGCTTCTTTTTTTCAGCGATTCAAAACGGTCTTGTGTTGTGCTCGCTTATGGCAGTTTCCTCAGCTGGAGAAGCAACTGAGACAATCAGAGCTCTTCAGGCAGGATTAAGAACAGGGATGTTATCTTCCTGTGCCAGAGCCAGAATAATGGCAACAGAATTCAATGTGCTGCAGGCTGGGTCATTCAGACACATTTTCGGTGTGATTTTTGAGTGTTTACATGTGGTTCCTTTTTAAACTGGCCTTCTCAACGGATTTGGGTTGGGGAGACATCAGGTAAAACACAAAAATCACCATTAAACTTGATTAGTTGGTATGGAAGGGGATTGAGGCCAGATGTGATTTGTTTTTTAGATCTGCCCAAACGTTTTTTTTGTTGAGAATTCTGACTTTTTTTCTCAGAACACTCATTAGGCATTATCCTGTTGAGATATATTCCAACACACTGACATGCAGTTTGTTGAAGCTTGCTCAAATCTCATGTTTGATTTTATTGACGTATTAGCGTCAGAGGTTTTTAGAGAGGGGATTTTGGATATCTTTCCATATCTCAAAATGTATCTGAAAATACTTTCAGCAGCCTTAAAGGTGGGGTATGTCATTTATTTCAGAAACACTTTTTGTTATATTCCATGGAATGCCGTCCCGATAGCAATGCATATATTAAATGCTTTGACAACACATACATTAAATTCATCTGTGGAAGCCGTAGCGCTGTAAAAAGCACGACCAATCATCTGAGCCGGCCCGGCTAAAGTAACTGGATGGCCTACCTGCCTGTCAGCCTTCCATCTGTGCACAAACTTATCTCGTGCCCTCATTGGTCATGTGCGTGTGTGTTGGAGGAGGGGCTCTGTGAGGACGTCTGAAGGAAGAGGCAGATGTTTTCCGGTTGTGTACTTTCAAATTCTAGCGCACTCGAGCTGGTTTCTCCAAAATTACATGAAATTTAAATGAAAATAAATGCATGTTTTTTAGAAATAACATTTGATTTAAATCAGGATACGGAAGATATATTAACAAACCCCCTCTTCGGAATAATTCAGAATATAGATAGATTCCGACATGAAACTTCCCAAGACTTTATTATATTATTTATGCATTATTTTATGCTCATTTTTGTGAATTTTGGGGAAATCTTTTTTTTTTTTAAAGTATGTATTCTGAGGTTTTCTTTCCACCAGTCTGAAAGAAGACATGTTATGGAAGCAAAATATAAAAATGTAACAGTGATTGACAAGCCATATGTGTGCCTGGGTGTCTCTCTTTAACCATACAGCTATCATGATGCTCTGGTATGCAATCCGTGGTGTTGCTGTGACCTAACAACATCATGTCGAGTGATTAATCATCTTCTTTCTCTCATGTAGGTAAAACAATAAAAACTGCTCCTAGGAAGTGTTTACAGATCATGTGTCGAAGGTTAAAGCATGTTCAGGGGACACTGAAACATGTCTTTCTGCACATTACCTAAAGTGTAACCTTCTGAATATGTCGCCACACAGACAGTAATAATAGGGTCCTGCTGTGCGAGACACAACGCACATTAAACAATCTCAAGCAGGCAGCAGGGTGGACGGCTGACCCGTAATTACACATTCATACTTGTATTTCATGAACTCGCCGGAAAGAAACTGACATCAGTAACTCAAACAAATGCTCACCTCCATTAGCGGACAGCTTTATGGCCAGTAGGATTCTCATTCCTGGATAACTGGGCTGATGGTTTGATGCGACGTTCAGTCACAGAGGACATGTGACGAGGTGTATGCTGAACTAAACACGTGACTCCATTCCCTGTCTCTTGTTCTTTTGCCTTGTTGTGTTCCTCCCCGCTCTGTCTGTCTATCTCACACAGTTAATAATTCAAATGAGCACTGCCAGATCACTCCCTTCAAAGGGACTTGCTGGAATGTTCTCAATGGTGCCTTTTTCTTTTTGTCATGTGAAATCAAAGCCCTTGAAACGCGGTGGAGATATCCTCAGTTAACTCCCCAACACGGCTGTTTCGGCCAATTAAAGAAAGATCAACAAACGGCTCACGGTTGATCACCAAAATGAAAAAAGGAAGTGATCATTATCAGCCTCATCATTTTTGTCACTGTCGCCCTTTTGTCTTCCTCTATTTTGTCACATACCCGTGATAATCAGCATAATCATTATTGCCACAATCACCTTCATCGTCCCCGCCACTGTCAACTCTGTCATGGCTGTCTTCTGAGCCCGTGCTGCTGGCCTTTTCCAGAACCGGATTTACCGAGTCTGCACGTGTGTGGATTTGTGCAGGTGTTCACACATTTCTCTATTGAGAACGACTCTGAGATTCAGCTGATTTGAAGCATTACAAGAATTTAAATCCGCTTTTAAACTCCTCTCAAAAAAAGATCCACCGAACATCCCTCTTTGTGTACGAGACACAGCTTTGGCGTGAAAGGAAGCTGTGGAGTGGCTTGCCTTGTTTGGAGCACAGTGCTCCAAAAAAGTGCTCCTCAAAAAAAAAAAAAAAAAGTTGAAAGCAGCAGCTCCAGCAGTAAAACAGCCATCACATGCACTGGGAGCTCAGTCAGCACTAATCAAAGGCAATACAAGCGGAGACTAATGGGGCCCAAACGATCGGCGGCACATTCCCGTGCTCCACTGTTTATCGCATGACCGCTGATCAATACGGCCCACTCGCACTAATCTTCATAAGAGATGACTGTTTATTTCCCTTAACTCCCATCACTCTGACAGTGGGGAAGGAAGTACCCAGATCCTTTACTTAAGTAAGAGTAGCAATAACACCGTGTAAAGTAATCCATTAGGGCAAAAGTGCTGTGTTCAAAATAGGGCTGCAACTAATGATTAGATTCCCTATCAATTAATCTGTTTTTTTCTGGATACGTCAATTGGTCTGGAAAATGACAGAAATAAAGGAAAGAAAAGTGAAAAACCCCATGGAGAACCAAGGTATGCCTTGGTATTTCAGTAAAAAACACAAAGGTATTCTATTTTAAAATGTTATAAAACTATGAGAGGGAAGTAAAACATATTTGGAGGCTGAACATTGTATTTTCTACCATTGTTGCATGAAGAAATGCTGTAACAATGAATTTATTATAGAAATACTTTTTTAAAATGCATTTTCTGTCAACAAATTGACTGCTGCTTTAATTAATACAATATAAATGCATTTGTTTGTTAATTTTAACATACGTTTTTATTAATAAACCTTGAACTTGTCAAAAGTCTTGCACTTTGAATCCATTTGCGTTGGCCTTTTATGCCTCTGTTATCACGTATTTGTCTTTTCTTAGTCTTATTAAACTTTAAAGCCTCAAGTCTTTAAAATGTTATTTATTTTTTACATTTTTTACTTCCCAGGCCTGTTTCAGCAGTCTCATCACTGCAGGATTAAGGGTTCATATGAGAAAATATGAAGGCAATCATTCTTTTTTTAATAAACATCATCCCCAAACGTATACAAATTGAAATATATTGAGTCTAAAATGACAGAAACAAGTCTATGTAATACCCAAAAGTGTGTTGGTTTTTAATATCAGAATGTTAAGTACCCCCAGTCTGTGAAACTCTCCAGATTAACTGAAACATCCAGAGAACATGACTTCTGCGTCCTCCACGGTAGTTACAGCACCGGTTTCAATTAATTTGTAATTATAGGGGTCATATAAATGTAGTGGAGTAAAAAGCCCCTCAGAATGGGGATTATGTAATAATATGCACGGACCCAAACGTTGTATGAAAGCAAATATGGAACTTCATTAGTGAAGTGTGGAGTATAATAATCCCATTTGATGTGATCAGTGGAGAAGAGGTTGTAGTGTCCGGTGGGGAGCTAGGCCCCCCCCCCCCCCCGGACACACGGCCTCTGGACACGCGCTCTGTCGAAAAACAAAGCAGCAGTGTTGGTGGATTTTGCTGAGAAGCAGCAAGGCCTTTGGAGGGGGACCCTTGAAGTGCCCCTCTGACAGGCTTCCTCATTATCTGGCATCTTCAGAGTGCCAGCCAGCCCCGCTACAGAAGAGGGGGCACGAGGACGCCTCCATCAGCCGGCCCCGGGGGTACTCAGAGGAGGGGAGGGTTGTGCTCTCGTTAAAGGTTCGCTGATTATATCTCAGGCCCAGAGCTTCAGGGATCCCCACTAATTAAAGGTTGTGTCATATCTGTTAGAGATAACAAACCTATGTAGCTCCTTTTTTTCATAAATCAGGGAGTCTATTTTACCCTCCTCCCTACTCTAGCATCATGTCAGGATTGGTCTGTATTCGACCAGCTTTATACACCCCCCGAGAAAGAAAAAGGGTTCCTGTTTGACCTGCCCTCACCCATCTCAGCATGCCAGCGGTGTTGTGGAGGCATCAGGGATCTTTGTCTGGAGGCATAATTAAAGATCTCGTTCATTATTTCTTCACTTTGAGCGCAGATCTGAGTAATTATGAGGCAGTGCCATGGGGTGGGGGAGCTTTCATGGAAGCACATACACACAATCACACAAGCCTGCACACACAAAATAAAGAAGAAGAAAGTTAGCCTGCACACACACACACACACACACACACAGGAAGAAAACATTTTCCATCTCAGCACCAAATAAGCCGCATTCATCTCCCACCTATCGTTGGATGCCAATATCTGCCTCCGTCTGAAGTATGTGTTTTCGTCCCTCAAAGCTGTCATGTACTAATGCATTGATTAAAAATGTTGATTAAATGGACAGTTAAGGGAGGAACTGCGGGAGTGATCTGTGATCCATGCTTCAATTTGAGGCTGGGATGGGATGCGAGGGGCCCTGGCTTTCGCTGCGTTTCAGAGCTGAGGCACTTGCTTCTCTAATGGATTTTGAAACAGAGCTCGGCTTTTATATAATGTCATTCATCCTCATATGTTTTCGCCCTGCCACGTCTCACAACTTCTTTATGGCAAACTAATGCACCGGGTGCTAAGATCAGCAGGTTGGCTGTGGCCATCGCTCACCCAGCTCAGGCCAGATATTAGGACGTTTCGAAGGCTTCCACCGGAGGAGGCAGAGCAGAAACCGAGAGGTACTGACTCTGCCTCCCACACCGTCATACATCAACCCTCCACACCGCACACCCAACACACACACACACTCCTCCTGCTGCTTTGGCGAGGGGGGAACGGAGAGAGGTGGGGGGTGATGGAGCTTTATGGCCACGGACAGTCGACGTCAATACATCGAGCGTTTTACCACCCTCTTATCCAAAGGTCTGGTTTGCTGCCGGCTACAAAGAGCCGAGGCCAAGGGGGGTTGTGAGAGTCCGAGGTGGTGGGTGGAAGACAGGGAAGGGTTTTGTCAAGGCATGGTGGGGGACAACCAACGGGGACGATGGCTCACGCCCCGTTAGCCCTGTAGTCAAAGAGAGGCTGTGATAGAGAGGGAGCTGACAGGGCAGAGGGACGGCCAAGCATGGAAATCATATCAGATCAATGATGAAAAATTCAGTGGCGGCAAGAGTCGCTCTCGGGGACAATGTCACGTGGTGCATGTAAGCGTGCGACTACTGAATGTACATGGAGAGGCTAATGTGTCAGCCAGCAAATATGCGTTCGACCATTTTGTCTTCCAGGGTTGGTTACAAATGAGCTTGGTAGCAGATAGGAAATGAATGTAAGACTAAAAGGCATGGTTGTAATGATATTCTTCTGTTGGTATTTACAGTGGCAAGTTGGACAATGGTTTTACAATCTATAGAAAATAGATCTATCAGTATCCATCCCCGAATGCCACCCCAAAAAACAACTGTATAAAGTAACAAGATGGGCCCACTCGTGTGTTTAACCAGTAGCACAAGTGTTACAAAGTGATGTCACTATGTTACAGAGTTAAATAAAAGACTCCAATGGAGGCGTCCCAGGCATGGGAGGGGGGGGGGGACTTGTGTGTGGAAAGGGAAGACACCAACAAGCATAATAGGGCCTCTTTAACATTTAAAGAGACACACATAAAGGAATGTCATATCTGCTTTTTTCAGAATGTTATTTTTTGTGATGTAATTGTTTCTCACATATCAAAGAATACTTTATTGACGTTGCAGTTTTGTACATTTCTGTGGAAGTTATGTTGCTCAACAGGGGGTGCTGCACAAGAGACTGTACAGCAGTGACCATCAACTGGTGGCCCGCCAGACATGCTCATCCGGGGGTGACTGTGGCGTCGGCCCCCCACTAATTTTTCACGTCTCGTGAGTAATGTGCAGTCCCGGAATCCAACAGAGAGGCAGCAGCTGCGAGACAGTAGACTGCGTACTGCGTAGCCTGCCCTGAAGAAGAAGTGATCCTTCGTTAGGGTGAAGAGTCTGCTAAGCTTTTTCCGCAGTACCTGAGCGTGCTCCACTAGACCCCCCACCCCCCGGTCAACAACTTCAAAATTCTGGGCTATATATAAAAATCGTTGGCCGCGAAAGTGTCTATTGGATACATTTTGGCCCTTGGACAAATGTAGTTCCTTGCAGGCTACTCCAACATAACATTATATTTGTTTCTAATAAAGTAAATCTACACTGAACTCTAAAGCCAGCCATATAACTTCACCTTGGATCTTTTTTTGTACAACCCATGAGAGGAAATACGCACAACAAACTGTACTGTGCTGTAATCATGCTCAGTTGCCAGTCAATAAGTCAAGCCAATGTTATCTAATCAGATCAACAGGGTCCCGTGGACTGCTGCTTTGCTCTCCCGCCACCTTTTCGATTGCATTCACCTGTGGTCCGTATGAGTCAACAGTTAGAGTGGAAACTACCGGGCAGCGGTGAAACCAGTATTGCTCTGAAGGATGTGCTACTCGACAAGCACATCATCTGTTCTTCAGAGCCAAAATGTCCTACAATCCGAAGCAATCATTCTCAAAGTACACCACCCTTGTGCATTTCATTGACATTCTTTCCAAAATGTACAAAAAAAAGGCAACCCTAACTTTAATGGATGCAGCCCAAAGCGAAGTCAATTACATAGATTGGTGCGGTGACATAAAGTGTATTCCATTTGGGAGCATATTGGTCATGCCCAGTGATGTTCCCTTCCAGCAGGCATACCTTTGACCATTACTCTAAACAGGCAGTTGGGGACCAGAGACCTATTTCCCAAACTGTGAATGCTGGTGTGTATCCCAGAGGGGTCGGGGGTTCACACTGCAGCTACCGCGCTCTCATATTTAGCAGCGGAGAGTGAGAAATGGTACATCGATACTACCAGACGCACGGGGGCACAGCGGCCTCCAGCACACACATATCATATCTGAACCGCAGCCGTATTGTCGTAATCGCCGTATTGTCACATATATTAACACTTATCCTGACACCTCCTACCTGGAGGTGTCAGGATAAGTGTTAATATATGTGACAATACGGCGATAGGCATCTGAAACACCTTGAATATGTATGATAAATGTGTATTTGATCGATATTAAAACATTTTTCATGTCTTCTGATTCATAAAAATGAATGGTAACATTTTGGACGACGTGTAGCCTCAATTAAAGACGTTAGTGTTCATATTTATCAAACTTAAATCACATTTCCCATGCACCTTATACTTCCAGTCACCAGGAAGGATACCATTTGCCGTGTGCTGCTTCTTGCTCGTTCATAAGTACTATTGATTTATTTAGGATTTCACAGATAAGTGTGTT